>NC_143396.1:149893035-150195843 GCF_052110815.1 Crocodylus siamensis
TTGTTCTTGGTGAGCGCATCTCCACAAGAGCACATGTGCGGTTTGTGGTGCCACAAACCCGACTGCAACACTGCAGACTGCACGATGCACATGCACACGTTCACCACACTACTAATTAACAGCATGAGGGGTGGAGGGGAAGGAGGCAGGCAGTGGTGGGGTTCACTGGAGATCCCAGTGTCAAAAAAAACAAAGCACCAGCAAAAAGCAGTGTACATGGCTGTAGCCTGCACCACCTGAAACCAGAGCCTGGCCAGCCTCTGCACACCTGGATCACCACTACTGAAGCCCTGGGAAGACCCCATGTAAAGCTGCTGGCCGTAGCTTCCAGCCCCTACCCCACCCAAGTCAATTTTCTGTGTGCCAGAGAATGCATGCAGGGGTATGCTTGGGGACAACTACAAGTGGCATAAATATTTGCCACTGCTAGTTGTCCCTTGAGAAACACATAATGCTGCTTGTGGGGACATGCCTGGTGATAATCATGTAGAACACTTAAGATTCATCTATGTCCTCCATGATGTCAGAGACTTCATATGCTCAGTCACATCCTCATGCCCTGCTTTGGGACATATATTGTACTTACCACACTCCTCGGGAGTAATAAATGTTACTATATGGTGCTGAGTCAAGGTATGTTGTTCTAGATCACCATTGCAGAATGTCCTTGTTAGCCTCTTATTTGAGACCTTCCTTAGGCCTCATATTATCTGAAGTCTACTGTGCAGGGCTCAGAAGAAGATTAAAATCAATGGGCCCAATGTTTTCTTATTGATACTGGTTTAAGTGGAAATCCTTGCATTTGTGCTACAAGATCACTGCAGCTAGCTAAATAATTTTTCCTCCATGACTTAAGTAAAATATTTTCTCTGTGTATCAAGCAGGAATTTCTGACGGTGATATCTTTTACTGAACCAAATATGCAGTTGGGTTAGCATTAGACAAGCTTCCAAATTCAAGACATTCTTCATCAGGTCTTTCATTTGAAAACTTGCCTAACTTTATGCCAGTTACATACTTGGTCCACTAAAAGATATCACCGTAAGAAATCCTGCCCTCATAATTTCTGGACCGTCAGGGCTACAACATGAAGAAAGGTAGTGGGAGAGTAATGTATCATGTGCAAATCAGGGCCAAAAACTATTCCAGATGATTGCCATACCCTGTCCACCATGCCACATTTATTGTCACGAGAGGTTTAGGTTAATATTCTCATATTCCTTTCTATTGAATTTTTTTATAGTCAAAACTAGGTGGATGTGGGTTTGGTGTCAAAGACAGAAACTAGGCTCATGAAAGACTTGCACTTCTGCACTGAGCTGCACTAAAGCTACCTTCCAGAACAGTCTATGAAATGGGTAAGGTGCTCCAGCAAATCACCTATTCTTTCATGGTAGGACTTGACACCCTAGCTCTTCAGGTGTCCTCAGGGTATCCTGAGTGGCTAATGCCCTCTATTTTTAAACTTGAGATAAGGAGGGAAGCCTGCTATGGTACCACTTCCTTCCCAAAATCATGCAAAGATCTTGGGAAGACAAAAGTGAGACCAGAGTGACCATAGTTTTTTCATCTGCACTATAAATAAAATGTAAATTAACACACAATTTTTCACTTTTTAAAAAATTGTCCTTTTTTGCAGGATATAGCATGGATTGTTATATCTTTCAGCTCTGGAGAGGGGACATAACTTTTGCTCTCACTCCTTCATCACACCCCTGTCTGGCATGGTATTTTATATAAAAGAACAGGAATAGTACTCTTGTCAGTCAAACTTAGTTTTTACCTAATTTCTCTTTCTCTTTCCAAGACTTGAATTCTTTTCTCTCCTTGATTAGTAACCATGGTGCTTATAATGTGCTGCAATTATAGATTGGAGCATACCAGCATTGAGTAATTTATGCAAAAGTAATTACTTAAATGACTCTTCATTATATTGTAATCAAACCCTAGGTGCCATGGTATAGATGTTACAAATCCGATCGCAGCACGCCACTTTAAAAGTCTTTTGGGTCATATCCTCAGTGGATGTAAACAGGACAGCTCCATCAGCACAATTCCCCTGAGTTTAGCAGAGCAACATCAATGTACACAGGCTGAGAATCTGGTCTACTGATTTACATCTACAAGAGTAAAGACATTTTAAGTGGAAAGTGATGCTTCTCACAGCTTCACATAAGAGTATCTTGATGACTTGTGGTTCACAACCACATTAGTAACTTGTCAAAAGCCTGGGAGCTACTCCTAATTTGCATTAAAGCAGCAAATCACAGCCACTCACAGATGGCACATCTGAGTGGGGGTGACGCACGCAGGGAATGGTAGTCTCCAGAAACATCACCTGTGCAATGATGACAGGGACCACAGGACACATTGCTTCACTTTCCAGATCTCATTTGCAGCCATATTTTGTGCATTGTTGTTTTAGCAAGTATGGTGCTATAAGTACATAGTGGTGATGCTGTTGTCAGTTTTAACTCTGGCTTTCCTGGTTTACATTGTAGCAAGCTGTTAACATTACAGTACCAGTTTCTCTTTCCATACTACATGACTATTACAGTAGCAAAGTTGCCTCAAGTGTCCTTGCACAATTCATTTAGGATATATTCCATTGATCCAAAGGAATCTATGGAAATGGAAGTCTTTTGTTGCCACAGTGTGTTAGAAGCCAATTTGAAAAAGTATACAGCATCAGATGGGCATAGCCAAAGCTTCAGAAGCCACCTAATGAAATTAACATGTCTATTCCGTATGTCTGACTGATGATGAACATCTGGGAATATAGTCACTTTAATTCAGAGTGTTAGGTTTGATTGCACTGCTGAATAATGTTTAAGCCTAACCTCATTTCCTCTGTAATTCAGAACAAAATCTAAAAATGCCCAAATCCTGCTATGATGCACAGAAAGGTTAATATCAAACATGAACTCTGCTTGCAAATACTAGTTCTGCATTTTCCGCTACATGGCTTCGTTTGCTATGGTTCAGAATTAGAGCAAGAAAAGCCTTGTGTATGTGCTAGCTCCAGTTTTCATTAGCTTGAGAGATTTGCATAGAGCAAATTTAGCTTAATCAGTTCTTATGAAAGTCATTTCGGGAATATCTAAGAATCTGTCTCATCTACAGTACTTAAAGTGGTCAGCAGGAAGTGCCAGCAAGGATCCATCCATCTTTCTGGTTCAACTGCTTCATCATTAGGTAAACAGCATGGCATCTGTTTCACAAAAAGAGCTCCTCTAGCAAGAAGCTGTTTTCATCTCCTTTCTATGATGTGTTTTAATGCTGAACATTTTTACTTCTCTTTCCTGCAGCCTCCTACCCTCCTTTATATTTGCCATTTAGCAATGCTAAGCATTTTCCGTTTCTGTTCATAGGTAAATATTTGGTTCATGCACGTAAACAAATTCTTAACATATATCATTGTAAATAGCTTTAATATCTAAGCATATTGAAAACAATCACTACGTATCATTTTGATTTTATCTGTGATTATATGCATCTTTCAGCTAGTTGATCTGTAGAGTGTTATTGAAACTTTACCCAAATGTAAAAGACAGGCTATACTCTTACTATTAGCCTAGAAAATGTATCACTTAGATATTGTATGCAGGAAATCTGAGGTGTATACATTGAAAAATATTGCTATTGTATTGCTAGCACTGACCCTTGGGGGATTCCATTCTTCAAGTTTTGTACTTGCTTTTTTCTCCTTAGCTGGTAGTGAGTTTGAATGATCTGCTAGAGATCATGTTCATGATGAAAGCACATAACTTGTGGTAAGGTATCATAGAGTGCAGTTTATATACAAGGCCTTGATGCCATACAATGTCATAGACAGCTGTAAGGTCGATAAAGACCATGCCTATTTTCTGCTTCATTTCAAATCTGTTTTCTGTGTCAGTTGTAAGTAATGTAACTTGTTCAGTGGTACACCGCTTTTTCTGAAAGCCAGATAGTTCTTTTGGGAGCTGGGGATCAATGATGTTCTCTATTCTATTCAGTATTATGCGTTCCATGATTTTATATGTTATGCAGAGTAATGAGATAAGTCGGTAGCTCTTTGGATCTTCTGTTGGATTATTAGGTTCAGGAGAGCAATGACACCAACTTTTCTCCAGTTTTTTGTAAGTCTGTTATTTTCTAGACATTTGCACTTGAATTGCTGAAAGCATCTCTTCATTGTGTTTCTGAGTTTGATAATGAACTCTGGGAATAGCTTACCTTATCCAGCAGACTTTTCAGTCTTGATCACTTTAATAGCTGTGATGAACTTGTTAAGAGATGGGATGGTTAAATAAAGGTTGGTGTAGGGTGATTTAAATTGTTCAAGAGCCAGGTGTCTAATAATTTCTGTGTATAAATTGTTTGGATTACTGTACTTGCTGTTGTTGCACAGTATTTTTGTGATGGAGTTTGCAGACACAGGGCAATGTTGTCTTTTGGTGCCTTTGCCTGTAAGGCACCAAAAGACAACATTGGTCCATTTGATTGATGGCTTACTATGGTGTGTCATGCTTGTCTGCATGAGCGGGTCATATCCAATCTTTCTACAGTAGTAAGCCATCTCTCCGTTCTGATATTTTTCAGCATGGTAGTTGCTTGTTCTGTGGTTCTTCTTACAGTTGCAGGGTCATTACATTGCTTGATGATGTTAAAGACCTGTTCGCACTGCTCATCCCAGCATGGCACATAATGGGTTCTATAGCCTCTAAGTGCACAGAGTTTGGCCATGTCAGGCAGTTTGTAAATGTATTGTAGTTTTGATCAATTGTACATGTACGCTGATGATGTCACCCTAGTAGCCCAAGGAATAGACATGACAGAACTGGAAAAGACACAGAGTATTTACATGGAACTCATCACTGTTTCCACAAGTGGTGCTTAAAGTTGAGCATCAGTAAATCAGTATCATCACTCTTTCACCTGGACAGTCATCCAAAGCATACCCCACATAGGAGTCACATTAGACCATTCCCTCACCTACAAACATTATATTCAGAAGGTCAGCAGTAAAATCTCTGCACAGATAGCTGCCTTTAGATGTTTAGCCAGCATGAAATGGGATGCCAACTTCAAAGTGCTCAGAACCACCATGCATGCAATGGTATATGCCCCAGAAGTATATTGTGCTCCTGCATGGTCCAGAAGCTGTCACACTAAAAAGCTTGACACTGTACTTAACAGTGCACTGAGACTCGTAACACACTGCACAACCTAAATGCACACAGATGTACTCCCTGTATTCTTGGACATTAGACCAAGTGATATAAGAAGATAGACCCTAACATCAGTACTGGCAACAGAAGCAAAAGATGACAAAAATCATCTGCTGCATCAACAGTTAACCGAAGACCTGAACAGATGGAGGCTTAAGAGGCTCAAAAGTCATAAACTGTTTGTACATAAAGCCCACAAACTTCTGGAAGAGACTAGGGATACTGCACCAGACCTATGGACAGCAACAGAGTGGGCCAACCACTTGGAAAAGTCAGATTTGTTCCTACAGCATTTCATACCAGCACCAAACAAGTCCCCCATTGGGTACAACTTTGACAGAGAAGTGTGTCAAGCTGAACAGAGTGAGATCTGGATATGGATGCTTCACAACAACACTATGCCTGAGGAAGGACGTGTATGCCCAAAAGCTTGAAAATAAAGAAAAATTTTGTTTGCAACTGTCTAGTAGGTGTAATAAAAGATATCACCTCTACCACATGGCCAGCTCAAAACAGCAATATAAGATGAACATCTTAGACAGCCCACCTGGGTGAAAGTAGTGTCCAGCAAACAGCACAGCGCTTAATCGAAAGCTGCAATCTTTACAAATGCATGGATGGGGTAGATGAAATCCATGGATAATACCAGACACTGGCTCATAGATTTGGAAATTAATATCTGACACTATATGAAAGAAAAAGCATAGAAAATAGAACAGAAGTAGATAATATCTGACTTTTAGTATTCATAGAATTCCCATTTTAAATAATGCTCAGGAAACAGGTGAGTGTAAGGAATATTTCTCAATTTGAGGTAAATAATAATTGGAGACAGAAAAGAATGCTTATCTATCATTCTCTCAGGCTACTTTCAGGGTATTTAATATAGACTCCTTTTGTGAATATTATGCATCTATTATTAATACAAAAAGAACATGCAGTCCCTTAGTACTTGGCATTGTAAGAAGGACTCTTTACCAAATCTGAGCATCTATTTGATCAGATTAAAGGTTCAGCCCATGAAAACAGTTTAATTAATCAAAATAAGATAGCCCAATGACCTTTGTGCATCACAACATGGAAATGTGTCTACCTTGACATTAGATTCTGAAAAGAAACTTTATTAAACTGGCAGTTGAGTGCTAGGTAGATGAGGTCACATTTTCTACAGTTTCTTTTTGGCAGTCATGATATCCAAAGGTGATTTAGGCAATTAGGAACAAAATTTCCATTGAAATCAGATCAGATGTGGACAGTTTACAAGGAAAAAAATCCTCCTTTTCCCTAACTGCTTGCCCTTCATATTCTGTGATTCAGAAGTTGGAATAGGCTTTTTCTGGCTCATACATCCTTAGTGTTCCTAAACATTCTAATAAAAAAAAGAGAGAAAAATAATGTTGAAGTATCATGAAGTAATCACATATTTTGCATACATAATCTTAAATCTTTCTGAAGGTGCATATATGCATTATGATAAACTTCAATATGGTTTATACAAACTTTTTTTTCCCCATGGACCAGGTGGTGTGTTTCTACTACTCTTGTACAATATAGGAGATTGTTATAGAAAGCAATCTAGTATAGGAAAGACCAAAAAGGCTAAAGTTCTTCATTTTGGAAAGGAGAAAGCTAAAGGGGGGATATTGCTATGCAAGGTATTGGAGGCAGATAGCATAGCCAGGTTCAAAAAAGGACTGTATAAATTAATGGATGACGGCTCTAGTAATGGCTATTTAACAGAATGGTTGGAGATGTTTCCTCTGGCATCTCTAAATCGATTATAGTGGATGCCAGGGAGGCTACAGAATATCACTCTATAGATAACTGGTTCAATACTCTCCCTTTATAGAGTGAAAGTGAACACTGGTCTGACCCAGGATGTAACTTCTTATGTTTAATTTTTCATCTGTTTTACACTGTTTGTTTGTTGTTACAGTATAATTGGCAATAGTTTTTCTTTCCCTTCTGAAGACTTATTTTTTCAATCCCTTCCTATATAAAACCATGTGTGTGGGTTGTCTTGACTCTAATTTTAACTTGAGGAAGATTAAAATTAAATCGGTTACTACTTTTCTTATTGAAATGCCATTGAAAGTTAAACCAATCACATGGCTGTGTTCACTGTTGTGTTCCAAAACAAGACCAGTCCATTTACTGCAGAAATTAGAATGACATAACTTACCTTTTCCTCTGTAGAAAAATAACACCACTTAAAAGCCTGGCATCCAGTATCTTGTAGGACATAAAGCATTTTGGGACATCCCATTGGTAACTGTCATTCTCTGGATTCCAGTAAGCGACTATTTCCAGTTCTGTAAGTTTACCAGATAAAGGTTCATATGGATGTGTGTTAGGCTTGTATCTTGTGCAGTCTATAATTGTCAGGTATAAATTGCACTTTGGAGGAAAGAATAAAATATTTATCTGCTAGACAGATATTTAATATTGGTGAGGAATTTTAAAATCTGAGCATCCACGTGGAGTCCCTGCAGGTGTGTATTATTTGCTGTCCATGCTGTTGCCTCTTTGCTGCTATTGTGGTGTTAGTGGCATTCGTTTCATGCTAAGATCACACCTTCATTTGATGTATGGAGACCCTTGGATTTGTGCCCAACACAAACTGTACCCATACGCTTACTTAAGTAAGTTCCCTACATAGTTTACTTAGTTAGAAGGAGAACAGTGATGATGCATAAGACAGCAACCTCAGTGGGACTTTCTGCTGTCAGCCAATTCTTGCTGAAGGTATATTGTCAAGGCTAGTCTGTCCCTTTGGCTTTTTCTATATTGTTTCCTATCATGCAGAATGAACCAACTTCAGTTTTTAAAACTTTCTTACTTAAAAAAATGGGGCAAATTATTCAGGTTTATTTTTAAACCTGAAACTGAATTATAAATGTATAAAAATATTAAAATGAGTAACGTGAGCTTTGAAATATGTGCCTAGGGTCAAACTTATGGGTATTTGGGAAAAAAGCATATATTCAACACTAATTGGGCCCCAGCTGAGCCCAGTGGTGGGGGGTGGGGGTGTGGGAGGGAGTCAATGCTACTGAAAAGCCCCCTGTTCTCATTAAAATTAATTTCAGAAAATATTGGAACACTTTCTTTGGAGTCTTTACATTGCTGGGCCTTTATCTATAAATAGTGCAGTCCTTTATTTTCTTGGTGATGTCCAGAGCTTGGTAAAAACTTCAAAAAAGTTTTTGTAAATACACATTCCGATTTACTAAATTAATTTACTTCAAGCATATTTTGTGCTTCTTTGTTTTTGACTTCTGCAGATATTTTAGTGACTGTCTACTTACAGGAATGTTTGTCTTTTAGGGACCTGTTTGTTTTGTATTTTTAAAATAGGTTCTATGTCCCCTTGACTCCCACTGGTTTAAGTGGGACTTACAGAGCTCAGAAAATCTGGCCATGTTAGTTAGAATTAATAACAACAAGCTTCCTTTTGCTGACAAAACAGCAAAATAAAGACAGACCCTGCCCCTCGGGGTTCACAGTTACTGAGAAGACACATTTCACTAAGAAATTCAGGGCATATTGACATGAGACACTGACTGCACAGTAGCTGAATAATACTGTGCAGTACTGTGTCACAGCATGAACTGTGCTAATATGCTACTGTGTAGTATTATTAGGCTACTGCACAGTAGCATTTGCTAATGCTGCTGCATAGCAACTCTGATGTACCTTAAAATCCAGGTGCTAATACAAGTGTAATACAGGTGCTAAATAAAGGCACAGTAATGACTGTGCAGTAGCATCTCAGATGTAGATGTACCCTCAGAAATGTTGATAAGCTATCAGGTATGTCATTTTCTTCCTTTCCCCACCTGCAATTTTTTCTTATGGGAACCTGTTTTGAGTCCTGACTGAACAAACTGTCCTTGTTAGGTAAACTTTTATATGTATATTAGAGCTGTCAATTAATTGTGGTTAATGTATGTGATTAACACGTTAATCAATATTCGCATATATTTTCTTAATATGTTAATTGTACATTTGGTTTTGGAGTCCATGCCGGGCACCACTCCACCGCCATCATCACCACCACTAGGCTAGGCAGTGGGACAGCAGTAGCAGTTCAGAGTACCAAAGAGCAGCCCAGGCACAGGCTCTGGGCTACTGCAGCATGATGGGGAGGGGAGCACACAAACACAGATGAGCAGCTGCAGCCTGCACGTGGCCAGGAACCCAGCCTGGCAGCGTGTAGAGTGCTATCCAGCAGGTAAGTCTTCTGAGGGAGAAGGGGCATGGGGGAGATCAAGGTCCCCATGGTGAGGGAGAGAATGGGGCAGGGGCTGGGGTGAGGTGAGTCATGGGACAGATTCACGGGTGGCTCATCCAGGAACACGGGGGGGCACAGCTCTGATCACTGTGCACGGCCCTGGGGAAGAAATGCGGGGCACGTGTCCTTCAGATTTGTGTGAGGGGCAGAGGTGGGCTGCAGGCTATAAGCAGGGGCTCTCTGTGTCCTTCTGCTTTTGCCCTAGGAGCCCCGCATGTCCTCTGCCTGCTCAGCAGTGGGAGGCACAGCATGATGAAGCGCAGCTCCCAGGGCAACAGCAGCTGAGGGCAGAACCCCAAGACTGCAGCCTGCCTCTGCCCTGTGCACAGATCGGTGGGGGGCACATGCCCTTCAGGGGTGTGCACAGCAGTGGGAGCCATGCATGCCCTCCTACCCCCCCATGCTTGGATAAGTCATCCATGGCTTTGTCCCATCACCCTCCCCTGGGGACCCCTTGGGGTCCCACTTGCCACAGCCCCTCCCCCTCCCCCACTCCATCACTGTGGGACCCTTGATCTGCCCCTTCCCCCCCCTCGCCATGCTCCTTCCTTTCCACAGTCTTACCTGCTGGGTGGGGTTTATGTGTGTGTCTGTGTCTGTGTCTGCCCCTAACTCCCAAGCCACTGCCCCCTCATCGCTGCTACTGCCCCTCACTCCTGACCCACAGTATCCTGCATCCTGCCAAGCATAGAGGAACCCTTCTTCCAAAGCTCCAAACCCCCCACACATACCCACAGCCCTTGTGCCTTTACAAATTCCCACACATGCCCCTCACCCACCCCAACCATACAAAGTACCTGCATAATTTTGCATAATTTGAGTTTTTAGCTGTGTGATTAAAATTGTGACTACTTGTGACTAATTTTATTAATCGCACAACTAATCACGATAACCTTTTAAAAATCATTTGACAGCCCTAATGCATATGCATTAAAAGTCCTAGAAGAATTTTTCATCTAGTCATGGAACAGATAACTGTGATGTGAGTCCAGTCAGTCAGGATAAACCTTCAGAAAGAGAAAGGGAAGAATCTCATGAATAAAGAATTGTTTAGAAAAAGGAAGGAATTGCAAACTACTGGAAAAAAACTATCAGAAGATCCAGTGCTGAACTAGGTGAAAAAATGTTCTTTCTTTCTGTGGAGGGGGAGAGGGTGTGACAAAACAAAATCACTTCTATGAGCATTATTTGTCAGTGTTTAGGATAAATTTTATAATCCTTTAAGGTATACATGCACTTATGATACGGTCTGTGTATTTTGAACATTAGTGGTATATAACAGCTGAAATCTTGAAGTAAAACTTAAGTAGTAATTAGCTAGCTTTTATTAAAGAAAATGACATCACATTTTGACAACTTGGAAAACAAGGTTTCTCTAAAATGCTGTCTCTGTTTCATTTTCCTAATTTAGGAATAGAACACAAAATTATATTATTTTTAGGTGTATGAGTAAGACGCCATTTGTAATCCTGCTGTTGAACAGAATGTGCTACCTAAACTGCCAAGCCCTGGTCTAGACGTACAATGCTGTTTGAGTACCTAAATACCTATGTGCATCATGCTGTCTTCCTTTGCTTGGCATTTGGATCTAAAAAAGCAGATCCAAAACACATCTATGTCATGCTCAATTTATTGTGTAAAAATATTAAATCAGGTTCATGTTAAAATGGGGTCTTTTGAAGCAAGCATTTTTTCCATTGAATTTGATAACTGCTAAATTATTCCTGAAGGACATGAATTTTAAGGTACATCAGGGCTCCTCCACACACACAGGTAAAAGTGGAATGAGATCTAATGTGTGATCTACACAATCACATGTTGCCATGCCCCATGTACAGGGAGACCACAGCCAACACAGTGTCCAAGGTGTGGGGGTACTTTGTGCATCCCTGTGGCTGAAACACTGCAGCTGATAAGCATGAAGCACCCCTGCAGCTGAGAGATGATATCAACTGTGGTCTCCTAGCCACTGGGGTGCATGGGTTACCCCAAGACTGGAAGCCTTGTCAGCTGATAAGGTTCCTAGCTGTTGGGGCTAGGAGCCAGAATTAGCTGAGGGCTCCCAGGCTTGGGGGTACACATGCTGGAAGCTCTGATCAGCTGACAGGGCTCTCAGCCCCTGGGGGCCATGGCTACACACTCAATGGGATGGGAAGCAGCTACAAAGTAATTACACATATTTTGTGGACTAGCTTTGTAGCTTATACCTCTTTTTATCACACCATTAACTGATTGAATGTGTGGCTGAATGACCACCTCAGGCCTAATTAACTAGTTAATCACACCTGAAGTATAATATAGAGATGGGGCCTCATAATCATGTTTACTTGCCCCAAAGAGACCAAATTGTGTAAAGGTTCACTATAGTTGTCTCTCATAATCATTGTTCTCTACAAATGTGGTGCCAATTTGGCTTTCTTTTGTGACATCTACAAAGAAGCTAACTGAATACATTAACAACAGTACTAACTTAGGGATCTATCTTCTGGAAAATTTGGCTCCACAAGTGCTACTAATTGAAGCTCCATATCTTTTTCCACTACAAAATGATTCAGGTGATTTGGCAGGAGTGAAAGCTTTGATGTGGAGTTGTTTCAGGAACAGCCAGAATGTTTTAAAACGTATACATTGATTTCCTTTCTCTTCATCTTTAAAAAATTAATTTTTTACAAATATATGCAAGTACTATTATAACTTCACCCACAGAACTATGGAGCTTATAATTCAGAGTATCAGAAAAAACCCTGATATTTCACTGCATATCATTTAGTTACATTTTGAGACACTAATTAATGTAAAACATGTTTAAATGAAAGTATCAGGCACTGAGTTGCCTATTTTATTAATGCACAAATTCATGGGTTTAGGATTTTGGTAGAAGTAGTGTAAGTAATAAGTACTACTTCTTAAGCAACCAATTTATATATACCCAGCTTTAAATCTACAGAACATGGATCTTATTATAATCTATTGTAGGGTTTGATACTGCCTAGTGTTTGAATACCTTCTACATAAAATCCATAGCATGGATTAATTCACTTGTAAACTTCATTATGGCCATTTTTCCCTTTCTGAGGTCAGAATTCCACTAAGGGGAGAGATTTTTTTTTCTTTTTTAATGTTCAATTTTATTAATCTTCTGCATCTAACTTTTTTTTGGTCGATAAAGAGGTAAGGGAAAAAACAGCCAAAGTTTTAAAGATTTTTTTATTGAAAGATTTTTTATTTTTGATCTATAACATATTTGGCTACATAGATTTATTCAGGAAACATGCATGCAAGAACAATACAGTGGATAGATCTACACGAGACACTGCAGCGTTGCATAATTAGCTGTTCAGTAAAGTGTCACCATCTATGAGTGGTGCTGTTACCATAGAGAAAACTAATTAACTCTGCTGTACTTCCCAACACAAGTATTGTTCACAATGCACATTTAGGCAGTAACTAGGGCTGAGTGAGACATGAGGGTGCTACATTGCTGGGGCTGTGTGGTGGCTAGCCCTATACTGTAGCAACCTTATGCCCCAGCCAACCCCTCTGCAGCATGCTGATCCAGGCAGGAGCAGCCCCAGGCTGGCAGGATGAACCCCTGGGTCCCCTGCCAGCTGGGGCTGCACCTTCCTGGATCAACATGCTATGGTCCCAGGCACATATGTAAACACTGCACCCAGGAGCAATAAACCCTGAAGCAAGCTGCATTGGAGTTTATTGCATCAAATTAAGTTTATGTGAAGATGCTCCCAGTAAATGCATAGATACATAAATGTGTTTGTGCTTTGTACATATGCTAAAATCAGATGTTTCATTCCAACCTTTATGTTAAAAGACAAGCTCATGGGATATTGATCTGTGCTGACCAAAATTGCTGAGAATAGTGGTTTTATGTTTCTACCTACTCATCTACAGATTTTACGTTAGTAACACAGAGTTCAGTCCCTAGCCTTTATGCTCAGTCCTTATTGAACATTTAAGGTATGTACCATTGTTACATTTAAATGTATTTAACCAAGGCTAGGTTGATCTTAATGCCTTGTCACCCTAAAAATGGTGCACACAATCTAAGTTACCTCACCTCAGGACGTAAACTAACTTTAGTTTGACCTAGGTTAACCTGATTTAAAATGAGTTAACATGGCCTAATGAATGCCTGCACATGTTCACAGCACAGTCCTGCAGCTATGTTTCTGTTTATCATAATTATTTCACTGGAGGTTTTCTGAATGGGGCAATGGCAGAACAGAACAAATAGACAAAGTCTTTGATTGTTTTCAATTGTAAATGCAAGAATGCCAATTGTAAATGCAAGAAGACTATTAGGTATGGTTCTGTAGTGTAATTATGAAAAGGAAATAACAAAAGCCATTCCATACTTTTGTGTAATTACTTCTTGTGAACATTATGTAATCATTGGACTGCTGCCAGATAAGTCTCTCCAAAATCTTCCTTCTTTCCACATCTTCTTCTGAAGGAAAGTCAAAATTAAGTTTAGTAGCTAAGGAAGTTGATAAAAAACATAGGCTATTTCTGTGTGCTGGGGAGAAGGTGGAACTCAAACCAATTTACCAAACTGAATTTGCATTGACCAATTCTTGTAGAGTGCAGATTAACTGTCATACCTTTTTTCAAATTCATTATCACTGAGGGGAAATGGTTTCAGATGAAGTGATCACAAATATAATCTTCCACAAAAAGAGTATTTAGCAAAACTGAGATAAAAATAAAATCAACATTTATGTTATGCTCTAGTTTCCTGGGTTAAAAAGCAGGGAAGAAGCAGCAGATAGCCTGTATGGTAACATAATACAAGGTTTGTTGCATCTTATGAGGAATCCAATGTAGTTAATGTAGCACATGATTTTATAAATGATTTTATCTTATGGAAATAATGACCCAACTACCTCATTCTGTTACTTGAATTGCATGGCTAAGAATCAACATCAGTTTATGTCAGTGCTGTAAATGTTCATTAAGTGCTGCAAAATAGATTTGGAACAGAAGAAAACATTGTTTTCAGGGCAGTTATGGGCAACATATACTCAATGAGTGTGTCTACACGTGTGATTAATGCGCGTGAATAAACTTTGAAGCTTATTTCTCTAGAGTTTTTTGCTCCAAGGCATGCCATTTGAATATGCGCCAAGGAGCAAAAAAGTTTTGAGCATATTTCTCTGGAGTTTATTCATTTACAGCACATGAAGCCCAGTTGAAACACTGCAGGCAGGCAGGGGATCCAGGGATGAGCTTGCCAGCCCAGAGCTGTGCCAGTAAAACTCCGTGCTGCAGAGGCATAAGGCTGCTTTGATGTGGGGCTAGCTGGCAGGCAGCCCCCACATCAAAGCACCCTTGTACTACAGCCATCCCCATCAGTGTCTACATGTGCACTGCTGTGCACTAAAGAACTTCGTAACAGGATAGGAATTGCTGCGGAGTTTATTCATTTTGTGCATCCTAATAGGGACATATGTGTAGATGCCAAGACATTTACTGCATAGTTAATTAGTCAATTGCATAGCAAATGTCTTGTTTAAACACATCTAGTATGTACTTACTTTCCCTGTTAATACCACAGCTCTTGTTAGGAATTTTCATATTGTAAAAAAGAGAGCAGGTCCATTTCTTTATCTATCTGTTACTAATCCACTTGTAAGATATCCACTTGATTTGGCACCCCCTGTGTGATGGCTTCCATTGCTGGTGCATCACTGGTATCATCCTTGCTACAGTGCTGGCTGCAGCAGGGTAATTTCTGCCAGCTCCACATGGCTTCCTTTTGGGCTGTGAAAGACATTTTAGGGCCCCCTTTCCATAGAATGGGTTAGCCTGAAATATCACTCTCCCAAAAATCATTCTTTACCACAGCCAGCTAGTAAGGAGACAAAACAACAGAAGAATTTATTATATAGGAGAAAATAATTAGACAAGAAAAAATGACCATAGGTTTAAAGAAAGAACAAAGAACAATTAAAGTTTCTAAACCTCTCATTTGACTGCCACTTAGTCCTTCAGAAAAAGCTACTGATATTTTTAGAGATCAGCCTTCCTGCTAATCCTGCCAGCATTGACTATGGAGCCCCTGAGTCCTTCAAAGCCTGACAAAATCCAGAGACCAGGCTCAGCTCCCTCCATCCCCTCAACCATGTCTCATGAAGCATTCCCAATTCCTCATGGGCCAAGAAATCCTCTAAACATTTCTATCCTGCCAGGGACAGCTGGCATTCCTGTGCCTGTGTGGGTAATGGGCCTTTCCTGTGCCTGTGTGACTAATGGGCCATTTCACTCAAATGGCTTTGCTATTGTGCAGTTGTTTTTCCCTTTACAAGCAGACAATAACTTGGGTGCCCATCCTGTTAGGGGCCCCTTCTGTCTATGACTGTGAAGTGGCAATAGCGTTTGCCCCAGAACATATGGGCAAGAGATATAATTAGCAGTTTTGCCTACTCTCTTTTCCTTAAGTATGTATTCTGTTGTCTAAATCAAGTTCAACATCTTAGATATATACAAACAGTATAAAATTATCCGTACAGAGATACAAGTGAATAAATGGATACAACTTATGATGGGCCTTTCAAAAGGCCATATATGCTATACTGGTACAATGATCGTAAGAAAATCTGCATGGCACCCGCAAACCACCCAAGATTTTCATGGGGTTTGTGACAGTATCTACTAGGAAGGTGGGTAGAGCTAGATGGATACCGTAGGGCCCTTAGTTGACAATGAGGAAGGGAGCCCTGAAAAGTGGCAGGGTAAATAAGCCTATAAAGCAGGTTACCATAGGGGTTAACAAGCAGGAAATGGGAAACAGCTCAGGGGCCCACCTGCTAGAGGAGGGACACCTGGGCAGATTAATTTGCTGTCACCCCAGGGCTTATAAAACAATTACAGTAAGGAAGATAAATGGGGGAAACATGGCCAGATTAGGAGAGTCCTTTCATCTGCTAAAAGACAGCTGAGAGAGGCGCAAGAGTGCTCCTTAACTGCCTCAGGCAAAAGGGAAATATCTTTAATTAGTTAGAGGGCTGGAAGGGCCTGATTTTTTTAATTACTTCCCTGAGGGGCGAGGGGGACAACACTAATAAGGAGTGAAGAGGAGGCCCCCACAGGAGCCCAGGTGGGCTCAGTTTCAAAGCAGGGTAATGACTGATAGTTAAGGAATGCAGAGCAGATGGGCGAAAGCCCAATAAGCAACTGGGGCAGGACCCACCTAGAGTGGCAGGGCACAGCCATGTCCCACTGAAAGAGATGAGGACTTGGAAGACAGGGATACCATGGTGCTCACAGACAGTGGTTTGGACTAGAGGAATAAAGGGACTACAGAGCAAGAGGGATAGCTGAGCCCCAGGTAACATCCTTGTGAGTAGTCTCCCTTCCCAAATCATCATCTCATCTCAACCAAAACCATGTGGCAGGCACCAGAATGGAGGTAGTTTTTACCCAAGCCAAGGTCCAGGGTGAGAAGCAAGGCAAGGACCATACCATCCTATGACACTCCAACTGACTTTCTATGAATATTTGCTTAAGTTTAAAAACAAATTCACACCATCCATACATTGCCCCTCTTACATAGCCCATCTACAAACATTTTGAATGATATCTTTTACTTAGTACATTCTCTTAAAAATGAATTGTAAGTTTTTGTGCTCAAGGTTTTTTCAGCAAGAGGTATATTTTATATGGGTTTGTGCTGCGTAGAGCAGGGAACTCTGTTCCCCATTTTACTTGCCAGAGGCCTGGAACAGAGATGAAGCAATGAACTAGTTCTGAATCTTACAATATGTATCCCAACAAGGACAGCTCATGCACTTGCAGTTACCTTGGATAAACCATGTTGATGTGACCTGCAAAAAATTCTGGAAGAGGAAATACTTTTGGTACATTTTCTACATTGAATGGAGTGCCACTTCAGGAAGTATGAAGCAGGATTCCAGAAGCCCTATATTGGGAGCTCTATAATCCAGGTACAAAGATTACAATGATTCTTTCATATGCTTAGAGGCTAAGATTGCATTGCATTTATACCCAACTATTTTGTGCAGGTGTGGCAAAGTGTAAATACATGTAAACACTAAACTCAGTCAATAAGTATCCTAGGATTTTTTTCCCCTAAGAAGTAGCTAATCAGCTTGATCAGTAGTTTTTTAAAATATCCCGGATTTGTTCATTTGCTACCCTTCCCAGAGAGATTAGAATACTTGGTGACTTTACTGCTGTTGAGAATTAAAGTTCCACTTAGTGAAAGAAAAGTAGCAATGTTATATAACTTATGTAACCAATGAACACATCTTGAATCCCAAATATCAATATCAAATAATTACATTCATATTAGGCCTGTGCGAAGCAGCTAGTATTCACTTCAGATTTGGCCAATTCGGGGGACAGTGATTCGATTCAGTGATTCAAACCACTGTCCCAAATTGATTCAGATGAATCTGACGTGGAGATTTATTTGGCTGCTGTCAAATCTGCAAATCATGCAGGCTTATCCTCTGCCCACTCTCTCAACCCCAGCAATGGCTGCCCCACCAGCCCCAGCTCCCGGCCCTTAAAAGAAAATCCACTCACTGAGTGCTGCCTGGTGGTGGTGGTGGTGGGGGGGTGATCCCTGTTGTCCCCTGCTGAGCCCCCCCTGATCTCCCAATCTCCCAGCCCCCCATGGCTGCCCCACCTGCCCCAGCTCCAGCCATTCAACCCCCGCTCCAGACTCACCACCCCCTGCAGCAGCCTGGGGGGTTTGGGGGAGTGAGCAGGGATCGGGGGGCTGGGGGAACAGGCAGGGGATGGGGCCCGGTGGTCCCCTCCCCTCCTCTGCCACCCCCTACTTACCAGCTTCGAGTCTGGCTCCAGCTCCCTGCTGCAGGAGGCAGGGACTGCCTGTATCATTGAAACTCTCCAAATCTTTTCTGAATCAATTCAGAGAGCTTTACATTGATTCAGACCTTTTTATTGGTCCCCTGACTCAATTCAGATTTGGAGATTTGGCCACTGAATTGGGCCGAATCTCCTCTAAATTGAATCAGCACCCAAAGCTTCTCACAGCCCTATTATTTATCAGCATCCTGTGGAGCAACTTTACAATGCATGTAATGCCTTTAACTTTTGAGCCTAAGAAGACTAAAAACTTCTGAGGATTAAATGCAAATAAGACCCCATCCAAAGCCAGCTAATGCCAGGAGAAAGATTCGCATATACTTCAAGGGATTTTGGTTTGGGGTTATAATGAATGCATTTATAGAAATGATGATCTGTTTACAAATACTTCTTTTACACGTGATGCCATTACCATGTACATGTGGTGAAAATGTTACTTTGTGTGGCTTAATGGCATCACAGGGCACTTGTAAATGTGATGGTTGTCGTGATATACATGTAACAAAAATGTAATTTGTATGGCTTAATGGTGTCATACATTATGAGTGCACCAGATTGGGGAGTTTTAAATGACTTTGAATCATTGTAAAGTGAACTATGTGTGGTTTGGTTTGCAGTGTTGCAAATTACAATGATGCAGCTGTCAGCTTGCCCCCCAGCCACAGGAGAGGCGAGAAGGCTCTGCAGAAAAAAAAAGGATCAGGCCCTTCAACACTTCTGCTTTCAGCAGACACGCAGAAGCATCAAGGGCCTGATCTTTTTATTTTTTTTCCCATGGACCCTGCTGGAGTCTCCTACAGCCAGGTAGTGACTTGCTGGCAGCTGAGCTCCAGGTGCCCCGGTTCTTCCCTTTGCAGCAGCAACACCCCTCAGGCCGCCTGGGTGGGCTGCTAGCAGGCTGAGTGTTGCCCTGGCTTGGAGACAGCACCCAGCCAGATCCAACTCTTCTCCAAGCCTTCCAGTGCCCTGTGTGCTGTCTACACCACTTTCCTGACACCTGGGACTGCCCAGGAACAGGCTGGCTTGCCCCTGGGGCAGCACAGGGAGATGGCAAGCGGGCAACTGGGTGTGCTGTTGGCTGGAGAAGGTGATGGGGATGGTGCACAGGGTGCTGGAAGCCTGCCAAACCTGAGCTTCCCTGAGCCTGCCCAGGATTCCAGTGCGCCATGTGCACTGTCCCCACCAACTTCTCTGGCTGCCAGTGCAGCTCAGGGAAGAGTTGGATCCAGCCAGGTGCTGTCCCTGAGCTGGGGCAGCACCTGGCTTGCAAGCAGCCCACTCGGGTGGACCTGGTGGATGCCACCACTGCAAAGGGAAGGCCCGGGGCCCCCTGAAGTTCAGGGATTGCTTAGACTGCCGGCAGCTCCCTGCTCCCACCTCCCTCCACCCACAGGCAGGCTCTGGCTCTAACACAAAAAGGGGGGGGGGGGGCGGAGATTGAGCCCCTCGCCATAATGTGACATAAAATTGAAATTGGTGGTTTTTTAATTTAAAATCCACCATTTTGATTTAGGAGGCATAGAATGAAACCCTGAGGACTAAACCCCTGTCACATGTTCCTTATGTGGTTAAATTGAAGAAATTATAAAATCACATTTAGGATAATTTGTGCCATTTCAGTGCCCTTCTTACAGAAAGGACATTACTGAGATCATTTTGCAGCAGAGACTACTTAATTCCCAGTCTGAAAAATGTGAGAGATAAGCCAAATTTGATCTATAAAGCTTTTAGGAGAAATAGAATAAAGGAGATGTCATCAATGCATACAGAATCCTAAGAGAAAGAGGAAAGCTAGTATGCTATCATTAGAGATAAGTATTTTAACCACCAAGGTGAATTTGGTGTTTCTGGAGAATTTATGGAGTAATTGAGGCACTTTCTTTTTGCATAGGGTAGATGGAATATGAAACCAACATTCTGAGTAATCTATAAACCATATAAATTAGTTCAAGCGAGAACTGAACAAAGCTTGTGCAAAAATCCCATTGCCAATCAAGGTTCCGGGGTTAATAAAAACAGGTTTGACAGCAGGTACTTAGCCTGACATGATGGCTTTAGCAGTAACCTTACTCTTGCAGATTTTTGTTCTATGTCTGAGAGAATTTACTCTTCTCCCACACCTTTCTTTCTCAACTGAGAGAGCTACTAAAATTAGAACAGGTCACCAAGCCAATAGGGCTGTAGACAAATGACACCAGAAGATGATGTGCCATCCTGACAAATTAAGCCATTCATTGTCCCCAGCCATTCATCAGCTGAAGACAGTGAGTCAGATCCTGATATTTTTCTACAAAAGAAGGGGCTAGAATCTCTTACTCCACATTCTGCCCTTTACTCCAAAAATGAAAGAAGCAGAAATAGATATTGCCAAATCTTTTTTTTTTAAATGAGAGCTCACGCACCTATTTCTATTCACTAGAACAATGTAAATGTGCATTGTGGGGAGAAGACACCAGATGTGCTTTCAAGGGAACAGGATGTTCTTTATAAAGCCAAAAGAAAGAACCTTGTCCATCAAGACTTTTGGAGATCCTGCCATAGAGAAGTCCATGGTATTTATAGAATGTGGTGCTCTTTGTTGAGTCCTGGCTGATATTGGGATTCTCTTCATAATCTATCTAGCTAAGTTACTGTTGGGGACTGCAACACATTTGATCCTTTTTAGAAAGGACAGGTTAATATGTACCTTTTCCTCCATTCTTGTCACGCATTTTGTATGCATAGGTACTAAATGAGACACTTGAACCAGTTGTATAGATGGTCTGAAAAGTTAAAGGCTGCAAAGACTATTTGCGAATGTAGTCTGGAGGCTTTGTGGAGGCAAGACCCAGTTTTTTCACTTGTATTAAACTCCTGTTTAAGGATAACGCAACAAATTCTCTAGATATTTATTGGCAATAGTAATAGAAGTAACACTGACACTCTAGGTGGGTTTTTGTTTGTTTGTTTTTCCCTGGAAGCTGTTCTGTGCATGGCTGATTTGTGGATGCTTTCACATGATTGATCTGTGATTCAACCAGCAAAATAGTGAACTACATGGTAGAGTAAGCAGTAAACACTTCTGCTTTCCGATATAGCCACCAACAGATAATAATGAAATGTCACTGGGCTGAACATTATTAAACTTATCTTTGACTTCCGTTTCAGTATTTGTCACTTTTTCAGTAGCTGTGTGGTTTTTTCCTGCCATTTGTTGGGCCTCATAAATTTGTATACCTTCTTCTCATTGGAAAGCTGTATAATTTTCCCCAAATCACAGCTATGCATCTTCTAGCAGTAATAAAGCTCTTGTCTCTTTTGATTGCAGCTTGCCTTCATGGCAGAGCCTGCTGGCTCACTCTGCAGCACATTAGATAAAATAATCAATAAGGCCAGAACTGAAAATTAAATGCAGCATTTGTTTTGTTACAAAAGCTATATGTGGCTTAAAACAGATGGCTTTGTGATACTACTGTGGTAGTAAGGATTTTTGTTTTGCATTTTAAACAGAATATCAACATTAATTACATATATGACTAGAAAAATATTTCAAATCTGTTTATCCTCTTCATAGATAGTGTAGCATTTAATAGAACTCCAGAGACTAAATTCTAATATTATAAAAGCCTTAGTCTGTCTGTCTGTAACACTTTATTTTCATTCTGATTGGTTGACTGAAACAACCAATTGTAGTGCTCCAAGAGTGTTCATACAGGAGGTTGTGTGGCAGAGCAGCACTATGATGGCAGAGGCACAGGGGGCAGAGTGGTCCCGTTCCTCCCCCTCCCCCAAATGGATGAGAAGAGGAGGCAGAGCCAGGTGCCAGGGGACATGGAGCCACTGGGTCCCAACAAAAGCCAGCAGGGAGGGGGAGGGAGAGAGGGGAGCGGGTGGGGGCACAGTAGTGGCACTCTGCTGCCTCCACTGCTGCACCCAAACAACAGCCCAAATGGGGGGGGGGGGCAGGCCTAGCCCCGAAGTGGTGGGGGTGAGGGTGGGGGGAGCAGGCTCATTCATCCCCTCCCCTAAGTGGATGAGAAGTGGGGGCAGGGCCAGACGCTGGACTACGTCCCTGCCTGCCATGACAGCGGGGAGCGCACTGCCACCGCCACACCACCAGGCCCCGACAAAAGCCGGTTGGGGGCTGGGGTGGAGGGCACAGTGATGGCACTCCACCATTGCCACCACTGGGCCCTGCCAACAGCTGGGAGGCAGGGGAGGCAGGTGGACATGGGTGGGTGGGGACAGACCCAGACCCAAAGTGGGGGGAACGGGGAAGCAGGGCCAGACCCAAAGCATGGGGGAGTGCGGACTGGACATAGGCCTCTGTCTCCACCCTCCACCCCATCATTCTTGACAGGCAATTGGTTACTGATGTTATAAGCTATTTAATATACTTAGTTGCCTTCCAGTACTTTATGTTGGGATAACATTTTAATCTCTCATTTCTACTTCTGTAATGTTCTGTATTTACCACAGATGTGTAGCATGGTTTATACAGAGTGTATATGCAGTCAGACAAATATTATTTATAAACACTGCATGTATCATAGACATTCATATATTTGCTATGTGCAGCAGTTCACTTTTTCACTATATCCACTAATTCATGCCCCCCAGATGTATTCTAAGAGTTCAGATTTCTGGCCTTTTCCAAGAGAGAGATATTTTTTAAAAACAAACCAAAATAAAATACTCCTGGTCTCTGTTGCAGCTTAAACACATTATGAACTTTACTGAAAACTGGAGAAATGAATAACAGGTTGAGTGGTGATAACAGATCACACTCCAGTAGATGCTCCCAACCAGCCAATCAGCCTCAAACTCCTCCATATTTGGACGGAAAAACTTATAGGAAAGTCTTCATTTAAGTCCACTAAAACTCAAGTAAAAAGAATTAGCGTGCGCCTCCCTGACGACACTGTTCTACTATCACAAGTACTGCCATCCTCATCAAATCTGAACGTTTTTTTGTAAACCATGTAGAATTTTCTTCTCGGTGACAATCATTTGAATGATCCACCAAGGGAATTAACAAATTGATACAACTGTGATGCTCAAGTTTTTGTGTATACTGTTTTGAAGGCAAAGAAAATTTTCTTTGCCTCCTGCATAGCTATAGCATAAAGTCTTGTTTTTATTTTGATACAGATTATCTGTACATGAAGGTTATCTATGAAAAAGAATGTCTGGAGGCAACTTCATGACTAGCTTAGAACAGAAAAGGATCTTAAAGTTGTCTGGCAATAATAGTTGCCAGAAAGAAAAGTTTGTGTTACATTTTTATTTTTATTTTTTTCCCCCAGAACCCTGTGAAAGTGCTCAGATCTTGTTAATCTCTAAGAGAGCTAAAATGCATCATTTGATTAAAAGGAAAGTGAGATTTCAAATTTCAGAAGGTCAGTCAACCCATATTTTAAGAAATGGTTATTAATATCTCCATTTTGTGGTGTCCTACTTGAGATACCCTACTTCTTTTTGAAAAACAAGTCCCTTTAAGATATTACAAGAAGGACAACCCAAAATGGAATCTGTTCCTAAAAAATAAGGGAATCAAAAATATGGACATGATTTCACCTTTCCCAGTTAATCCCAATCCAAACACAATGTCAAGAGTGCAGATTGAGCCTTGTGATTTTACATTATATGGGTTAGATTTTTTTAACTTCAGATTTAAAATGTAAATAATTAAAAAAACAAGAATTTGGAGTGAACGGCTTTCATTTTGCATTATTTGTAGAAACTCTTGATTTTTCCTTTGCTCTAAGGTAAGCAGTAGTTATTAACATCATCTACAGTACCACTGACATGAACAACCCCAAGGGTTCATGGCAAGGTCTGAAGTGAATGCTGAGGAAAACACAAACCTTATTAAAACAATGTGTCTGTTCGCTTTAGGACCTCAGTTGAACTTGCTAAGTTTTTATAACAACAACTTCATAGCAAAATTGCAATTTGCATGCTCCAATGGATTAAAATTTCCAAGCGAAAGGGCAACAAAAACTCTTTACTAGCATTTGGAATATCCCATTCAAGCAGAAATAAACATGAGTTTGATGACAGTGTAATATTGCGGCCTTCTCTCTCTGCCACCATTAAGACGGTTTTTACTGACAGTAACTTTGCATCTTTTAGGGTGGCCTCAATAGACTGCTTTTACCTAGTTTTGGTTACCAACAAAGAATGCATTGTGTTCCAGTTTTTGTGTGCCAGTACTGAGTTAAACTACTTTATGCTATAGGTATATTTGAAACAAGAATACTTTACAAAGTAAATCTGACAAAAAATGGATGATGAACTTAACTCACATCCATTGGAGTAGGGTTTGTAGAGGTTGCATTCTTTTTCTGTCAGTAAGGCAGGTAAGCTATGGTGATCATCCTTAAAAAAAAAAGATGACCAGTGGTTGCAGCTCTGCTCTTTCCAGAAGAGGCTAGCTGCAGGATAACCTGAGCAGGCTGGGCTGAACACACTGATTCTCTAGTCACTAAAAGCTGCAGGCACATTATACACCACCAATTTGTCTGTGGCCAGTGAAAACCTAGGTTAGCCTTTGCTTGAAGGTAGCCCAATATATTTATACATGTAGAATGCACTTTTTAATTTTGGCAAAGTTTGGAGGGAGAGAGGTTTCCCTCTTGCTGGGGAAAAAATCTGTACATTTTAACTTGAAACTTTCTTGATAAAATCTATGACTTTAAAGTAAAGGAAGTCAAGCTTCAAAAGCTGAAACTAGATTTTCAAACCCTTTAGCATCAATTGAAGTTTTTGTGAACCCTCAAAATGTACGAAATGTATCCCTCTGTTACTGTCATCCTCATCAAGGCAAATCCTAAAGGACTTAGCTTCCTTGAAGATCAAATGCCACCAGCGTCAATCTCTAGCTACAGCATTAAGATGGTCAAGCTGGATATTCAATCTGTCAGTCACTGTCTTTTTCATGTGCCACTGAAGTACTTGGTGATCACCTGATTGACAGCCATGTAGTAGTGTTCCTTGATAAATATATATTGATTTTTAAGCCTAATAAAATGTTCATAACAAGAAAGTCACTAAAATGAAATCAATGTTCATGGAAGTGATTGTTTTTTTTTTTTTTTATATGGGTAATGGATAGCCTCATTGCTGATTATTTAACCCTGCCATTTAATATGGAACGGCTGAAGGGGACAGTGAAAATCAAAAACACCATCTGCCAGCCAGCTGTTGGGTTAACTATATTTCTGTGGATACATCAGATCTACAGAAACCTTGATGTTGTTGTGATGTTTCTTAGAAACTGCCAATGGTTCTGAAACATGGTGGTAACTGCTGCTGCTTTAACGTCTACACTGCTAGAACATCTTCAAGCATTGTTTTTTCAGTTTCTTGACTGTTTAATAGTGGCCATTTCTTTGGGATTTCATCCAGTTATAGTAACCATAAACAGGCTATAATCTAGAGTTGGAAATGGCTTGATAGCTATTGCCAGGAATATAATTTTGTTCAGATTAATAAATATGCTAGTGCAAACTACTTCTTACCCATCATACTGACCATCAGCTGCAGTGATGAAACTTAAACTGACAAGGCAATATCATTGGCATTCTCCAAGTGTTGAGGCAAAATACTGTTCAATTCAATGCCATTAACAGCTGATTTATCTCATTTTTCAACCAATCCATGATATTTTAAAATGATTGGGAATTGATCATTAAAAAAATTGAGCAAGGCTGCCAAAGCAGAGGACACAATAATAATGGATGACTTCAATATATAGGAAAAATATATAGGGAGGATGAAGAAAGCACGTTGTAATGTGGGACCCCTGCAAGATCCTCTGGGCAATCTGGTGGTTGTGCCAGAGGAGAAAGCAGACCTCTTTAACCAATTCTTCACCTCTGTTTTCTTGGGCACGGACCGGGACTTCCCCACCGTGATGTAAGACAGACTCGAGGGGAACACCTCCAGACCTCAGGTTGGGGAGGACCAGGTTAGAGAGCTTCTGGAGGTGCTGGACTTGTTCAAATCAGTAGGTCCAGATGCTTTCCACCCCAGGGTGTTGAGGGAGCTAGCAGGGGTTATTGCACGGCCCTTGGCATGGCTTTACGAGCACTCGTGGTGCTCGGGCCAGGTGCCAGATGATTGAAAGATAGCCAACGTGGTCCCCATCTTTAAAAAAGGGAGGAGGGAGGACCTGGGCAACTATAGGTCTGTCCATCTTACCTCAATCCTAGGGAAACTCTTTGAGAAGATCATCATGGAGCGCATCTGCGATGGGCCGGCCTCAGAGATGATACTCAAGGGCAACCAGCACGGTTTCATTAGGGGCAGGTCATGTCAGACCAACCTGATTGCCTTTTATGATCAGGTTACAAAAGCCTTGGATGCAGGTGTTGCCGTGGATGTAGTCTTTCTGGACTTCAGCAAGGCCTTTGACACCGTCTCCCACCCCATCCTCATTAAAAAATTGGGTGACTGTGGCATTGATGCCTACACAGTCAGATGGATTGCAGATTGGCTCAAGGGTCGCACTCAGAGGGTGATGGTGGATGGGTCATATTCAACCTGGGGAGAAGTGGGCAGTGGAGTCCCCCAGGGCTTGGTCTTTGGGCCCTTGCTGTTCAATTTCTTTACAAGTGATTTGGACGATGGGGTGAAAAACACCTTGTTTAAATTCACTGATGATACTAAAATTTGGGGTGAGGTGAGCATGCTAGTAGGGAGGGAAAGACTGCAGCAAGACTTGGATAGGTAACAGGGGTGGGCTAGCAAAAACAGGATGCGCTTCTATACTGACAAGTGCAGGGTGCTGCACTTAGGCAGTAGTAACCAGCAGCATGCTTATAAGATGGGAAACGCCCTTCTTGAGAGCATGGAGACAGAAAGGGATCTTGGAGTCATTATTGACTCCAAAATGAACATGAGCTGACAATGCAAAGTCACGGTTGGAAGGGCTAACTGTACCTTGTCATGCATCCACAGGTGCATCTCTAGCAGTGCCAAAACGGTGTTCCTCCCCCCCTATGCAACACTGGTCAGGCCATTTGAGCCCAGTTTTTCTCCTGCCCAGGTAGGGGGTTGGACTTGAAGATCTACAAGGTCCCTTCCCACCCTACTTCTACGATTCTGTGAATTATCCCCATATAAACTGGGTAAATCTCATCCCATGGCAGGATGCAGAAACTAAATTTCTAGACATGGCAAATAATTGATTTCTGGAACAAGTAGTTCTGGAACCAACAAGAGGAAAAAGCCATTCTTGATTTAGTCCTAAGTAGTGCATGGCTTTGGTATAAAAGGTGATTATTGCTGAACTACTCAGTAATAATAACCACAATGTAATCAGGTTTGAAATCCTTGTAAGAGAAGAGAAATTAAAAAAAACCCAAAAAACTGAGCTAGGTTTTAACTTTAAAAAGGGGAATCATACAACAATGAGGAAGCTAGTTAAAAAGCAGTTAAAAGTTTAAAAACTTACAAGCAGCATGAAAGCTGCATAAAAACACCATATTGGAGACACAAACAAAGTGCATACTGGCTGCATCTACAAGTGTACTTTACTGGGGAGCTGGCTATTTAGCTCCACAGTAAAATATCACTATCTATATGTGCACCCAAAATGCATCTGTAGACAATGACCAGGGCTGGTTGGGGCGTGAGGGTGCTATACTGTGGGGGCTGCTTGCTGGCTAGCTCCACACTGTAGTACCCTTTTGCCCAAGCCAGCCCCTCCACAGCACACTGAGCTGAAACCACACTGGGGCTGCTCCACCTTGGCCCAAAGTGCCATAGCATACATGGGCACACATGGAAATGCGGTGTACAGGGACAATTAACATCAGTGTGAACTGTGCCAGAGTTTCTTGCTACATTCTAATTGCATGTGTAGATGCACCCACTGTAATGGCAGGTAGATGCACCCACTGTAAAGGCTGAGTAAAAGAGGCTATGATAGGAAAAGGACTTAATTTAAAGGTGGAAATCAAATATGAATTAGGAGAATAGGAGCACTAACTCTGGCAAATCAAATGTAAAATTTCAATAAGGCAAGCTAAAAAAATTAGGAGAAAGTTTCTAGAGACAAAAAGCTTAAAAATATATTTTTTTTAAAACTAGGAAGAGAGAGTCAGTTGAACCACTGAATAATCAGGATGTGAAAGGAGTATGAGAAGAGCATAAAGCTATTGACAGAAAACTAAATTATTTCTTGGAAAAATTCTTTCACCAATATTATTCCTTTGAGAATGAGAGTAGGGCCTGATTATCTGTTTAGGTCCCTTCCAACCCGAAGCACTATGTAGCTATGAGAGGACAGGTAAGTACAAACTGAGTTATCAGGAGATGACATTTCATAAGAGGTAGATAAATTAAACAGTAATACATCACCAGGACCTGATGGCATTCACCCTAAAGTCTTGAAGGTGCTCAAATCTGAAATTACAGAACTATTTACTGCAGTATGCAACCTATTAATACAAACAGCTTCTGTACTAGAGGATTGGATTGTTGCCCATTTTTAAAAAGGGCTCCAAGGGAATGCAAGGAACTACAGGCCAGTAAATTTAACTTCTGTTCTTGGCAAGTTGATAGAAACAGTCATTTGAAAAAGGAGTATTCAGTACATGGACGAACTGGAATTTCTGGGGAAAAATCAGCCTGACCTCCCTAAAGAGAGGTTGTGCCTCAGTAACCTATTAGAGTTCTTTGAGTGTCAACAAGCATGTGGATAATTATCTAGATGTTGTGGAAACTGGTAGCTTAATCCAGTTCAAAAGGGATTGGACAGATTCTTGGAAGAAAGGTCCAACAGATCTTGAACACAGTAGACAGTGAATCTGAATCAGAACTTCCTAAACCTCTGAATGCTGGAAGCTGAAATGGGAGAGGAGCAGCAGATGGAGGATTCTGGACATGCCTTGCTCATTCTCCCCCTCAGCATCTGCACTCTGCTGTTGTATGAGACAGCATGCTGGATTAGATGGACCTATGGTCTGACCCAGTAAATGGAATTTCTTGTGTTCTTTTAATAACATGATGGAGTCTTGCCAAACTTTCATACTTAGGAAACCATATAATTTTTCTCTCATTAATTCAAACGTGGCTTTGTGTTCCTTTATGAGGTATTCTTTAAGCATTATATTTTCAGGGACATGGAATCACCTTTTCAGGTACCATAAACTTTTCTGAAACACTGAATTAAAAATTTGCTGGAAGTTAATTAAAAGTGTTACATACAGCTTGTTAAAAATCAATCATCTTCTCAAAGCAGCTGTCTCAAGATAAAATCTGATCAGTAATGTAATAGCCAGATTTAAAATCGCACTGCTTGTCTCAACCTTTGTTACAAAACACATCACTAATCTGAGACATTAATATGGAAACAAGACATTTTCTGGGACTGACAAGAGGGGTGTCCTTTTTTTTTTTATAAGTACTACACTTGGCCTTATTTCGTTTTCTGAATTGAGACAAAATAAAAACCTTGTTCCTGTTATTGGAGATTCTGAGTGTGACAAGAAGAACCTATGGAACTATGGACAACAGCATTTTTACCTGTTTTCTGCAGCTCCTAGGGGAAGTCTCAGTGGTTTCTGAGATCTCAATGTAAACATCTTTCTCTTTTTTGGTTAGAAAGTAACTATGTGAACTCTGTTCCCCTTCCCTGCCTCTCCCTAGGCACTATCTTGTCAAGCAGAAGATGGACAGAAAGTAGGCAGCAGGCAATTGAACAGCAACTTAAAATTAACTTCCTTTTAATGAAGTTGATCTTGCAAGTTTGGTGCAGATTTTTATTCCTCACTAAACATCCTGGTAAAGCAGCTGGTACCATCTTTTATTGCATATGTTGTAAAGTTGAATAACGATTATTGAAACCAATCTGGCAGCAGCCAGGCTCCGTTAATTTACTGTCAGAGATCCTTATCTTTCTTATACTATGACTTGATGAGATATTATCACCCATTCAGACTGCTTTTGTTCTCAACAAATATCTTTCTACCTTATAAATGACTTTTAAAAAATTTAATTGCTGTTAAAGAATCAAGACTTAGTATGTCTTTAGGTAGCTACAAACTGTGGACAAGAATTACTGTATATATTGCAACAAATATAATTGTATGTAGTGGGCTATTTATAAAAAAGCGGAAAACTGAATAGACTAGGTCTACAGCTGTGCAAATCCACGTAACTTTGATTTCAATGGAACTGTACTGATTGATGGCAGCTAAAGATTTGGTCCTATGGCTTTTACATTAAACGAATGTCATACATCATATAGCAGAAAGGTTTTTAATTCAGTTTTTTAAAATGAAGTTTTCATTTCCAGGTAAAATTTTGCTTGAGTGAAATAGCAATTTACTTGAGGTTCACTGGTATAGTCTCCATAAATGACAATATACATTCACTCCATAAAAAATGATTACTTGTATCTCCAGTCTGTGGTGCCCTAGCTGAGATACCTTACTTCTCTTTGGAAAAAAAAGTCCTTTTAATATATTGAAAATAACACAACCTTTAATTGAATCCCCACCCAGACCCAGGAGGCACCAGTTGCTGAGCCGGGGGGGGTGGGGCTCCGCCACATGCTGTGCTGTGGACCCAGAGGCTTCCAATTCAATTTGGAGAGATGAAAGCATCTCCTGATTTGATTCAGATTCAGAGGTTTAGCCGCCGAAACAGGCCGAATCTCCTCCAAATTGAATCAGCAACCAAAGCTTCAGACGGCCCTAATAATTTCAACCTTCCCAAGAGATGATGTTTTTGTAGGACTAGAAAATCCTGATAAGATTTAAATAAGTTACTTTTAGAAGAATGGCTATTCCTCAAATAGCTGTTTTCACAAACTCCATTATGTTTTGGGAGTTCATGAGGTGTCATTAATGTTTTCATATGTTTTGTTGTACTGATATGGCATGTAGGGTCTAAACGGAAAGCCTATGTTATACTATATCCTTTTATGTTGCTTTTATCATGTATAAATAGTCATGCTGTCCATATATTTCTTTATGATTTGGGGCATGGTTTAGCCAGGGAACTTAGGGATGGTTAAGGAAAACTGCCACTCTCGGATACAGGCATAAGGAGATATTATTGGGTCAGGCATCCAAGGCATTGTCTGCCCATAATGTGGAAAACAACTGTTTTAGAGAAACAGCATCTGAGAGAAATGGCCCATCAGCCAGAGGAATTCCACATGCCTCAGGAAGATCAGAAATGTCTGGGGGATTCTGTGACTCCTGAGCCCCCCATAACACTGATGGAGGGGGTTGGAAATATTTTAGTCTAGCTATAATAAAATCATGGTTTGGGGATTTTTTCCTGGGCTGGAGAAAGGTCCAAAGCCGCAGCAGCTGGGGCTGGCAGAATCAGCAGGAAGGCTGATGTCTGATTATACTGACAGATCTCTCAGGAGGGGTAGGATGTAGCCGGATGAGAGCATAAGAAACTTTGTCTTTGTTTTTCTCTCTTCAAAACTACAGTCAGTTTTGCTTGTATAATTCTTTACTTCTAAATAATACATCTTTTTCTTCTTTTTTTTTTCTCCTTACTTGTTGCCTGTGGAAGGAATGATCCTCAGACAAGTGGTATTTAGCCTAGCCCATTCTACAGAAAGAGAGACCTGAAACTTGTTTCACAACCCAAAGGGGAGGCCACCTAGAGCTGGTAGAGAGAGCGAGCAGCTGTGAGGTCTGGTAAAAGGGCAGTGAGCTGAGGCTTGTGGGGGAATTTATCCCAGGGTATCTTCAGTCAGTAGCTTGGGAAAAGCAGTGGTGCAGGAGGGAGAAACTCAGGACTCTGGGGGTACTCCCTGGATGGGTTTGTGATGGCTGTCTTACAACTTAGGAAGGCTCTGATAGATATCATGGTGATACAAAATAGTATGGAATCCTGATAAAGTAGTTTGGTCTCCTCCTCTATGTAGCATCTCCCTGCCCCCATAACACTTGCAGAAATCCAGCCATTTCTTGCAAACACACAAAACCTGTATAATAACAGCAAGTCTACCTAATGCTATAGGAAAGGAAATTATGAAAAACAGTATAGATAATTTAATGCAGTGTTAGTCTGAAGTCAAGCAGAAGGGAGGGGGAGTGGCACTTCAACTGGTTCAGAGAGGTATAAGCTTTTGTGGGTGATCCCTTATTTTGTCAGATGCTATCAATGAGTCTGGAGAAACCAAGCTTTCTAAATGGGAGGGAATTTAAAAAGAAAGAATAGGGGAGAGGGGGCACTGCTGAGAGAGTCAAAAGTGGACTCAAATGGGTCAGTTAGGATAAAGAAGGCCCTTTGAGGGACCTAGGCATTATAAAAGCTAGTCCAAGTAACAGGGTAAGAATTCATACCCTCTGTTGAGACCATACTTAACACAGTTCAATCTGTGGGTGATTTCTTGTGCTACAGTTTTGAGTTCACGTTGTTTTTTTCAAATGTTATTGTTTAAGAACAGCTACCCTGAGGTCAGTGATGGGGTGTCCAGGATGATTAAAATGTTCTTTCCCTGTCTTTCATGCATATCTGGAATTGATGTCAGATGGATGTGTATTTATTCTTCCACATAGGGATCATTCTGTCTATCCTGTGCAGACTGCAAAGAGGCAGTGTAAGCAGGTGATGGCATATATGCTGTTGGTAGAAGAACAGATGAATGACTGCAAATGTCACAATTCATGTTGTTTAGTCCAATGATGATGTGATCTGTGTTGGATCTAGTGGCGCCTTGGCCTATTCAACCACCTTCACCTCTCTGAACAGTGCTGGCTCCCTCCTATTCTTTGTATTTAAATTCCCTTCTGTTTAGAAACCCTCCTTTCTGCCACTCCATTCATAGCATCTGAGAAAGTAGGCTGTTCCCTATGAAAGTTTATGCCTCTCCAGACCTGTTAGTCTCCTATAATAGATAATTAAAATTACCATGTACTTAATGCAGGTAAAATACTCAGATTGGAACATGGTTAAAGAAAGGAGTGAACACTTTGCCTTTTCAAAGGAAGTTCTATGTGAATTTAAAGGATCGTAAATAGGTAGAAATGTTCCCACTAAAAATGTTGAGATTAAATGCATTGAGCCCCTGGCATGGAGGTTTCATATTTGTTTCAAGTGTTTACATATGTTTCTTTTGGTTCTGAGACATCAAACAAACAAACAAAAAACAAGGAAACAAGCAAACAAGTGAGGCAGTATTTTGCCAGAACCTTTTAACATTTCATATTGATATTTTGCAATGGAAGCATTTATATAGTACAGGATATTTTGAAAATACATTGTTCCCAGTTATTTAAATAAAAATGTTATGGTGTAGACAGATATCTTTCTAGGACTGGATTCAAACTGAAAAGTGACAGTGCTTGTGATGCATCAAACTTCAGTTTTGCTTTGATCTCTTAGCTTAATCCAAACATTCCATAAAAGTTAAGTAATTTTTGCTTGTCTATCTAGTCTTATTGAATATTTTCACCTAGTAACTGATCCCATCACATAAATTTGACTTTTCAGGTTCAAGACCTGATGTAAAAGCTGTTATTAAGTTATATACCCTTGTACTCACGTGGAGTCCTAGACATATTTACATCTAGTTAGACCCCAGTACTACAGTAAGTTCCAAACAGGAGAACCACTACAGGGATCTGCCTGCCTGGAGTTATTGCAGAATCAAAGTCCTAATGATGCATGAGGGAGTCTAGCCTGGTGTAAATTACATGTCAGTGAGCCGTAAAATGGGAAAGCAAAAATTAGAGAAGGTAAGGTCTATTCTACTTTTACACTCTTTTTCTTGCTGTTCTTATATAGTCCTGTTAGTTGTGGCTCTCTTCTAAACTACTTTTTCTGGCTTTTTGAGTTGTGAATTAGACACGGTAAATTGATGAAGACAAGGGAGTCAAATGAGGTGTAACATTATACAGTAGTACAGCCAGTCAATGCAAGTCTGTAGTCCAAGGCTAATTTAACTTACATACCTGAGGGATGAAAGAATGTGTAAATCTTACTAAGATTTCCTTTATAGGTTTGTTTAGGCTTCTTTTGGTTCACCTCTAAAAGTTACCCTTTGAATTTATAAGTATTGGTCTTGATTTATAAAATTAAAATATATTGTGTAATACCAGGCTTACTTTGAAGTTTAATTGAAACTACTGGGACCTCTGAATTGTTGCCTTAAGAAAGTATATTCTTAATGCTATGCCCTAACTACTACACAAACTGTGGTAGTGTAGTTTAAATTAGGTTTAGTGTTCTGCTAGGCGTTTAACTGGTATGCCCAGGGAGACAGAGACTTGGCTTCTTGGGCTATATTGAAAGATTTTTCTTCAGATTTGTTTGACTGAATTTGAGAAGCTGGGAGTTAAATGGCACTTTTGAAGAATGCTGTAGGAATAAATCATTAAAATTACAAAATGGTCTTAACATTTCCTTAATTGTAGCTGTTTAATCCTGTTACAAATGACTAATTAGTGCTACCGTTTAAAAGTGCAACTTTTAAAACTTTATTTTTCCCTCCTGGCCATACATAAAAGGGTTCTTATACAACTAGAGTAAGTTTTATCACTCCTGAAAAAAAATACCACATGAACGTTTTAATTTCCTTATAAAAATTGTTTCATTCATAATAGAAGTTGGAGTTCTACTCACTTCCTTTGAGATTGAAGCAGGCAACTTCACTAGCACTATTCATTTGGTTAGGAAAAGCAAAATGTAGTCTGTAATTGGATTCTTCTTGAATGGTTATCAAATATTACTGATGGGTAAGTCATAACAACAGTATTCCTGTACCTTTCAGCCACGAGTACTCTGATTATAGTAAATGGGTCAATTTACTGAGTAATGTATAAATCAATGTGAATCAACATATCAAAACTTATGTCTGAATAAAATTGTCTTGATCTTCAGCTGATCTTAAGCAGCATAGCTGTAATGCACTGAAGTAAATAAAACTGTTGAATTGTACTTGCTGAGAATCTGCTCTCATGTGCCTGTATAGAGCTTTTTGTTTAGTTAAAATATCCTTTTATATCTAAATAGACACATTTAATTAAAACAGTTTTATGATGTAAACATAGTTGGGTTGCTAATAGTGGGCAGGTACCACAGCCAGATCCTACACTACCTATTAAGAGTCAGAGGGTGCATCTACACATTCAATTAATGCTATTTGGGTTTACTGCAAAGTAAATTTACTAACTGCATAAGCAGATAATAAATTGACTGCACAGTAGACTAATTCACTGAACAGTAAGAGCCTGCACATGTAGATGGTAATGCTTTACTACACAGTAAATTACTATGCAGCAAATTGTCTCATGTAGACATGGCCAGAGTGGACTTAGGCACCCAAGTGCAAGTCTATTTCACACTGTTCAAGTCTGTGAAAATCTATTAATGCATCTACTCTTGTAATATACAATCTTATGACCATTAGGATTCAGTTTAAAAAAGCAGCAAGGGAAAAGAGGATCCATGTATTAAAAGATATTTAGGGACACAAGCAAGTTGAAATAGAATCACACTTAGGCACCGACATCCATTTATGTGTCTAATAGGTGGGATGGAGTTTGGCCTTTCATTTTCAGTGAACCAGTGGGAGGCAGGTGTTGGATAGCTAAATACTCTAGAAAGTCTGAGCTCAAGTCCAAAGAAATAATGAAAAATGGGAGAGTTGTATTCTGCCATTAATTTTTAATTGACAGAAATCAGTGAGGAACATTTCCCAAAGTAGTTACTGTGTTGGTTCATGTTTACTAAGTTTTACCAATGACATAGTAGGTTGATGTTTTTTTATTAGTGCTTTAAACATTCATTAAATATTATTTTCAGTTATTTCAATTGTATAAAACCAGTAATTCATTTATGTATCTTTGGCAAGCATTAATGCAAGTTACTGTTTGGCCGGCAACTTTGTCTTCTGTATGGAGAAGATCCTTTTTCCTTTGCTGAGTACCACCACTCAATTTACTTTAAATTAGTTAATCATATGTCACTGGCCTTTCTTTACAGTCAGCTACACTATGCTTCATTCAGTCTCTGCCTTCCAGTCTTGTAATTAACTAAATATGAAATATTAATAGAAGATAGAAAACACTGGAATTTTCTAGCTCTGGTTCTCAAATTGTAACCAATTATTTGATAGAGCTAAAGAAGCTAAAAACTGTTTCCACATATTTAGTGTTATTGATGTTAGAATCATATGGGGATTGAGGCCATGACACTGTGGGAACTCATCATGCATTGTAACACTTACATTTCTAAAGACTTTACTTGCTTCTTGTGTGATAACTTTCATACTTTTAAATATGCTAAACTTTTAATGCAATGAAGCTTCTGATTTTTGAGTTAACCTCTTCAAGAAATATCTTTACGTATTTTTTAAATTGCTTTTCAAGATATTTTTTCCAAGAGAGTAAAATAAGAATGACAAAATTGACTATCATATTGGTGGAGGGGAGTTTGCTGTGAAGAAATTAAGAACAAAACAAAAACAAAAAAACAGAGAAAGTTCATTTATTACAGAAGAGACTTTGTGGAGGGTGGTATGCAGACCATATCTTTATTCTCTTATTCTCTATTATCCGTATGATGGCAAGGTTAAAAACCTTCACGGACATTCCAGGCCTCCCTTTTGGCCACTGTATAGGCATAAATTCTCTCTAAGATTTAAAGGTTAGGGTCAACCTTAAAGTTGCCCTAAAGCCTATGCATAGTGACCTTCTCCTCCATATACCTCTAAACCTGACCCCTAATGGAAGCCCAGGCCAATGGTAGAAGCTCTGCTGAACTTTTGGATATGAGGTCAACCGTATCTTACCAGCTTGCTAGCTGTCTCTGTTCCTTGGCATGTTGAGGATTAATCTGGGTGAGCAAGCCTTTAATCTCAAACATGTTAGCAATCTCATAATTCCTTGTTTTTCACTATTGCCTGTTCTGTACCCTAGTCCTTTCTCAGCTGCTCATAAGTAGAGTCAAGGACAGAAGGACAAATCTGCAAACCAGTTCCTAGAAAGGTTCTGAAAGAAAACCTAGTGGCATGCTTGAGAAACAAGCACAGTGAAAATGCATTGTGTAGACGATAAGCTTTATAAGATTTCAATAAGTAAGAGCTATTCACAGGGCTCAGGCCATTCTAAATGTCCTCTAAGTTAACTCTGGGTATCAGTACAGACAAAGTCATAGTGGGAAACCAGTTCTGTTCCAGGCAGAAGAGCATGTTGCCTTTTAATTATTGTAATCTCAGAAGGAATTTCATAAACGATTCACTGTTAGCACTTATAAAACACACAGAAGACTTTGTGTGCATATTAAAAGTTATTACATTATAATTGGATTTGTATGGTACTATACCAGTGTAGTGAGAAAAACTACGAAGTATTTTTTTTCCTGTGTCATAGCCTCTAAAAAGTCTCTGCTGATCCCAAATGTGGACCTCCTGTCACCCCAAATTGCCTACACAGCATTACACACACATATGCTTCCCCCTAAAGTCATTTTACCTTGTATAGAAAATCAGCTCTATCTGAGACCATCATCAGCTTTGTGAAAATCCAAAGATGTCCTGGTTGACTCAAATGTACATGTTTTGCCAGATCAGGTCTTCTAGAGAACGGGAAAACAGAGAATTTGAGGAACACATTAGCTTAAAATGTATTATTTAAGGTCAGAGTATAATAAAAAATTAGCACAGGTGGTGTTTTCAATAGTAGCTACACTTCCAATTCTCCATGCAGCTGGCTAAATGGAAACCTATAAAATGTACTATTATTTCTGTGAAATATGTATAATAGGATTGTTGTTCTGCCAAGGTAGCTGGTGCATCTATAAAGATAAATGATAATGATTACCTCAATATACATAGGTTTAATGCTTATTAGATTACACTGGGATTCCTTTAATGTGCCTATCTTATAGACAGATAAGGGTCTGGCTATTATTAAACCAACTCAGATACTTAGGAAAAATTCTTCTGGTCCCCGTCTTCCTCAGAGGTGCCCTGATGTGAACAGTTGTTCACTGAGCTCCTGATGCACTCCTCTGATATAGCGGTAAGCCTCTATCAAGTCCCCTCTCAACCTTCTCTTTAGGCTGAGGCGGCCCAGGTCCCTCACCCTTTATATAAAAACAATAAATATATAATAAAATAAAATAACTAATAAATAAAAAGACATTAAATAAAAATAAAAGATATTTTCCAACTATATGAGTTGGTCTAATAAAAGATACCAGATTTACCCAAAGAACCTTGTCTGACTATGTCCTTAGACCAACACAGTTACAACCTATACCCTCCTATAGGTGCATTTATGATACTTATTTCAGGTATTACTTTTAAAATATTTTGACACTCGCTTTGGATTGGAAATGGGGAACCATTCATAATTTCAAACACCAGGCTTTTATTTTTCTGTGAATAAGCTATAGGTTAGATATGTAAGAGCCTAGATTCATGCCTCACTAATGTTGATAAAAGCAATGTGACTCCAATTAATAGAAAAAAAGCAATAAATGCACTTTTAGAGGAAATAAATCTGTGGCTGTGTTTAGGTCATTGGCACAAAAACAAGGGGAAAAAGTCAATAATGGAAGTTATCTGTAATGGACCTAGTATGTGAATGTAATACACTTGGCCAGTGAAAGGTTAACGCAGCAGCTGCAACTACATAGTGAGAACAGAAATGGGAATTCCAGGGAGTAGAAAAATTCCTAACTCAACAGCATCTCTCATTGGATATTTTATGCATTGCAACATCAGCTGAAAAAAGTGGTAAACTTAAGCACTTCGCAGGAATTCAAAGCATAAGCTTTGTGACTGTTTGGAATGGGAAAAGTGGTGTTTTTATAAATATATTAGTTAACATAATTAAGTGCTGCTCAAAGGCACATTATGCTCCATGTAGACTGGGTTTACTGCCTTTAAAGGTATGTTGGCTTGCTGTGAAGAATTTGAACACTTTTTTTTCCTAATCTAAACAGGACCTCAGAAAAACTAGAAAATGTACAAGTTGCAGAACCTCTTTTCCATCCCACTTGCTAATACCTGAAACTCTTATACAACTGCATGTGTGAGGATTTAAGGTGCAGATCAGGTGAAGCTCTCTCTACCCAGCACTTGCAGATGCATGCCCTGATAAACCCCTGCAGGGGCTGCCTGGGGCAAAGGTTTAAATTTGTGGAGGGGAGGAAGCCAATGGGCTCCCCCTGACTGGCACTAGATCTATACCCTGAGCTTATAAACACCTTGGGTGCTTCTGTGGGCTTTCCTGGCTCTGGACCTTTAAACTTGTACCCTGGGCAGTCCCTGTAGGGCTTCCATGTTTGGCATAAAGCTGCTGGTATATGTGGAGCCTGGAACTTCATGCTTGAGATCCCAGATTTCATACACACCATGCATGGTTGCATGGAAGAAGGGTTGTGGATACATCCCCAATGATGAGCTCCCTCTGCCAGCAATTGCACAATTTGGATCTGATCCATGATTCCAATAACAGCGCATCGTGCCATTAAATGGACATCTGCCAGAGGCCTTAGTGAAAGATTTTTGGATTGCATAAGAGTCTTACAATCCCGTTTTGCCATATACCACAGATCTGCGTAGAGTCCTTTTTAGGCACACTTGAATATTATCGGCATATTCAGCTATAGTTTCTAAAATTGAAAGTGCCAGTTTTTCAGCTGACATAAGTGATCATTCTTCAGTGAAATCATGAGAGCTGCACTGATGCATATTAGCTCATAATGTGTCTCAAAGTTTCTTAAATGGTTCCTACAAAGATTAAATATAAGATGGCAGTGAAAAGCTTACTGCTTCCATAATATATGATCTTTCAAGATTCATGAGTCTACTGCATATTTAAAGTGAAAACACTATATATAACTGTGGTTTATGCCAATCTATTTATAATATTTGCCCACAATAATGCCAGTGTGCTTTGAAATTAAGATATTTTATGCAACTAAACAAAGATGACTACTTATTCAGGGTCTGGTAATGAACCGATTGTCATGGTATGTAAGCATCTTTTACAGATGATAATAAGCCTTACTATGACAACACTTAGAAGATCTTGCTAAAGCAGACACTATTATTCATTTATATTTTGTAGGGTCTGGAGCTCCCAGTCAAGACTGCTGACTGACTGCTGAACAATGGCCAGACAGAATGCCTCCTTTTACTGTTACAGCGATATCGAGCAGCTCCAGTCAGGGTTAGGAGCTCAATGTACTGGGTGCTGTAGACAAGCCATCATTGGCTTGACAAACCAAGGCCCTCATTATGCAAACACCTGTGCAAAGATTTAATTTAGATATGGCTCCAATTAAACTTCTCTTGCACATAAAGTTGTGAGTCCAGGGCAACTCCTCATGCATGTGTGTGAACGTGTTTGGAGGTTTAGGGGCCTAAATAAGAAAAATATGTAAATAGTGGGTATAATGCACATTAGTGAGGGCAGCACAGAAGACAGTAACAGCTGCAGGGTACAAAGATCAGGCACATGATGGGCAAAATTATTTTCCTTCCCTATGTGTTTTCCAGTTAAATGATGGAATAAAAATGGGAAGTAGATGTTATAATATTATTTTGTAAAATAAAGAGAATAATATAGGGAATCATGTACTCAGTGACATGGTATGTTTGAGTGAATTTTTATTAAAGTATTCACATTAAATAGATGAATTTCTTATTAGCAGAACATTCATAATACAGAGGAACCTGCTTGCTTGTTATGACAGATCTGTCTCTTTATCAGCATCTTACCCATGTGTGGAGCAAAGACCACGTAGCTTGTGGCTCCCCAGGGTTCAGCTTTATAGAGAAAACAGTAAATGAAGCTTAACCTCAAACCTTTTCTTTGTAATAACAGCACATATTACTTTTCTTGTTTTAATGGTGTGTTTTTATCATCCTGCAGATCCTATTTTGCTAGAGAAATCTGAAGAGAATCTGAAGTTTCCGCACACCCTTCAGATTCTCTTTTATTTATGATACAGATGTTGAGAATTATCTACCTAAACTGAGTTCTCTTCCCTCATCATCAACGTCTTCTTTTTGTCAGCTTGTCCATTGGCTGGCTTATTCTTCTGAACTTCTTTGCAATAGTTCTTTCTTCAGAGTCATGCTAAATATATAGGCTTATGACCTTTGCAGTCTTTATTTCCTGTTGTTTCAACCCTAAGATTTTTTTTTTTCATTTCCAGATTCATCAATAAGAGATAGGATATAGCTTGTCAGATATCTATGTGTGGTTGAAAACTTTCTGATATTTGACGTTCAATCACTATACAAAAATTTGTTCCTTTCACATTTCTTTCTTATTATTAACTCTCAGGACCAGCTATCTTCAGTACAAAGGAAGCCAGATGTTGGTAGCTGATAGCTGTATTTGTAAATTAAAGTGCACACCATACTTGAATCCAGGATCTAAACTTTTAAGATCAACATCTAGGTACTGTTGAGGTGAAATTCTTACATTAGACAGGGTTTTATTGTAGAATTACATTGATCTTTCCTTTCAATTAGTGTTTCATCATATTTCTATCCTTGGTAAGTAGCAGGGAGCATATTGAGTTGGTTCATGGTGGTTCAGCGAGCTGATACTTCTATATGAGCAACTGTTACATTGTGCTTCAGAAGTTAAGGCTTCATTATGTAAATATGAAATCTATAGTCTGCAGCTTACCCTTTAAATTGCAAACCCAAATGATAAGCTTCTAGTTAGTAAACCAAGGTTAGGTTTGTTGGAGTCTGTAGTCAGTTTGAATTTTTTTTGCTGAGGAGCACAACATTTTTTAAAAATCTAGTAATAACATGTTGATTATGAAGCCTGTTAGAACCACTAAATATTTCATTAATGATCAAAGCATGCAAAAAGGAACGTGGACAATCATATTATGAAAGTTTGCACAATCTGTTAATAGCATCACATTTTGAGGTCAAGTGTGCAGAACTTGATGATCTTTGATCCATATCTTGTAGAAAGCTTGAACAGGAGACTCATACAGTACGTTGGCTTTTGGGTGACTGACAGTAAGCTTGATATCAGTGCATCTAGAGCAAGTAATGAATGAAGAATTATCTTATTATGAAGATATGTGAAATGTACTGCCTGAGGTGTTTTGAGTTGGCTCTTGAGTGCATGGTGCATCATCTGGTGGTGTACATACAACTCAGCCAAAATTTAAAGTTAAGCAACTAGTACAATTAAATAAGACATTATTTTGACTGGTGTAACTTTAGAAATAAAATGTAAATGCAAAATAGCAAATGTCTTACAGCAAATACTACTGTATAATCTTATCAGCTGTTCCAAAAATGTAACACGAGTATATTCAGCTGAGGATCAAAAAAAAAGGCACTCCAATTAGACAGAAAGTTTGCTTAATTAAGGTGGTTTCATATAGTTTCAGCTGTAGTTAGTACCCATTCTACGCTGGAGTGGCCTGAACTCCTAGGTCACACCAGTGGAGTATCGTCTTTCAAGGCTATGTAATCAGTTTCTTAACAGGTAGTTTGTTCTTTTCTTTACCTTTGGTTCTTGCTATTTATCTACCTATTTAGTCTAGAGGGCAAAACTTCGGAAGGGCTTTAAAACATCCTTTCAGAGGATAACTTTAGATATATAGTATCAAAAAATGGGAAAAGACCTTTTAGTTCATTACAATCAATTTGTAATGTAACTCTCACTGTATGATCTGGACACCATGTGCATAATTAAAATATTCTTGTATTTCATGAAAGAAAACTGAGTTCCTATCGTGACTCGAATTTCAAGTCATTTTGCTAAGAGATCAGTTTGCTTGACTGTATTCTAAAAGAGAGCTGTTGCTTCTGCTATTTGTGTCCTTAAAAACATATGCGAGTTCACTCCTGTAGTAAAACTAACCAAGAGTATGTATTGCTTTGGCAGTTATAGGATAAATGTCCTCAACAGAGGTAAAGTAACAATGGTAGGTAGCCAGGCCTCTTTACTACACTTTACCATCCTCCAGCTTCATTTGTATCTTAACTATGCATTCAGTCCATCCGAGTGTTCTCACTGGAGTCATAACCAGCCTGCATGGTGTCCTAAACACAGAATTTTGCCACGAGTCATCCCAGAGTATATTTCTCTTGTATCTTATTCATAGATCATTGAGCCATGTAATAATTCTGTTTCCATCATCACCTCTTCCTTCAGTAAAAATGCTTTGCATCCAAAGATGGTGTTATAATGGCGATCAAGTGCATATCCATTGGGGACGGAGAGTCTCTAAAGATTAAAAACCGAGCAAGAGTAAATCCACAAAATCAGTTAGAATAATATATACATCCAAGATAGAATTTTTGTGATGGCTTTGATAATCTCAGGGGGAAAATGATCTGCAAGTCCATGATGTGTCCATTTTAAAAACATTTTTAGTTCTCATATCTAAGATGTTCTAAACTCCATTTAAACATTTTATGAGCTTCATGTAAGATAAAACAGCGTAATTCATAGGAGAATTTTCCACCTCTCAAAGCTATTAAAATTTCAAGCATCAAATATCCCAAGTCCCTGAGCCAGAATTCATAGAAGCTTTTGATACATTATTATATACAAATAAATAGCTGTCATGGCTGATGTATCATTTCTGAAAAAAAATTAGATTAAATTCTTAGATTCTGGTCTTACTGGCATTGGATTCCTGATTTCAGGCATGTAACCCTATCTCAGTTCGTGTTTTGTGTGGCAGGGTTTATGATTTTGTGAATATGTATCTATTGCATCTGAAGTATGATCAAAGATCCTCTTTAATGAAATCTAAATTACTTCTTTTTCTGTATATATTCCCTCCCCCACTTGTGCCACTATCCTTTTCAAGCTATAACCTAAAATACTTGTTTTTAAACCATGGGAAGGGAGCATTTTTATATCCTCATCACTTTTTGTCCCACTCCCAGCACTTGCACTGTCCTTTATTTATAGTTTGGTAGGTCCAGTTTCTCCTTATTCATTTCTCCTGGTCTGAATTCTTTTCTTTTTGCTAGTTAGTCTCCTGTTCTGCTGCTGTTCCTCCCACTAGTAGTGGCTTTTCTAGTCTTAAAGATTTCCTGTGCTTCTGTCATCCTTCCTTTGCTTCCTCAGTCTGTAGTCTATAATACACTGCTGTAGTCTCATCTCCAGTGTTATTTCCTTTCCTTAAGTATTTTTCCTCCTTTTTTTCTTTCTCTCTCTTGTCCCTACTTTAACACTTCTGTTTTTCTCTCAACTTCCCCAATTTAATGGCAATGAATTTTCTTTCTCCCATCCCAAACTGTTGGATTTAAAGCATATCTAGCATACACTGACAGTACTGAATTCAGCACAGAGCATACCAGGTACTTCCATTCTATTGAAAAACACAGCCAAAGGAGAAAGAGGGAGCAATGGTAGAGGTACCCTCCTTTTATATAACACTCGTGTATGTTGGCTGCACAGTAGCCTCCTTCAATAGGAGGGGTGAAAATTGCGACTATTCCATGTTGGTCTACAGCTTGATGGTTTGGCTCCTCTTCTGGGAGATGAGGTATGGGGTATAAAAACCTTCTCATGGAGGAGGCACTTATTTCTTATTTTCTGAGTGAATGTTTTAAACAAAATGTTATTATATAAAAGATGGTTGCCACTGCCACTTCTGCTGCATCTTGCTATACTGGGTTAAAGCAGCCCCAGCTGGCAAGAGGCCTGGGGGGGTCAGCCTGCCATCCAGAAGCTGCCCTGACCCAGCCCAGTGTGTTACAGAAGAGGTAGCTAGGGCACAATGGTGCTCCAGTGTGAGACTAGCTAGCAGGCAGCACCTGCACAGAAGCACCCTCGTGCCCCAGTCAGCCCTAGCAGTGTCTATACATGCATTGGCATTGTTGTGCATTAAAGAACTCTGCCACAAGATAGTACTTGTATTTACAAGTACTAACCTGTGGTGGATTTAATTAGTTTCCTGTGGTCTAATAGGGCTGTATCTGTAGATGTGGAGATTTTACTGTGGAACTAGTAAGACCACTCTGCAGTAAAAGATTCATGTAGATGGGCCCACTCTGGAAGAATCAATTAGACTTCCAACAAGTAGTGAGCTAGCAAAATCAGGCCCCGAGCCTTCATTATATGAATATATTCTCTCTCTCTCTCTCTCTCTCTCTCTCTAGCATAACCTTAACTCCAGTATTGGCTGCTATAAAGTAATAAAAACTAAATCAATTTGGATATTAAAACTAAGAACAGGGTTTATTAAATTAGGTTGCATGAGCTGTTAAAAGTGCCCATAATATACAACTACTACTTAGAAGTTGTTAATGTATGATAGGAAGCATCATGTGTACTGTGGGATGTACTGTTTCAATATTTGTTTTCAACACAAGTATGAAAGAATGATACTGAGTTTTTATTATCTGAAATTCTAGTTAAAATTGGCATTAGATTTTAAACCATTGTTGAATATATTTGTAGATTGGCAAAAGTCCCTTTGGCTATAAAACATGTAATTAAAAACGGCTTTTACTACACCTGAAATAACAAACTGTTTAAGAACTACTACTATTAACATAGCTAAATTTTAAGCTGTATCTAGCATAATTCATTGTAATTATATATGTTGAACAAATACTTGGACAATTATAGAAAATAGTACATATGCTGCATTTCCAAATATTTCTTTGTGATTTTTTGCATGTGTTAAAACCTCTGTTCTCAGAAACATCAATTCTCATGCTAAAAACAAACCTGCATAAAGGTAAGTAAGATATAGCCCTGTAGCTTTAATGGCAGTAAGTTTGAATAAACTATTGTAGTGCTAATGGTATGTTTAGACTGAATTGCTTGCTTGAGTTATGACATACAAATTAACATTACTCAAGAAACTGGCAAATGGTAACAGAAAGCTAAAGCTGGAGGAGTAAAAGAGATGAAGACAATGCACAAAGATACTAGGGCCACAAAAAGAGGTAAACAATGTTGCTCAAGATGACTGAATTTGATGTGCAGGAAGGATTAGTAGCTTGTGGAGAAAATCCACGAGTGATAGTAAATCAGTCTGACCTGTGGATGACTGAGAAAGATTAACTTGGTTGCCATGCAGCTGTATGTCTGCAGTCGCTCTCCCCTAGCCCTGCTCCTCCCCACTCCCAGCTTCGGTGCTGTCTTCAGAATGGGAGGGGGAAAAGGGAGGGGAGGGAGTTCTTTTTGGCTTTTGCCCAGCCTGTGCTGGAAGGTGGAGTGGGTTGACTGGAGCCCTCACAGTTTGGGTTCAACCCTCATGTAATAAGGGTTCAGATTGCCGTGCAACTGGGCACTTTTAAAGTGCTCTGAAGCCATGCGTTTCTGTAAGGCTGTAGAGCACTTTCAAGGGAATCACTGCATGACAAATGTAACTTCTGTCTGCACCCTAGGGGCATTTTTACACATGAAAATGCTGTAATGCCCGGCACTTTGAAAAGTGCCCAGTGCCACATCAGTTGTAGTTGTATAAGTGTATAAATACATATCAGTGCTGAGAAAATGGTGGTGGCATGCATTTAAACTAAAACACATAGAAGATTTTTTAGTTCAAAAGTGCACCACCACCATTTTCTGCATACTGCTCGCACTTCACCGCTTATACAACTGCATGCGGCACTGCACAGTTCACGTCAGCTCATGTGTGGAGCAGACTCGATTAATCTGAAGCAGCAGATTTCTGGTATGTTGTGGGACAAAATGCTATGTGTATAAATGCCCTAAGATCTTGGGAGTGGCTGCAGTTGAGTGCCCTGAAGCATCTTCACCAGCGTATTTCCAGTTTGTAAGTGTGCCTGCAAGACTGGGTAGGAAGAGTGTGCTCAGAAATTGCCTAGCTAGGGCATGTTGCTGCTCTAGTGTACAGAGAAACTTAAGAGGAGAACTAAAAATAAAAGTAAAATAGGTGAGGAAACTGTGATACTGTAGAGAAAGAGAAGGCTTGAATTAGATAAATGTAAGGGGGAAGCAAGTATCCAGAGTTGGAAATCAGCTGGATGTATATGAAGGAATGAGGAAGGATTGAAAGATACCCACAAAGTTAATGGCAGAAAAGACAGAAATATTGGTCAACCATAAGAAGGACTGAAGGAGTACACACACATAAGTCTAGGAAGAAAGATCAGGAGTTCTGTCATGCCTGTGTTAAGTGTAAATTGAATGTGAGCCATCCAGGGAAATCTGTCAGTGAGACGACAACGTCACTGTTTCTGAAGCCAAGCATTCAGATATCAGGACAAGCAAAATCATGACATTGACTTAAAAAAAAAAAAAAAAAAAGTTTGTGGCTTTTGGACCTATTGGGTAAGTCCAGATCACATTTTCAAGATTTCATATGCAACCATGACACGACAGCTAAAAGCTTCCCTTTTGTATGAAAAATAAGATTCTCCAAGAGATAGGGATTAAAAAAAACTAGAAAATATTACTATTACTTGTGATAAAATTCAGAGAGCTGGCATCACTGCAGGCTTCAAGTCAGCTAATACACCTCTGAATGCCATAATAATAGCAGTGTGTTTTATATGTTGACTTTTGAGTCTGAAGGCATCTCTAACTAGGGCCATACTTAAAACACAGCTTTTGAGTGATCTAAACAGTTTTGAGGTATCACTCCCATGTTATTCATACTAATATAACAAAATAGTTTTGGATATAACCACATCTATGGAGACTGCATAGTTAATATTCCTCTGTCATGTTCAACATTTCAAAGAACATACTTCAAAGAGAATTTATTTTTAAATTTCATTTTAGTCCTTGGTATAGCATCTACAGTTTGAAAACCTTTCAGCAAAGTGAAGAAAGTAAATGCAATCATATTTAGCCTGCCAGTATTTGTTTTCCACGAGCCATTTGGAATTATTCCATATTTTGTTGAAAAGAAATATTTTCAGTTTCTGCAATGAAAAATGTAGCTCCAGCTTTTAAAGATTGGCTGCTTTTTGCCTGTGTCTGCTGACTTAGAAATGCTTGGTTGATGCCATGGTGTGGACTGTCTCTATGGGGGTACATCAAGACATTCATGGAGGTTAGGGAGACGTTAGATTGAGTTAAAAATGGACCCCCAATTTAAGGTAAGTCAGGATGAAGGGCTACTGGTAGGGCTGTGCGAAGCTTCGATACCTGATTCAATTTGACAGAGATTCGGCCTGATTCAGTGGCTGAATAACTGAGTCTGAATTGAATCAGAGGACCCTTTAATCTCTCCCAATTGATTCGGAAAGATTCAGAAAGATTTGGTGATTCAGACATAGGCACAGCTATAAATGTTTTTTCTACATACCTCTAGGTAGCAGGTGGCTCATGAATGTTGCGATACTGGGGTGCACATGGAGTACTGGATACTGTGTGTGGAGTCCCACAAGAGTGCCTGGGGGATCCCCAGTGCACTTGGCAGTAGATCCGGAAATGGACCAGAAATACTTGCAGTCCACTTCTGGGTCCACTAGAGAGCACATGGTGGGGGGGGAGGGCTGCGTCCCCTGGCTCGGTGGCTAGTGCCTCCTGGGTCTGGTGGGGGGCACCATGACTGATCACTGACTGGGGGAGGGTACAGGGGGGCCCCCAGCGTGCTCCCTGGTGGACCTGGAAGTGGACCGGAAGTACTTCCGGTCCAGTTCTGGGTTCACTGCCGAGCACATGGAGGGCACCCCCCTACACTCCTGTGCTCTATCTGCCCCAGCATCTCAGCATTCATGAGCCATACTGGTACCTCAAGGTATGTAGAAAAAACATTTAAAGCTGTGTCTGTCTGAATCGCTGATTCTCTGAATCGGCATCGAATCTTTAGATTCGGATTCGGCCGACTCTAATGAGGGACAGTGGTTCAAATCAATGAATCAAATCACTGAGTCAGGCTGAATCTGAATCCAAATCAAATGAGGCCAGCTTCACACACCACTAGCTAGTGAGGGCTTGGGAAATTTGAGGGGGCAAGTGGGGTCTATGGGGAGGGGATTGTGGGGTTCAGGAAGACTATCAGAGTCCATAGGGGCAGTCCACAGGGAGGGTTTGGGCAGGAAGAGGGGCTCGCAGGATCAGAGATGCTCTCTGATCCTGCCAAACCCCTGAAAACCCCTTTCCCAATGCCACCAAACAGTTCCTGATCCCACAAACTGCTCCCAGGGACAGGTGTACTTATATTAAGCAATCCCAGGAGCCTGATAGAAGTAAGTCAGGGTTGGGGAGGGGTGGGTGAATTAGGGGGTTGGTGGCTCTGTGAGGAAGTTGGAAAAATGGAGGACTGTCTTCCTGTCCCTGGGGGACTAGTGGATTGGTGGTGGGGGCTGGCTGGTCCATGGGGTGGGGGGAAGGTTGTTGATTTGGGGATGGGGGATTAAAAATAGCCTGGTGCCAGGGTGGGAGGGTTTTGGAATAACTCAGCCCTGGGGCTGGGTACAGTGGCTGGATTTTCTGGTAGTTGTACAGGGCTCTTCTAGTAATTGTACAGATGTTCCATTAGATTGGTCTCACTGGACTCTATCTAAAGTTAGACTACCTCAGAGGTATAGTTAATTTAGATCAGGTTGAACTTCCTGTACTTCTGTACAGTTCACAATTAGATTGCCCTACCTAGGGATCTAAGTGTAAGATCCTGTGTGAACTAAGATCAAGTGGCCATTTCTAATGTGATGCAGCCTCCCCCTAAACTCCCCAAATGCCTTTACCTAGCCTGAAAAACCATGAAGATTTCTAGCTTTAATTCCCCAGAAGTGAAAATGGACTGGAAAGGCAGGAGCAGCGTGCTGCTTATATTCTGTAATTCCTCCAGCAGCTTCAGATTTGGAGATGGAGAGGAAATGAATGTTCATCTATTCATTATGTGGAAGATAGATGAATATAGGAATTCATCTGACAAAAGAGTTGTATGAATTGCGGAGATTGTAATGACTTAAATTCCTTTGGAAATAAAAAGAATTTGATTATATACACACTATGCTTTCCATAGCTAATGCTGCATAATCATTGCCTCAATTCAGAAAAATAATCTTCCTATTAAAATGTTTGTACAGTTTGGTTAATCTGCGGCTTGGTAGTAGCTGTCATTCTTGGAGATTTTTTTTTTTTATATTCTTTCATGGAAAGGAGAAAGCAATCAAGTTTTACCTTTTTTTTTCCCTTCTTTTTTTCTGCTATGTGAAATGAGACTGTACAGCGGAACATAGAAGCAGATGTTTCCTTCCCTCCTCCCTATAATTAATCAATAGATGAAGAAAATTAAGCTATTCTACTAGATGACTGTACTTAACTTACTGTATTGTGCTTCACACAGAGTCAGCAGTTTACTGAGCAATGCTATGGAAGACTTCCCAAAACCTATATTTGCAGCGAAGCTTGCTACTCATTTCTGAAATCAAACAGTCAGGGCAGCCCTTTTACCTAGAGCCTCAGGCTTGCCCATGGTACATTTATTACAGAATGGAGTGCATACATAATAGGAAAGGAGATTCTACTGAGAATATGATGAATAGTCCTAAGGCTCATTTGCCTACTCTAAGTAAAGGAAGCAGTTCTAGCATGATGCCAGGGGACAAGAAAATGAATGGTATTACTAGTTTCTAAAGGCTACAGGGGAAGACATTGTTTACATGTGAATATTTATGTATCATCATCTCTTGCTATGGGTAACTTTTTTTATTGTGTATATTTTTCCTTTTGTCTTGTGCTGTTTAGAGGGGAAAAATGCCAATCTAGCTCTTAAAATAAACTGACTTCTGTTTGTGCAGAAGAACCTTTATCCCTCTTCTTCCCTCTATCCCAAGCATACTAAATGTAAGACATACAGATGAATTTACAATAATTACAAATATCTTTATGAAAATTTATATGCAGTTTGGTACAATGTTTCCTCCATTGTTAACCAACAAATGGTTTATGTAAGATTTGCTGAATGACAGTTTTGTAGAGGCACTTTAGGGATTATTGTTTGTCTTCCAAAATGGTAGAGGGGATTAATTGACCCTTTATAATATAATTTATAATAATTCTAGATATATGCTCCATACATGGATTCTGTCCTATTTCCCTCTCTGTTGGCCCCCCAAAATAAGAGTATAATTAGTTCGTAATGATAACACTAGGCATATCTACATAAAACGTTACTGTACAGTTGTTACTGCACATTTCTTTAGTACTTGTGTGTTACCAAGTACTAAATAAATGCATAGTAACCAGAGTTACTGCGTAGTATCACTGGCAAATGTCTTTTAATGCTGCCCTGTGGGGTCAGGCCAACACTCAGGATCTCAATATCACACTGTTAGACAGGAAGGTATGGTGTACAATTACACATGCACACACTCAAAAATCAATTAGGTGCATTCACTTACACACACATGCACTGCCAACTCAGGCACATACACATCCAAACCAGCCTAGGCACACGCATACCTATCACCAATTCAAGCACATACACACTGCACACAGTGAAAATTAGACAACAATCAGTTATCAATACCCACACACTCCGTACACATACAGGGATCACTAATTCATATATCATGCATACAATGACATATATATATATATATATATATTCACCAGTTCACACACATACCTCCCACCTAAACATACACACAGGTGAGTTCATAACTTGGATGATACAGTATGTATGTGTATGTGTTTGGGGTACTTGGGATACCTGGGGGAAGGTTAAGGTGAGAGAGGAAGTGTAAGGAATGAAAGTTGCTGGAACCAGGATTAGAACCAGTAGACTAGAGAGAAGCTGGGCTGAGGAACTGAGGCTTGGGGTTACTTAAGGTCAAGTGGCCCCAGGGTTAGTCAAGGTCACTGGTGCAAGGGAAAAAGCTCAGTGGCAAGGAGGAGACAGCTTGAGGACAGCTGGGAGATCAGGGGGCAGATAAGTGGTGGCAGGAGGAAACAGTCGGGAAACAGACAAAAACCCAACTTGGGGTTTCAAAATAACAGGTTTATTAAACAGACACACTACAAAGCCCCATGAAGTTCTTGGTACACACACTCACTCACTCACTCACTCACTCACTCACTGGCAGCAGGAGAAAGATACTCAGTGGAAGGGTTGGAGTCCACATAGAGAAGAGAAACAGAGTCCAAGTCCTTGGTTGAAGAGAAGGTGGGGGTGATAGCTACCTATCCAGGCTGGAAAGGGGTCTTTGTCCAATAGGTATTGTCCAGAGGGGGTTGCCACCCTTTAGGTGGATAGCTGGTGTGGCATGGTGCTGGTCCAGATGGAGAGGGCGTGCCCAGGAGCCAGTCTTTACTATCCCTTTTTATGGGGCAGACTACCTCTGATCTCCTATGGGAAGGGCCTGTCCAGACGATGTCAGTTCTGTTCCAGAGGGTTCCAGGTGTTCTTACTGAGCATGTGCAGCCTTGGCACAATGGTGGGGTGCCTTATCTTTTGTTTCTTGAATGCTGAGGGTGGTTCCAATGGCTGGGCCGTTGGTCCAAGTATTGCTTTTGATGGTTCAGTCATTCAGAGGGAGCTATTTTTAGACCTCCTGCCATTGTCTTTCAAGCACCCTCATTCATCCCCATTCATTCAGGAACCAAGTTACATTGGAGGGGTAAGTATGAGTCATAGGTTACACAACAGGGCATGGGGACAAATGGAGACTTAACAAACAAAATGGAAACTTGACATGACTTATATTGGCCTAAATCATATAGTATCAGTAAAACAGTAAAAATCAATATAAACATAATAATTATACAATATAAAGACGGAGAAAAAACAAAACAGGTACAATTTGCTACCAAAATAAAATGCTGAAGCTTATCCTATGTCTTAGCTCACTTATACTTATCTGTGGAATAGAGAGGGAAAGAAAAAGTCAGGAATGGTTGGGGAAGAGGAGGGAATGCATTTTAAAAGAAAAAAAAAAAGAAAAACTGGGGATTTTGCTACATTAGGTGACGCTGCTGTGTAGTAGCCTAATAATACTGTGCAGTAGTGTATTAGCACCATCTGTGTTGTGATGTGCTACTGTGCAGTATTTTTCAGCTACTGCATAGTCAGCATTTTGTGTAGATGTGCCCACTGCGCACTATAAAACTGAGCCAAAAGGCATTGCCCAGTGGAAGCTGGAGGAAACATTGTTAATAGTATCATTATTTATTTTTATTATGCATGTGTTGATTTAAATATTTGATTAAAGAAGCCATTTCTAAACATTTAAGAAGATAAAGCCCTGCAATGTATAATTTACAGGGTTTACAGTTTAAATGCATAGCAAAGCCTTAAAAGCTAGAGGCCTAACTGGGCAGATCTGCACACCTCTTTATTGCTGTTGACTTGCTTGACTGGTAGTATGAAGCATGTGTTCAGCTGATTCTTAAGTACTGTATAGAAAGTGTGAAGTAATTCTAGTATCGCATTAGAATTCATAGATTTCATAGACATTAGGGCTAGAAGGGACCTCAGAAGATCATCGAGTTTTGCCCCAGGGGTAGGAAGTCAGCTGGAAGTCACAGGATCCCAGCAAGATAAACATCCAATTTTCTCTTGAAGGTGTTCAGAGTACGTGCTTGAACCACCTCCAATGGCAGGCTATTCCATAGAATCATAGAAGTAGGGTCGGAAGGGGCCTTGTAGATCTTCATGTCTGACCCCCTGCCTGGGCGGGAGAAAAGACTGGACTCAAATGAGTCCAGCCAGGTAGTCATCAAGCCTCTTCTTAAAGATCCCCGGGGTAGGAGCCAGCACCACTTCCCTAGGAAGTTAGGGCAGCTAGGAGCTGGAACCAACTGTGAAGTAGTTCTTGCGGATGTCTAATCTAAATCTACTCTCTAATAATTTGTGTCCATTGTTCCTTGTCATGCCAGGGGGCGCTAGGGGAAACAGTGTCTCCCCTAAACCCTTCTGGTCCCCCCTAGTGAGTTTATAGACAGTCACCAGGTCCCCCCCTCAGCCTTCTCTTGTGAAGGCTGAACAGGTTTAGGTCCCACAGTCTTTCAATGTAGGGTCTGTCCTGTAGTCCCCCGATCATGCGGGTGGCCCTCCTCTGGACCCTTTCAGTGTTGTCCACATCCCTCCTGAAATGAGGTGCACAGAACTGGATGCAGTACTCCAGCTGTGGCCTGACCAGCATCGCATAGAGGGGGAGGATTACCTCTCTGGCTCTACCTGAGATGCACCTGTGGATGCACGGCAAGGTCCGGTTAGCCCTTCCAACTATGACCTCACATTGTCGGCCCGTGTTCATCTTGGAGTCAGTAATGACTCCAAGATCCCTTTCTGCCTCCATGCTCTCAAGAAGGGAGTTTCCCATTCTATAAGTGTGCTGCTGGTTTCTACTGCCTAAGTGCAGCACCCTGCACTTGTCAGTATTGAAACGCATCCTGTTTATGTCAGCCCACTCCTGTAACCTATCCAGGTCCTGTTGCAATCTTTCCCTCCCTACTAGCGTGCTCACCTCACCCCAAATTTTAGTATCATCAGTGAATTTAAACAGGTTGCATTTCACCCTGTCGTCCAAATTGCTGATGAAGAAATTGAATAGCGTGGGCCCAAGGACCGAGCCCTGGGGGACTCCGCTGCCCACTTCCCCCCAGGTCAAATATGACCCATCCACCACCACCCTCTGAGTATGACCCTTGAGCCAATCTGCAATCCATCTGACTGTGTAGACATCAATGCCACAGTCGCCTAGTTTTTTAATGCCGATGGGGTGGGAGGCGGTGTCAAAGGCCTTGCTGAAGTCTAGAAAGACTACGTCCATGGCAACACCTGCATCCATTGCCTTTGTGACCTGATCATAAAAGGCAATCAGGTTGGTCTGACATGACCTTCCCCTAATGAAACCGTGCTTGTTGCCTTTGAGCATCATCCCTGAAGCTGGCCCATCACAGATGTGCTCCTTGAGGATCTTCTCAGGTTTCCCAAGGATAGAGGTAAGACTGATGGGCCTATAGTTGCCTGGGTCCTCTCTCTTCCCTTTTTTGAAGATGGGGATCACATTAGCTATCTTCCAGTCATCTGGCACCTGGCCCGAGCAACATGAGCTCTTGTAAAGCCATGCCAAGGGCACTGCAATAACCCCAGCTAGCTCCCTCAACACCCTGGGGTGGAGAGCATCTGGACCTGCTGACTTGAACACATCCAGCCCCTCCAGAAGTTCTCTAACCCTGTCCTCCCTAACCTGAGGTCTGGAGGCATTCCCCTCGAGTCCATCTGGCATCACAGCGGGGAAGTTCCAGTCCCTGCATGAGAAAACAGACGTGAAGAATTGCTTAAAGAGTTCTGCTTTCTCCTCTGGCGCAACCACCAGATTTCTCAGCGTACTTTGCAGGGGCCCCACATTACCTGGTGCCTTCTTCATCCTCCCTATGTATTTGAAAAAGGACTTTTTATTATCCTTGATCTTGGATGCTAGTCCTAGCTCTATGTCCGCCTTAGCTTTCCTGACAGCCCCACTACAGGCCCAAGCAGAGGAGGTATACTCCTCTTTGGAGATAGCACCCCTCTTCCACTGGGTGTACGCTGCCTTTTTGACCAATCTCATTTCCTTCTATGACCAGGTAACCTATCACCTGGACAAGGGAGAAGAGATGGATGTCATATATCTTGACTTCAAAAAAGCCTTCAATCTGGTATCCCATGATCACCTCTTGGCAAAACTGGCCAACTGTGGCCTCGGGCCCACCATGATCTGATGGCTGGGGAATTGGCTCCATAATCAAGGTCCAGACCTTGAGGGCTCAGACAGTAAAGAAATTCTTCCTTATGTCCAGCTGGAAATGCTCTTGCAGGAGTTTATAACTGTTCAACCTTATGATCCCTTGGGGGACTCTGGTGAACAATTTTTCCCCCAGATCCTAGTGAACACTTATAGGTGGCCATCAGATCACCCCTGAGCCTGTGCTTTTCCAGGCTGAATAGCCCCATTGTTCTCAGCGTCTTATAAGGTCTGTTTTCCTGACCTCTGATCATGCGCGTAGCTCTCCTTCAGATTCCCTGAAGCTTCTTTTTGAATTGTGGAGCCCAAAACTGGACGCAGTACTCCAGCTATGGCCTCACCAAGGTGGAGTACAACAGGAGAGTGATGACCCAGGATTTGCTTGAGAAGCATCTATGGATGCAAGCCAGTGTTTTTGCTCATTTTAATAGCCACAGCATCAAACTGAAGGCTCATGTTCATCTTGTGGTCAACCATGACCCCCAAGTCCCTTTCATCTGTAGTGCTAACCAGCATAGCACTAGCGAGCCTATAAGCATGCTGCAGGTTTTTCCTCCCAAGTTGGAGAACCTTGCATTTTTCAGTGTTGAACACCATCATGTTCTCATCCACCCATTTTATGAGCCTGTCAAGTTCAGCCTGGATCACTCTCCTGTCCTCAGGAGTGGATGCATTACCCCAAAGTTTGATATCATCGGTGAACTTGACCAGTCCACTTCTGACTCCAATGTCCACATCATTAATGAAGATGTTGAAAAATATAGGTCCAAGGATAGAGCCTTGAGGAACCTTACAGGGCACCATGAAGATTGACTTCCATCAACTACCACCACCTGGGTCTGATCACAGAGCCAATTCCCCAGCCATCAGATCATGGTGGACCTGAGGCCACAATTGGCCAGTTTTGCCAAGGGATGATCATGGGATACCAGATTGAAGGCTTTTTTGAAGTCAAGATATATGACATCCATCTCTTCTCCCTTGTCCAGGTGATAGGTTACCTGGTCGTAGAAGGAAATGAGATTGGTCAAGCAAGACCTACCCACAACAAACCCATGCTGGCTGTACCTCAGGATGTTGCCATCGGCCAGTCCGTTGAGAATGGCCTCTTTGATGATTTTTTCTAAGACCTTCCCCAGGATAGAGGTCAGGTTGATGGGCTTGTAATTTGCCAGATCCACTTTTGTCCCTTTCTTGAAGATAGACACCACATTGGCCTTCTTCCAATCTTTGGGCACTTCACCAGAGCATTAGGAGATCCATGCCAGGGGCTCAGCTATGATGCTGGCCAGCACCTTGAGTACCCTAAGGTGTAACCATCAGGGCCAGCTGACTTGAAGGTGTCCATCCTTAAGTTAATTCATTAACTTAATGACACTGTTTCTGTAGATCATTAATAGAGCTGCACTCCCACATGTAACATTGCATGCCATGTAGTTGATACCTAAGATAACTGATATATTTGCTGAACTAAAAGCTAAACTAAATTTCTGTGGTCTCTTTTATTAAACCAACTAACTTCCTCTGCTCAAGGAGATTATTCGGAAGACAGAACTGTACTGTAGAGGAGATAAACACTGAATAATAGTGATTTAGGGAAGGTCATTGGTTTAGATGAGAAGTGACAGGAGACAGATTAGATACTGAGAGTTCACCTCTTTCCATTAGAGATGAGAAAATGGTTTTCAATAACTGTTGGAACAATAAATAATTTATGTCTTATTATGTCTCATCGTGAGAAGCATCAGCCGGGAATACTTTGTTACCCGAAACCATTGTGGAAAATGGTATCTTGAGGTTGCTTAAACAGTTTTATTGATTAGGGTCTCCCAAAGTTTTTATGCCGTGGCCCAGTAATCCGCAGCCTGGAAGTGGCCACAGCCCAGCAATCACAGCTGACTGCAGCCAGAATTCCGAGCCGGAAGACAGGTAAGGATACCTCCACCCCCCAGGCGGGGGGTGAGGCAGGCCAAACCCTGCTCTGCTGCGAGCCCCGCAGAAGGAACTGCAGCCTCTCCACCTGGCTCTGGGGGGCTGTAGTTTGCTGGTCCATGGCCACTTCTGGTCTGGCAGCTGACTGTGCTGTGGGCTGGCAGCTGACTCACCATGGCCCAACACCAAGCCATGGCCCAGGGATTGAGAACCCCTGATATAGAGGAAGACTAAGGCCCTCTCTACACGTTAAAGTTTTTGTTCAACTAACTGGTTAATTGTGCAGTTACCTTAAAACCAGCTACACCTGCAACATACTTATCACATGATAAAAAGCTCTAACCAGCTATAAATATAGACCTCAAAAATATGTTCCAACTTCATAGCTGGTTGCTATGAAGCTTTAATTTGCACATGTAGCAGGGTCTTCCAGCCTAAGGGGTACACTGTGCCCGGTATGAAACCCCTGAGCCCTGGGGGATTATGACAGTTATGATCCCCCAGGCCCAGGGGTTTCATGTACCACGGATTCCTTGGGGATCCTAGCTGCCTCAATCCCCATGGTCCAGGGGTTTCGCACATTCCTGAGCCATAGGGATCATGGGAGCCATAATCCACTGAGCTCAGGGGTTTCATGCACCCCTGAGCCAGGGAGACTTCAGCTACCATAATCCCACAGCGCCAGGGGGCCCCCAGTCATGGGAGCTTGGTTCTTTCTGGTGCCAGGAGAGCCCAGGATCAGACTCTCCCTGCACACACAAGGCACGATGGGATCTAATGCTGAATCCACACGATCTTGCCTCCTGCCATGCCATTAGATCCCATTGCACTTTTACATGCACATGTAGAGGGGGCCCCAGTATATTAAGAAATTTTTCACTTAATGAGCCAAGGCTTTCTATTAAAGAGATTATCAACTTTTTACAAATATGTCCATGTTAAAAGGCCATCTGTTCATCATCAACTAAATTTTCTGAAATCTTTTCTCAGTATAGAATACTTGTTTGCCCAGAATCCCATGTAAAAGCTGTGATGGGTTCTTTAATACACATTCTTCTTTGTTGTGCATTTTTCATTCATAAATAATGCATTAATAATGAATGAATATGACAATAATGCACACTCCGTTATTGCTGGTCATTTGAACAAAAGGAGTTTCCCAAAATATTTATTAAAGATAATATAGCATTAATACAGTAGTAGCATCCATTATTCATACAATTATTTTCAGTAGTGAAGATGAGCATATTGTGTATGTGGAAATGTAACCAAATATTTATTGGTTTAATGGTTTTACATGTTAGTAATATATAATATGGATAAGCTATGCAGCAGCAGAGTAGGGATACCTGGGGCAGAGTGGAACAGGTGACTTCTGGTTTATGATTGCAAATGTGAATGTGAACATGTTGCTGCTGGCAGCAACCATTCCTTTTATCCTCCCCCAGGTTGACACCCAGGGCAGTTTTCAAATTACTCACCTAGTCATTCCACCACTATACAGCAACATACATTGTAATCAAGTAAATGGGTTAAATTCAGGTACATTTGCAACTCTCTTATTTTGACTAATAGAACAATGTACTGTATTTACTTGAATAGAAGATACCTCTGATTATAAAATGACCTGCCCTTCCCCCGCCCCCAATAACTAGATTCTATACATGGAGAATTTATAAATTTGTTATAATCCAAGTCATCTGAGTCATCTCCAAATCGAAATCACAATCAGAAGCTTTGCACAGCCATATTAAATATTACTTATGTATATTATTTTCTATGTGAATGTTAATGATGTTAATGACTACTCTGCTTTATGAGACAAGTATGTAGATTATTTTGATGGAATCCATAACTATTCAAATAGTCATAGGAGCTGAAAAAGATCATAAGCTGTACCGTAAAATCTGTTTTGAAATATATTTTTTCTAATTAGTAGATTTCTCACCCAGTAGTCTATAAATGTTGTTTCATGTAAGTTCTCCATAATACACAGGCTATTGAGCTGACAGAAATAATGTATTTTTTGAAATACTGCATATTTCGGTCAATTTAACTTTCAGTTTGGGCATCAAATCATAGAATAATAGTGTTTAGAATCATAATGTATTTGGCAGTAGAAAATGCCTATTAGACCACCAAGTCCATATTCTTGCAGTCTCCCAGAAGGAGGATATATTGGATATTAAGTTGTTAGTGGATCTTATGTTAGCCAAAGGCAGAGGAGAAGTGAACTCTCAAGTTACCAGTCTTAAGAGATCTTCATTAAACAGTGGTAGGTTCATGAACAGATAACCATGTTCCCATATTACATTTTATTATTGGCTCCAATTTTTTTCTTTTTTTATTTCTAAATAAAGTTATTTTCAGTGTTCAGTTCTGTGGCAAAAACAGCAATGATAATGTTCTGAATTCACATAACATCTTTTTTCCCAGTCACGTCTTTAAAAGCATTCTATGGCATTTTCTTTAAAAGAAATATTAGACTTCATTTCAAACTTCATCCTGTTACCTATATTGTCAAATTTCCCAAAGTGTTTAAAGTTTTTAAATAAAAAATGGTCACTTAATCATAATTAAATGCTGTTTTTTAGAAATGATTCTCTGTTAAATTTTGTGAGTTCTATCAGAAATAGATTTAGCTTCTTGCTAAAAGATCACATGTAATGCTACATGTAATGGGATACATGTTACATGTGGCACTACCAAATTAGTGAAATAAAGAAGATCCTGTTTCAAAAGGGGACCTTTTATGGTTCTGGAGATGCCCTGAATATTGCAGCCATTCATTTTTTGTAGCACTTCAAGGGCATTTGTAGTACAGAAAATAGAACATGTGCTCAAAGCCCGTGTTTCAGGTTTCCAGTTGGAAAATGGATATCATATTATTTACCTTTCATGTAAAAGGCTTTAAAATCTATCTAGGCTAAATCTGTACATGAAGTAGGAACAATGGCAATGATACTAAATCATCATCCTTGTCATTAATAGCAGGGCTGACAACCTTTAGGAGTGGCAGACTGAAATAACTCTTCTCTATTCATGGAGGGCTGGTGCTTCCAACCTGGCCACTACAGCTACACATGTGCAAGCAAGTGAAGCCACCTACAAGCTGAATCACTGCAGAACCCCCAACTGCCAATTTGCTGCCAGAAGCCAGGTCCAGCCTTAAGACTGTCGGCTACCAACCCCTGATCTATAGGACTTGTTAACAAGGGACTGTTTTGCTCTGAACACCATGGTTGTAGTAATGTAAAAATGAGTGAAAAACTGGGGGGAAAAATGACAGGTTCATGGTGGAGTCAACCACGGTGCAATGGGATCTAATGGCATGACAGGAGGCAAGATTGTATGGCTTGTCCATTGGATCCCACCATGCCTTGTTGTGTGTGCAGGGGGAGTCTGATCCTGGGCTCCCCCAATACCAGCAAGCACCAAGCTTCCATGACTGGGAGCCCCCTGGGGCTGTGGGATTATGGTAGCTGAAGTCTTCTGGGGTAGGGGGTCCATGAAACCCCTGGGCCCAGGGGATCATGGCTGCCATGATCCATAGGGCTCAGGAATGTACGAAACCCGCAGGCCCCGAGGATCGAGGCATTATGATCCCCAAGGCTTCATGGTACCTGAAACCCCTGGGCCTGGGGGATCACAACCGTCATGATTCCCAGTGCCCGAGGGGTTTCATACTGGGCATGGTGTACCCTTGAGGCCAGAAGACCCTGCTACATGTGCAAATTAAAGCTGGATAGCAACCAGCTATAAAGTTAGTACCATTTTTGGTTCTTATATTATGCCTTAACTGAGAAAAGTTACAGTATATGACTTCTGTTAAGAATTACTATAATCTCTTTACATAACTAGCATAAACGTATTAAAGATATATGAGCTAACTTAGAGTCCACAAACAACAAAAATCAATTACTCCCATTTATTGCAATGTACTATTCATGAGAATATCATTCATTTAATAATAACATGAAGATACATATATAACCTTGTGATATTAAGTGAAATTTAGCTGTTTATCTTCTATGATTTTTAAAACATGTCCCTGTTTGTATATTTCCAATCTTGCTAAGACCCATCATCCTGTATAATCAATCAAAAAGCAAAAATTACAATTAAACTATTGAGATCAGCTAGAGGATAGATTCTGAGAATTTCTGAGTTATTAAAGGAAGGGGGGAAAGGAGGAAAAGACAAACTGGGATATTATGAATATTGTTACATGGAAATTGAAAGAAAATGTAACATATGGCTGATTGCCAAGCAATTCATTCATTGTGCAGATGTAGGATTATTTTAGCATCACATTAATGCCTGATTTTTTTCACACATCATTTAATTGTCAAACAGGGGCAGTTCTGGGAACTTTACTAAATTAGTTTTTGGAAAGAGAATGGATTTTACTGTAATTTTTGAATTCATATTGTTGTTCTTTAATGTTTCAACAAAACATTCTGCATATTTGTGAGGAAAAATATGTATCTCATCTTATCCACTGTTTTGTACTTTATTCCTTGAGAATTTATATTGTGTACAGTTTGGTCAGTCTGAAACATCTGGGGAATATGTGTAGGAGATGGTCCCTGCATAAACTATGTAACTGAATAGTCAACTCCAGCCATTAGAGTTGGGGAGTTATGGTGCATCTTAGTGAGAGCCTAAGATTTATATGTGGTAAAACCAAAAAATAAAAAAAAAATGTAAACTTTACAGATAAGGGGAAAATATAGTGTTCATGTACAGATTATATTCAAATTAGAATTGATGTTCAGTGTTAGAAACGCTGCAGCAGTAAAATGTTGCAAGCAATTTTTATGAGTTTCCAGTTTTTGAAAACCAAAACCCCCATATGTTGAGTTCCAGGATTTCTTCCATTTGTTGGTTTGTTTAAGCCAAAATTAGGTTTGGAACCTGTTTAAAAATCAAACAATTTCCTAAAGAAAAGGCAGTAGGAAATCAGGTTCTGGCCAAGATCACCCTCAAGTTTTTATGTGAATACCTCTCCTCTTAGGTTTGGAACCTTTGATGGGTAGCACATTAATTTGAAGGGTTTTTATAAAAATAATGTGCATGTCATTTGAAACATTTATTGCTCTGACATGCATTAGAAAACCTGAGTGAAAAGTAGAAGTAATGGTTTTAAACATGTAGTCCTCCTTTGAACTGTAGATGGCTTTCTACATTTCTCACATAAACTTTAGTAAGCAACAGCCTACTTCACCCTTCCCTGTCTTCTATCCATTGCAGGTTGAGTAAACGCATCAATATGTTTTTTTTTTTCTTCTTGACTGTAAGCTATGATTCCTATAAGGTATTGTAACTATGTTTGCATTGATAACTTACTCTTTTATAGAGAAGGATAGTTTTGTTGGTGGTTTTCGGTTTTATTTTTTTCTTTAGTGCTAGCTTTTGGCTACAAAAGGGTAGGACCATTGCTGCTCAGAGGTAATGTCAATACTTACAGTGGAATGTAAAAACCTGAGGTGGTATTATCTGATTGCAATTGTTTTCAGCTGCAGTGTGACCTTCTCATCAAACACTTTTAGAAGCAGGGACAAAGGAGGGTTTGATGAACTGAGCAGTGCTTATTTTGAGATGTCTTTCTTTTTTTCTTTTTCTTTTTTTTAATTTTTGGGCATTGATAATTGCCCAAAGGGAAAAAAAGAAAGAGGTAGTCAATGAATATGTATGCATTTTCCATAACCAGATATAATGTATTTCCAAGGGTATTCTACTAACGTGTAGCTAGCATCAATTCAGAAATATGGAAGGGAGAGAAAGTAGGTATGGGAAAATCAAATCAATACATATACAAAAATATATATGTATACCAATAGTGCTCAACGTTTTGGCCCTGTGGGCCAGATGGCTGGCACAGGGCTGGGCCAGAGGCTGGATCAAGCCCTGCAAGGCAGGATCAGCCCCTGGGGCCCAATACCCCCACTTCCTGCCCCGTCTGTTGGCACTGGGTCCCAGGAGCCCAGTGTCACCCACTCCTACCCTGTGCCATGGGATTGGGATCTAGTGCCACCCTGTCCCAGTCCCTGCACACTGGGATTAGACCTCTGCGGCTGATCTGTAGGGCCTAGAGCTCCTCATGGATCTGGAAATTTGGCTGCAGGGGAGCGATGCCACCATTCCCCTACCACTAAATTTTTGGACCTATGGGGAACCCTGCTGGCCAGATAACATGGTTCTGTGGGATGGATCTGGCTGGAGGTTGAGTGCCTCTGCTATACACTATTTATAGCTTTGTAGGGAGAATGTGGACAAAAGTAAATTAGTGCAATTCTTTTATTCTGCTGTCCTTATTCAAATTGAGCAATCCCTTGTCCTATGTATAGCCCTGTCATTTTCTTTGGGGGAAAAAGTACCACTGTCTGTAAGTAAAGGGGGACAGAACTGAGCTTCTAGAAATCAAACTGCTGTCATATCTTGTTTACTTATCAATGTGGTTTTGGAATTGATCTGAAAGTTTAGCTGCAGCAGATGAGTAACAAAAGCTAGTGCACCATATCTATGGAAGCTATCTAGAAGCCTTTCTAAAGACTGGTAAATCTATTGCTGGCAAAGAGATACAATCTCATCAGCTGTACAGCAAGTGTAGAGACAGAGTGAAGATTAAAAAAAAAAAAAGAAAGAAACATCCCATAAGGACCAATGAAATCAGATAAATCCATGAATTATTTCACATGGAGAAGGATAGATCTTTCTGTCTGGTTGAAAGTTAACTGAAGCATTTTCAACTGCAGTGACTTTTTTCATCTTTGGTGCTGGTTATTGCTCAAGATGCCTGTCAGATATGAAATATCCTACATCATTCCCCCACTTCCTTAGGAATTTAATTTTATTTTAACCATGGCTTTCCTGCTTTGTTTTGTAAGTAGTGCATATATTGTTAGAATAATAAGAATAATTTGTTTCTCTTTGAATTGTCAAAATACAAATGTTGTCCTGGTCACAAAAACTACAGTGCCTTCATGAAGCTATAGTGAGGAATTAGGTATATTAAACATACTCAGTTTAAACACTTAAAAAAAAGATTGAAGGGAGAGTTCTAAGGTCTGTTAAAGTGCCCATCTATTTACTACTAAATCATGATATAGTAAAAACATCCCTCCAAAAAAAGAGAAAGTCCATATTCTTAGATCAGAGTGGGGTTGTGGAATGCAGGACTTAGTTCTTACAGGGGACAAGCAGTGAAACAATGGAGACTGGGATCCAGGTTCAACGTGAGGGAAGAACGTCTGTACATTAGGTGATAGTTAAGAAGAATACATGAGGTGATATTTAAGAAGGTCTAAGGACTTGGAAAATTTTAGATTGAATTGATAGAACACAGCAAACTAAAATTCTGCCTTTATTAACAGACATGGTACAGCATGCAGGGAGCGGGGGCATGCATATACTCATACACTATACTGTAGAGTTGATTAATTAACTCTGCGGTAAAAAATCACCATCTATTAGGCTGGAGAAAACTAATTAACTACACTGTAGGATAGTGCAGCCTGATGCAAGCACTATCCTACAGCAAAGTTATTTAGTGCATTGCACTATAGATGTAAATGGTGACCAGGTATGGGTGGCACATACGGGTGCTATACTGGGGGGGGGTGCCTGCTTGCTAGACCCACATTGTAGCACCCTCATGCCCCAGCCAACCCCTCTGCAGAACATTGATGCAGAGCAGAGTAGCCCTGGGCTGGCAGGCTGACCCCTCAGGTCTCCTGTCACGGGGGCTGTGCTGCCCCACCTCAGTGTGCTGTGGTCCCAGGCACATGTGTAAACACTGCTCCCAAGAGTAATAAATTCTGGCATAAACTGCACTGGAGTTTATTCAGCTGCCCTAATTTTACATGCAGATGTGCCCAGGTAGTTGCACCCAAACACCCTGCTATGAAATGAAACATAAATTAATTTTTAGGTGGGCATTTTTAATTGTTAAAGGTGTGCATGTAAGCAGCAATTAAAAGTAACCCTCAAAGTTCTACTGGGGCTTTTCTTAGAATTGAAACATCATGATGTTTGAGCATCCATGGACACGCATTCTAGGACACGAGACCCAAATAGTCAACATGAATACTTCTTCATAAATATTTAGCTGTGATAATTGATTTTGAGCTCCCAAATTAATACTCCTTATTTGGGTCTGATTCACAGAAAAATTGAACAGCCACACTAAAAGTTTTCGAAGGATTAATTAGCTCCTGCTTTACATATGCCAATTCCACATTTCTGCATAGAGAATAAATATGAGGTAGTTGTGCACTTATTTGCCTAGTTGAATGGATGGATGTGGGATTTCCAAATACAGTTGGCCACTTTACAACACTGCATTCTTGTCCCCTGAAGTAATGTTATTTACAGTTAAACTTGGATTTAAAAGGGATATTATTATACATTGCAAAATGAGTATTAGGATTTGTTGCCGCCTTAAAATATTAGATGAAAAAGTATTCTTAAAACAAGAAAAGAATTAGCTAGAAATGTATTTAAAAACAAAACCAAACTTATTCCCCTTATAGTACTAAATCAGCTCAATGAATCTTATTGCCAGGATAGGGCAAAGAGGAAACATGTTTTATTCATGCTGCAAGCTGCTGTTTTAGTCTGATGCAAATAAAACTACATGTGAACTAACAGCTGCTCTCAGACAGATTGCTGTGCATCACAATCTGCTAAGGGAGCGCAGCTGGAGAAACGTGCAGAACGTTTTCATCTGTAAATCAAACACAAACTAGGAAAGCATTTAGTACTGTATATGTAATACCATTGGTATTTAGAAAGGGTTTTTCCTCACTGTATGTAGTGTAAGTGACTTCTGATTTCAGTCTAGCTTTAGTAACTGATCTGGAAAGCTTGATCATTCCCAAGAAATTGATAGTCCTTTGAAGATCACCATCATTTCACAATTCAATGGAAATTCATTTCCCACAGTTGTGATGTATTACTATTTATACTTACAAATTTATGGCTAAGTGCAGACACTTGGCAGGGTTAAGGGGGGTTAAATCTAGTTAAAAATGGCCACCTGATCCAACTTAGTTTGTCCAGGTGCAGACCTTACACTTACACCTGGTCTCAGTGATAGGAAATTAATGTAAACCGGTAACAGTACAGAAGTGACGTGCACATAAACCAGGCTAAAAATGGTAGAATATATTTGTCTTGATCTACTCCCATACCCCTTCCCACCTCACAGACTTACAGGCTGAACAGGGATGGTGGTGTTGCACAGTAGATCTTGGGTTGCTTTTAAATGCCAGAGGTGAACTCCTATTTAAAATGGTTGGAGATCACTTGTTTAAAGCATGTGGGTTTTGGTCTACTATAGTAGTCTGGAGTCCAAGTACAGGAGGCAGCTCAGCCACGGCCATTGACAGCAGTAACTAAAAATACTCGGAGTGCATACCAGCATTCACAGGAACAGGCTCAGTTTAAGCTGCCTAAACCTAAGCTGGGAGTGGTGCATGTAGATGTTCACCATTTACAGGCAGCTGTAGGTAAATCTCTAGGGAATGAGGGAGGGAGGGGTTTTGGGGGAAGCTGGCAAGTCCGCAGGAGGTTGGGAAGGGTTTCCAGGTCTTAAATCGGGGGAGGGGTTCCTCCTCCACTGAGCCAGCACAGCTGGGGAGGGGGCACATGGCAGGGAGCCTTCACTCTGCCCCCCACACCACTGCCCAGCTGGCTAACAACCACATGGCTTCCAGCCCCAGCAACTGCAAGGTTGTCAGCAGCTGGAGCTGGTGGGAGAGCTGTGCTGACTCAGTTGGCATCTGATTTCCCTGTACCACCACCACTGATTGGCTGGTTGGAGTAATGGGGGTGAAGGGGATAGCTCAGTCAATTTTTTGGGGGGGGATAAGCTTGGTCAGGGTTGGGGAGAGGATGAGGCAGGAATGAGGACAAGAGCCCCAGGGCTGTGGGCACTGGTTGGGTTTTCACAGCTGCAGGGATATGCTATAAATGTGTGCAGGCAATTGCTAGGTCTGATTAACCCATCTTAAGCTGAGTTAACCCTTCATCAATCTAAAGCTAGTTTATCTCAGGTGAACTAAGTTTAGATCAGGTGCACCATTTTTAGGGTGACCTAAGCCCTGCACATACTTGAATGCCCAGGCTGTTTATATCATCCTAATCTTGGTTAAGATAAAAAAAATTAGGTTAGCTCTTTATAAGCCTGGAACTGCAAAGATCAAACATGCTGAGCATCCTCAAATTCCCATTGTCAACAATAGGTTATGATATAGTAACAATTTAAATATTGTTCAAATGTGGCTTGTCTACAGTTTGTGTGTGTGTGTATTTGTTAAAGTCCAACTGCTACTTGCATTAAGATAGTCTTAAATTCACTTCTTATAAAATCTACAACTCTGACAATATTCAGGCAATGCTCAGGGATTCTTCACATGCACAATGATCACTCGTAATGAAAACATATGGCTCCTCAGAGTTGCATCAAAATTTAAAACCTTGACAGACTATAAAACCCGACTATAGTTAGATGAGATCTAAAGATGTATGTTGAGTAGTAAAGTCTATACTATGCCACTGTTGCCATAAATAGGCATAAAGCCAAAGTTAAGACTTACAGTGCTAGGAGGGGTGGTAAGAGATGTGTGTTGAGAACGGGGTGAATGTAGATGTTCTTTTAACAGACTTCTTTACTGATTTTTTTGAGCATTGCATTAATAAAAAGCACTTGAGCATTGTGGGATCATTGTATTAATAAGGGAGAGCACCAGATGGTGTAATTCTAGGTTACCCAAGTTTTATATACAATGTCCGTGTTTATTTTTCCTTTAAATATGGGAGTAATCATATGCAGAGAAAGGTGGTGTGTCCTTAGTATTACTATGAAGATATGATGAATAGGGATTAGTAGTGGAAGATAATTGTGGCACAAAGAAGAAGGTATTGTGAGGGAGCTGTCTCCATCTGTTCCCCTCTAAGAAAGAACTTTTTCATTCCCAACTTCTTTATCCCCATGCTCAGCCCTACTTCCTTGCAGCCAGTGTCAACTGGAATCAATGAACTTGTCTTTCATGGAACAGACTGGTCAATGGAGGGAGAGAAAGTAGTTGTACTAGGAGCAGTTTTCAGTACAGACTTAATCACGAAACAACTCTTCTTGATATTACCAACACTTTTCTCACTTTCCATGTCAGCCTCCAACTCTCACTTTAAAAACTTGATCCACATACCTTAGCAAACTGACCCCATTAAGATAGTGATAAGAGCTTAAGGTTCCCTAATGTTGGCTCAATTGGTTTGTGCTCCCTCCTTTGTTTAATTACACCAGGGTTGAAAAGAATTTTGGAAATGCTCCCAGGCATTGTATATTGCTGCGGTCAGGGAAGTTCTAGTTGATCTGCTGTCTGATGGCAAAAGGACTATGCTGCTATTCCACAGAGGTTTCTAAGCAGTTTTGGTGAATACTCCATGGTCTGAAAGAATGACTCTTTCTACATCTAGTCTCTATGCTTAAAAATGAATATCAGATTTCTTCCAGGACAAAGCCTTGTTTATCCTGGAATCCTACATGCATAGAAGTTCATTGTCCCATTTTTTGAATCCAAGATGACACTTCTTCTGAGAAGAATCTTGAGCTAATTGCCATCCATTCTAAGGACAAGCTGCCTGTGTAAAGGGCTGTGCCACCCCTAGCTGGTGACTCAGATCAATCAGAACAGACTCAAACTATTTTGTTTTTACCCTAAACTGCCACCATGCCTTGTCTTCTGACTGACTTCAGACTAATATGGCCAAGTACTTCTCACACTTCAGCACTTGTGGATCTCCTTACTGCGGCAGTGAACAAAATACAGCCCACAGACTGGATCCAGCCTGCCAAATTTGGATCTGGCCCAGGGCTGTCCCCTTCATGCTCTACATGGGGCTGAATCCTGCCTGGGACAGCCAGCACTTTGCACTCTGGCCCATGCCTGCCATCCCTGGCCCTGACCCCAGCCAGTGCACACACCTGGTGGGGCTGCTCCTGGTGTAGCTTCAGCTGCCCAGGTGCTGCTCAGCTCCCTTCACCTCCAGCCATGGCTCCTCCCCCTGCCCCTGCCTCTGCCCCTGCTGTGCTTCTAGGGCCAGGGGGAAAGCTGCAGCTGGGTGGCTCCTGACCCAATGCACAGGCTCTGACTTCAGTTCCTGACTGCCTTCTACCTACTTTGCCTGCCCAGTGTGATTAGCTGCCGTCTGCAGGTGGACAAGTGGATGGAAGGTGGCTGGGAGCTGGAGCCACAGCCCCATGTGCTGAGGCAGGAGCCATGCACCTGAAGTCTTCTCCCAACCCAGAGCAACACAGCAAGAGCAGGGCCAGGAAGAGGAGGAGCCACTGGAGATAAGGAGAGCTGAACAGCATCTGGACAACTGCAGCTGCACTGGGAGCATCCCTACCAGTAAGCTGTGCAGGCTGGCTGGGGCCAGGCTGGCAAGTGGGTGGGAGCATGGTATGGGTTTCCCTAGGTAGGAGCAGGCAGGGCTTAACCCCATGCAGAGCACCAAGGGGACAGCTGCAGACTGCATTGCCTGGGTGAGCTCTGCTGCATGCACCCCCTGACTACCCACCCCCTCCTTCCCCTCACCCTGGTCGGCTCCCAGGACCTAGTACCCAGGCATCTCCACCCCCCCATGCACATGCCTGTCTCCAACCCCTACTTACCCCACCCTCCACAGGGCAGGGCATGGAGGGAGTGATTTGGGGTTCTGCCCTAGGCCATGGCCCTGCATGCCTTTGCTTGCAGAACCAAGGATCTTCCCTAACCCTGGCCTTGTGCTGTCTCCACCTTGCTGTCTCAGGGTCACAGGGGTATGTGGGCAGTGGATCACAGTTCCACTCTGGGCCCTGGCCCTGGCCTTGGCCCTGCACTGTCACCCCTCCACAAACCCACCCCATGATCCCAGCCTCACCTGCCCATCCTGCTCCTGAAACCCGCTTCCCACCCGCCCATGGCCCCATCCCACATAGGGAGTTTTGGTGAGTCGTTGCACATAGTGGGGAAGGGTGCTGACCCAGCCTGCAACAACTGATCAAAACTCCCTATGTGGCCCACGGGACCAAATAATTGCCTAACTTTGCTTTAGTGCTTAATTCAGTCATTCCAGTTATGCCCTGGAAGCATGATTTGCTCCTATTTCTTTGTGCTGAGTAGGAGGGAAGCTTGTTCCACACATATCCTTGGACAACATAATATCAAATGAATCAATACCACTCCTTTCCCAATGAACAGTGAATAATTGGCACCCATCAGCCTGAATTTCAGCTATAAATGAGTGTAGCTGTTTTAGATTTGCAAATGTTTTTCAATAAGCTGAGAATTCCCAGATGGGGGAGAAGAAAAGTGAGATTTACCTAAATGTGTAAACTTAACAAACCATTAGTTTCCTAGAGAAATGCGTAATTGGTGTAATGGTCCTCCATAGCTATTGCTATTATGAAAAAAAAGGTGGTCTGTTTTGCCTTTAGCAACCTCAAAGAGTGCATAACTATTTTCACCTCTTATAAATATGCAACTGTTTCTTTGAACAGGGGTCTGCATCATGTTATGCCATTGTGGCATAGGACTGATACATTTGCATGCAAGATGAGGTATAAAAGAAAGGCAAATTTGTATATATGAAAGCTGGTAAAGTATTGCACTGTTAACCAGCAAGAGTTTCATGGCAGGTAATTGATCATGCATAAATATTTAAATATTTTACAGCATTTGTTGTAGACTTTTTACTGGAAGGTAATATCTCCAAAGTGCTTTTAGTGTTTTCCCTATTGCAGTGTATATATTTTTTCATTCCATATAATAATGCTTTCTGCATTGTGCTTTTGGATGATCATGTTTTTGTTTTGTTTCATTTTTTTTGTATATTAGTATGATTATGTTGGATTATGTATTATGATGGATTCCATTTAGGCCCTGATTCAGCATAACGCTTGAATGTGCCCATGCATGTTTTGCTAAAACAATGCCATGCTACATGGGTGTTTATTGTATGCACAACTCTTCTCCAAAGTAGCTTCTTTGTACTGCTTGTAGTAAAAATATGCCTGTATGTTTATGACAGTATGGTTTTCAGATTCAGAATGGTCTAATGATGAATTCAAATAAATTAGGCTGTGGGAATTATAAAATATCATTCAACTTTGTACCAAGGGCTATTTTTCTAAAGTAGTGATTCTCAACCAGGTTGCTGTGGTACCATGGTGTTCCATGAGATCCTTCTGAGGGTACTGTGCACTATTAGCTCTGGTAAGTGTTCAGATACCTCCCCATAATTCACAAGATTAATCCAGACATTTCAAATAAGAATTAATTTCTGACCTCTTGTGGTCTTTCTGAGGTCTTTATACATAATTGTTCTGTTACTTTTCTGTAGTTAAAATATAGTGGAAGTTAAGAACTGACACTTTCTAAGGATTGCCATGAGTCTAACATGGTTGGGCAATATTCTAAAGCAACAGAAGGTATGATATATGATATGAAAACAAGACTGAACCGTAAAAAGTAGTGAAAAAAAATGGTTGTTCAACTCTTGAATATCAGCCCAATTTGTTACTTGCCAAATAGGAGGTAAACTTTTAGTGCCATGATACTTGAAACACCACAGTTATGTCCTCTCTTACATAAAGCACATAACTGTGTTTAATGAAATACTTTAATACTTCAAATGATATGATGTGATTAAAAATTACATTTTTAAAGACTACTGTTCCAGTTGTTATATGTGTTTTGTAGTTAGAACAAAGGATAATTCAGAAAATGCCATTTAACATGGATTATTTCTAGGAGATGCAGATAATTGCATGCTGAAAAGGTAGTGATTTGTTTGACAGGAAAAGGAAAAATAGACTTTTTTATGCAAATAGACTTCTGATTTTAAAATGACATTTATTATGAAGTGAAAAATTGAAGGCCATTACATTATAATACTGACCGGTTCATTTTGGTATTGAAAGGACAATAAACCCATGTTTTAAAAGTGTGAATTGTAGATTCACAACAGTTACTTTTTGCAGTGACTGTTAATATCTAATCCCATCAAATATAAAATAAAATATATTTGTAACAATTCTTACTACAGTTTGAATCCATTTTGTAGAATAGTTTTTTATATTTAAAAATTCATAAAATGCCTTATAGTTGGTTGCAAGTCATTTTCCATGCCAGAAGTAAATAACAGATATTTTACAAGGGACAATTAAGTGAGAAATGTCTCTCTTCTCCAGTGCCACTTTGCTTCACATAAATGTTTTTCTTTTTAATCATTGCTGTGCCTGTTTCTTTCCTCACACCCAAAGAAGAATGCTTTCATTCAAAAGCTTGCTTAATTCTATCCCAATGATGCAGTTGATACAATAAAGATATCACCCACAAAAATCCTTGCATTTCCCCACCTAGGTACCTAAATGAAACAACTAGATTTTGCAAACCTGCTGAACACCCAGTAGCTGCCACTGAAAGGAATGAAGCATTTTCACTTCAGTCCTCACTTAATGTAGAAATGATACAGTTAACTTCCCAAATACCCTTGAAAGTTTGGTCACTTCCATTTACGTGTCTGGCAGGAGTCAGACCAGGGTGTGACCTTAGAGTCTATTTGGGAGACTGTAACAGAAAGCTGGGGACTCTATTATTTTAAGAAGGAGTTGGGCAAAATGGCAGATTTGGGTGGCAGTCATACTCCATTTCCCAGCAGCGCCTGCCCACATCACTGCAGCCGGTTTCCATGGAGACCCCTGGAGCCTCAACATCCTACCCAGGCACATTAGTTTTGGTAGGCCACAGCAAAGTAGCCTGTCACCTACAAAAGCTTATGCTTCTCTCAACCAGTTACTCTCTAAGGCTAAGTACGGACATTACACATAAACCAGTATAAATGATTGGAAACTGGTTTAAGCCTATAACAGAACAGAAGTCCAGTGTGCATAGACTGCTTAAAAAATGGCAGAACCCAGTCTGAGATAGACCTGGATCAATGTACAGCAAAAGGTTTGTTATCCGGCACCCATAGGGAATGGGGGGTGCCAGATAACCAGATATTCCAGTTACCTGAGAGGCCCAAACAGGTGTCTTTGCCTGTTTGGGCCACCACTCCTCCTGCTGCATCCAGCACACCGCAGCCCCTCTTGCTGTGTCAGTATGCTGGGGGATGGGGGTGGGGAGCGGGGACATTGGGGAGAGGCTGTTATGCCCTGGGCCATGGGGCCTCGGCAAAACTGGAAGTGCCATGGTGGACACTTCTGGTTTTGCTTTGCTGTGTTGACTGGCATGTTGGGTAGTAGAGCATACCAGTGTGTAAGGTGCTGGATAATGTGGCTTTTACTGTAGTATCAGAGTTAACACAGTCAATTGAACTTCTGTACCAATGCAGTGTAGACTGGTCTATCAAACTTCTGTGCCAGATCCCCTCCCAATTTAAGTTAGGTTACAGTCCCCTGACATCCCAGGTGCCTTTTTAGGCCTTGCTTAACAGGGTGGTATGCTAGTGTCATCTGGCATTTGTCTGCTCCAGCTGAGGGCTGAGCTAGCTTCACCCCATGATCACCTCTTGGCCAAATTGCCCAGTTGTGGCCTTGGCTCCACCACGATCCGCTGGCTGGGAAATTGGCTTCGTGGTCGGACCCAGAGGGTTGTGATTGATGGCAGTCACTCATCATGGTGCCCTGTAACCAGTGGGGTCCCTCAAGCCTCTGTCCTGGGACCCATACTGTTCAACATCTTCATTAATGATGTGGACATTGGAGTTAGGAGTGGACTGGCCAAGTTTGCCGATGACACCAAACTTTGGGGCAAAGCATCCACGCCAGAAGATAGGTGGGTGATCCAGGCTGACCTGGACAAGCTCAGCAAATGGGCAGACGAGAACCTGATGGTGTTTAACACCGAAAAATGCAAGGTTCTCCACCTTGGGAGGAAAAACCTGCAGCACCCTTATAGGCTCGGCAGTGGTACGTTGGTTAGCACTACAGAAGAAAAAGACTTGGGGGTCATCATTGACCACAAGATGAACATGAGCCTGCAATGCGATGCTGCGGCTAGTAAAGCGACCAAAATGCTGACGTGCATCCATAGATGCTTCTCGAGCAAATCCCGGGACGTCATTCTCCCCTTGTACTCAGCCTTGGTGAGGCCGCAGCTGGAGTACTGCGTCCAGTTTTGGGCTCCACAATTCAAAAAGGATGTGGAGAAGCTTGAGAGAGTCCAGAGGAGAGCCACGCGCATGATCAGAGGTCAGGAAAACAGATCTTACGATGACAGGCTGAGAGCCATGGGACTCTTTAGCCTGGAAAAGCGCAGGCTCAGGGGTGATCTGATGACCACCTATAAGTTTATCAGGGGTGACCACCAGGATCTGGGGGAATGTCTGTTCACCAGAGTGCCCCAAGGGATGACGAGGTCGAACGGTCACAAACTCCTGCAAGAACGTTTCAGGCTGGACATAAGGAAGAATTTCTTTACTGTCCGAGCCCCCAAGGTCTGGAACAGTCTGCCAGCAGAGGTGGTTCAAGCACCTACATTGAACACCTTCAAGAGTAAATTGGATGCTTATCTTGCTGGGATCCTATGACCCCAGCTGACTTCCTGCCCTTTGGGCAGGGGGCTGGACTCGATGATCTCCCGAGGTCCCTTCCATCCCTAATGTCTATGAAATCTATGAAACCCCAGACTGGCACAGAGAGGAGACGGAAAAGCCTCTGTCCCCAGCCCCTCATCGTGCTAGGTAGCAGTGGGGGGGTGGGGGGAAATCTGAGGCCCCATTCCCCACTGAGCCAGCACAGCTGGACCCCCTGCCCAGCCATCACTGACAGGTGCAAGCAGGAGCTGGAGCTGGGAGCCACATGGCTGTCAGCCAGCTGGGCAGTGATGGAGGAGGAGTGAAGGTGACGCCTGCATGGGCCATCCCCAGCTGTGCTGGCTCAGCAGGGAGGGTGCCTCTGCTTTCTCACACCCTGGCTGCTGCCCAGGTCAGCTGACAGGCATAGGCAAGAGCTGGGCCTTGGAGCCGTGCAGCTGTGCTGGCTCAGGAGGGCTGGGGCCTCTGATCCCTGGCCCCCAGATCTCAGCACTAGAGTCATCCCATCCAGACACTGCAGCCACAAGAGCATAGCTGCACCCCATGTCTCCAGGGACCAAAGCCCAACATCTGCAAGGGAAGGGGCTTCAGATGGGAATTCACCACCAGCTCTTGGGGCTGGGGGAATTTTTCGGCAAAAAGTGTCCATCCTCATGCCTCATTCCATCTGAGCCCTGGCACCATATGCTGGAGCATCCCCCCTGCCCTAGAGCCAATTCCAAGTTCCCAGATGAAGCTTCTTCCCTTGCAACCATGGACCCTGAGGAAGGGGAGAGAGTAGCCATGCCCTTACAGCTGCAGAGGAGGGGACTTAAGCTAGGAACTCAGTGCTGGTTCCAGGGGATGTAAATCCTCTGAGCCCCTCCTGGAGCCACTCCAGTGCACCATCCTGGGGCTCAGATGGAACTGGGACAGTGGAGGGACTTTCTGTGCCCCGCCAACCTGGGCTGGTAATATGGGGTGCAATGCTGGCACCACCTCCCATCTGGCAGCTCATGAATCCCATTCCCTCCCTGCCCGCTTCTGTCCTGCTTCTGGCAAAACCCCATACTTCCACCCTGAACAAAGCCCAGGGACCCCCATGCCACAACGAGTTGGGGGCAAGCATGCCTCCCTCCACTGGTTGACTGCAGCTGACAGATAACTGGACAGCAGATGGGGAGATGTGTGTTTGGCAGCCTATCAGGGGTGGTCCACTGCTTTGCTACATTTGGCTTCCCTTTGGCAGTCTCTGGCATGGTGGGAGGCATGTAGGAGTGCCCCCAAGATGCTGGTCTTAACCAGTGCAAGCAGTCTGTATGCCCTCCCCCCTCTCCACACCATGAAAGGGTGAACTTGTGTTCTGGTCACTCCTGAGCTAATAAAATCTGCTTAGAGAAACCCATGTAAATTAGTTCAAATCTGCCTCGGGCTGGTTGAATGTATGTACCTACCCTAAGGTACCACTCTGCCCTCCTTTCTGCCCGATTTTGGTCTAACATGGGTAATTACCTGTCTCCATGCTTAGTGCCTAAATGGAAACTGTGAGGGAGGATAGTTATTCATACATCAAATAGATACAATCAGGAAGAAAACTTAATAAAAATAAATGGGAGTTAGGACCCATATTCATACCTTTTGAAAATCTCTTCTCATGTGCCTATAAATGCTTTTTGAGAAAATGTTAAATTTAAAATATTTACAGTAGTATTGTAGAATTATAAGGGAAACAGGACTCTGCACATATTTTCCCTGGGTGAAAGTACCATATTTTCTCAAATATGATGTGCCCCTTCATATTTTTTATTATTAGAATTTATTTTAGCCTATTTGAGAAATTGTTAGAATCTATAGTAAAGAATAAAATCAGCAGTCATGCAGACAAATATTATCTGCTGGGGAAGAAGCAGCATGGTTTTTTGTAAAGGGAAAATCTGCCTTACCAATCTGGTAGAGATCTTTGAGGGTCTTAACAAGCATGTGAACAAGGGGGATATGAAATGACATAATAAATTTAGACTTTTAACAGCTTTTAAAGCTTTTAACAATGTCATTCACCAAAGGCTGTTGCCCTGTAAGGTCAGGCCAACTCTCAGGATCTCAATATTGCGCTGTTAGATGGGAGGGTGTGACACAATTGCACATATACAAACACACAAATCAATTAAGTGCATACACACACACACACTACCAGCTCAGGCACATATACATCCAAACCAGCCTAGGCACATGCATACCTATCACCAATTCAAGCATATATACTATACACCCCAAAAGTTAGACACAGACCACTAATTCGTATATCGCACGCACGCACGCACGCACGCACATACAGGGAAGTTCCTAACTTAGATGGTACAGTGTATATGTGTTTTTTGAGGTACCTGGGATACGTGGGGGAAAGTTCAGGTGAGAGAGAGAGAGTTAAAGTGTAGGGAGTGAAAGTTGCCAGAACTAAGATTAGAACCAGTGGACTACAGAGAGAAGCTGGCTGAGAAACTGGGGCTTGGGTTTACTTAAGGTAGACTGGGGCTGGAAACTGAGGCAGACAGCTGAGATAATGGGGAGGGGACAGATAAGTGGTGGCAAGGAGGAGACGGCCAGAAAAGAAACTGAGGCAGAAACCTGGTTGCTCAGGGGAAAAGGAAAAAGCAGTGGGGACAAGACAATGGCAAGGAAACAGGGGGTTTGGAGGCAGAGAGGAGCTCAGGACAGGTATTGGAGGTGGCAGTGAGCCAGAACCAGGAGAGGGAGAAATGAGACAGAAGTTAGAGGGGTAAGGAGCAGAGATTGGAGCAGGGCCAAACCATAGTAAAGCAAAACCCAACTTAGGGGTCCAAATAATAGTTTTATTAAACAGAGAACATACTACACAGCCCCATGAAGTTATTGGTTGACATGCACGCATGCATGCACACACAATGGCAACAGGAGAAAGAGACTCAGTGGAAGGGTTGGAGTCCAGGTAGGGAAGAAAAGCAGTGTCCAAGTCCTTAGTTGAAGAAGGGGTGGGGGGGTGATAGCTACCTATCCAGGCTGGAAAGGGGTCCTTGTCCAGTAGGTGTTGTCCAGAGGGGGGTCGCCGACAGGGCCTCTGGGTGGATAAGTCATGTGGCATGGTGCTGCTCCAGATGGAGAAGGTATCCCACTGGGTCTATCTTCACTGCCCCTTTTTATAGAGGCAGACCTTGTGTGACCCTAGTGACAGGAGGCATGCCCAGGCAAGGGTCAGTCCCTGGTATACTGAGCATGTGTGCTCCATGCAGGGATGTGCAGTTTCAAGTGTCTGTAGCGGTGGGGTGCAATGATAGAGTTGCTGGTTCTGCAGGGTCTTTTGTCTTTCAAATGCTGGGTTCTTGTCTTTGTTCCTGGGTGAGGTCTGTGGTTCCTGGATGAATCAATGTGAGGTGATGGCCCAGTCATTACAGGCCATTCAGTAGAGGCTTGCTATCATTGTATTTCAATCATTCCCAATTGCTCTCATTCATCCGTGAACCAATTTATATGGGAGGGGTACATGAATCATACAGTTGCAACGCTGGGGATGCCCAGGCAGAGGACACAAGATGGAAACTTGACATGACTTATGCTAACTTCCATATATAGACCTACAACAGTAATTACATAATATAAAAGCAGTACAAACATGATAATTATCACTTATAAAACAGTGGGTATCGATATCAAAATAGCAGGGAACTTATTTGCAAAGAGGGGAGAGAAAAATAAAATTCACTACCTAAAATAAAATGTTAAAGCTTATCCTACATCTTAGCTTACTTATACTTATCTATAGGGAATAGAGAGGCAGAGAAGAAGTCAGAAATTGTTGGGGAAGGGGAGGGAATGCATTTTAAAAGAAAAAAAGAAAAACTGGGAGTTTTGCTACAAGGGTTTTAAGAAACTGAATTGTTATAGGATTGGAGGGAATCTTCTTTCATGGACTAAGATCTAGTTAAAATGGTAAGCAAAGGGTAGGGATGTATAATTACTTTTCAGGATAGACAGAGGTCAAAAGTGGGGTCCCACAGGGGTCTATGCTGGGCACAGTTTTGTTCAACATTTTCATCAAAGAACTGTAAATGAGGGTGCACAGTGAAATTATGCTGGGTAGTCAAATCCCAGGCTGATGGAGAGGAGCTGCAGAAAAATCTCACAAAGCTGAGTGGGAAAAAAATGTTAAATTAATTTCAAAGTTGACAAGTGAAAAGTAGTGTGCACGAGGAAAAATAACTTCAACTATACCAACACAGGGCTGGGTTCTGAACTTGCTGTTATGACCCAGGAAAGAGACCTTGAAGTCACTGTAGCTAGTTTGTTAGTTGAACATTGAAATATCAGTTCAATGTGCAGTGGCGACCAAAAAAAAAAAAAGCCAGTAAAATGTTGGAGCATAAGTAAGAAGGGAATTGAGAACCAAACAGATACCTCATCATGTCACTATACAAATCCAAGGCGTACCTACATCTTGAGTACTGGGTACAGTTCTGGTTTCCACATCTCAAAAAGGATGTAGTAGAATTTGAAGACACATAGAAGGGCAACCAAAATGATCATAAATATGAACTCCTATATCAGGAGAGGCTAAAGGGGCTCGGTAACTTCAGTTTGGAAAGGAAAAGGCTGACAGAAGATATTATAGGTGTCTACAAAATCATGAATGCTGTTGACAGAAAACTAGAATGTGGTGGCATCCACTGAAATTAGGAGAGAGATTTAAAAATATCAAGACTTTTTTAAAATTGTATGAAATACTAGTTAATATGTGAAATTCACTCCACAGGAGACAGCACAGGCAGATACCATTGCCAGGTTAAAAAAGGGACTTGACAAATTTTAGCTTTTAAACAGAAAGGTTGAAGATGTTTCCTCAAGTATCTCTAGACCCATAATAGGGGATGCTAGTGAGAGTAATGAATAGATGATAGATCATTTTAGATATATCTGGTATAATGACCTCCCTCCAAAGCATCTACTTCAGCCACTATCAGAGATAGGATTCTGAACTAAATGGACCATTGGTCTGCCCCAGTATTCAATGTCTTATGTTCATATGTTCTTCAGGCTTAAAAGGAATAAAGGAAAATTATCTTATCCTGGATACAGGTAAGTGCCAGCCCCACCAGAGGCCTGGGGCTGGGGGCCAAACAGTGGAGCCTTTTGTGGTACATCAACTCTGGGGCCATGTGCAGGGCCCAATGCAGCATACCATCTCAAGAGCTGTGCACCAGATCAGACGCTGTGTTCTGGTTCCAGTTCAGTGCATCATGTCCAGTTCATGTGCTGGCTCTATAGCCATGTGCCAGTCTGGGGCTGTGTGCTGGGTCAGACCTGGCATGCCAGATCCAGCTGTGGAGTAACCCCACATGTCATCCTGGTGCACTACGGGGAAGGTAGGGTCCCCATCGATGAGGGGTGATGCATAGGGGGTGCACATGCACCCCATGAATGTGGCAGTGCACCCCCTACAAACATTATCAGTGGTGCCTAAGGACGGTCGCCGCTTGCCACCCTGCCACCAACACCACCAGTGGCGTCTACGGACAGTCCATGATCCCTGTTGGCCACTATCGCCACTGTCAGTGGTGGCTGCAGGTGGTCACCAACCCTTGGTTGGCACTTGCAACCCGGCCCCCCTGCCGCCAGCACCAGCAGTGACTACGGGAGCTTCCCCGCTTACCACCGCTGCACTTCCAACACTGCCATGCTCCCCCTGGCTGCTGGGGGCGCGCGTCGTTCATGCCATAAATTCAGAAATCTAGGAAGAGAGAAGGGAGGGAGTAGAGGGATAATTAATTGACAGGGCTCCCAGAAACCGTGTAAAATAATGCTGCTTTGCTTCACCCATTCTGCTCCCCAATCCCCCCCCTCCCAAAAAAAAATGTCCAGCCTCATGGGGAACACTTTTCCTTGCACATAATGCTTACTCCAATTTTTCCCAGTTGTTTTTTGGGAAAAAGTGTGGGTTTTGTGCAAGAAAATATGGTAATTAAGGAATTTGTACACTATTTTGTGGTTGAGCAAGAGACAGCCCTTGCATGATAACTGCATTAGTACATAGTTGTTGGGTGTTAAAGCATTCTTAGTTATTAACATAATCATGCGGTTTGCATTTGCTCAGGGTGAAGAATTATCCATCAGTCTTTAAAAGAGTCTATAGAATAAGGGGGGGGGGCGTGTCTCTTTCAATCTATTGCCAAATGCATTTCCATTATGAGTAAACTTACTTTGGTTGACATAAGCAACTGTGTGCATCAGATAATAAAATTATATTTTCATGATGTGGGCAGGATATAACTCTCATATAATGAAAGTGTCTTCATTTATAAGTAGGCTGACCATAAGGAAATCCAGGAGATCTGGGGGACAGCCCCCCTTTCTCCTCCAGCTCTCCTGGCAGATGTTGCGGTAGGAAGGGGAGCGGGAATGGAAGCACATCACGCACCAAGGCAGGTGGGCAGGCAGTGGCGCCTGCCTGTCCACCTGTCCGGTACTCCATGCCTCCACACCATGCCTTCTCCCCATCAGACTGTACTCAGTGTGCCCCTGTGTTTCTGGGATGCTTTTTTTTAATTTTTGCAAGCCAGCCAGGACTAGCCTCTGAAATCCAGGACTGTCCCAGCTAAACCAGGATGTATGGTCACCCTATTTATAAGTGTCATATAGAAAGTGAGCAAATGCATCGCCAGTGAGGATCAGCTAACTGAAGGTTCAGATGGTTTGCTGAAGGCTGCAGGTGACAAGATTCTTTACTACAGCGCTCATTTCATGCAGGGAAACTTTCCATGCTCCCACAAGACCGGTTTCAGGGTATGTACAGCAGCAAAATGGTAAAAGACGTTGTAAAACTCAGGCATGCACTACATGTCATGTTCACAAGACCATAAAATGTTCAGTGCTAACGGAAGCTTGCTACTAACCTGATTTAAAAATTGATACCTAGGAGAAGAAGTGAACATCTGGTTTTAGTTTTTAAAGAGTACATTAAGGAAACAGGACAATAAAAGGAGAATTAAAAAAAAAAACAATAGCAAGTATCAGTTAAATATATTAGTGTAATATAAGGGTATAAATAATAAATGTATTACACACAAATCAATAAGAGAGGCAGAGAACTTGGAGTCTCTCTGGAGAACTGGACTGTCTTTTCTCTGTATGCATAGAGAGATTTGTATTAATCATTGTCTCAACAGAGACTATACTTTAGTTGGAATTAACTGCAGGGTCCCTCCAGGTGTTAACTGCCTTGTTCATCTCTGTCAATCTAGTCAATCGACTTACTACCTCTCCTAGCAGTATCACCTCCTCTTGTTTCTCTCTGTTCTATTTATATAATTTTTTTTTGCTATTTTCTCCGTAACATCTGCCATAGTAGGTTGTTGCCTGTGAAAACTCATGCCTCTCTGAACCAGTCAGTCTTTAAGGGGGTACCTTACCCTCTGTCCTGTATGCCCAAGTACCTCATTTTTTCATGGCTCTCTTTCTGGACAGGTTTTTTTTGTTGTTGTTCTAAAAGAAAAAACAGCTTCCCCTTAGCTCACTTCAGTAACAGCCTTTGAAGTATGTTGTTTTCCAGAGTGGAATATTCCTAGTTCCTTTTTTGAATGCAGATTTCAAATATAAACAGGGTTAACTATTCTGAGCTCTTTAACTTTGCTTATGAGAAAATGTGTTGATTAGAAATCCACACTTCATATAAAAGATATTTGCAATTGCAGGACCTAGTTGATTCCATAATAGTTTCACTGTAATGGAAACATTAGTGCATTCTTAATGCTAAAATGCAAAAATGAAAATAAAAATGTCTGTGCCATGTTTCTCCCCTTCTCACTGCTCCCAAGCAAAACAAAATACAAAATGACCAGTGCAGGCACTCAGTTATTATACTAGCAGTGTGTTTTGTTGATGAGAGTTCTTTGGATCTGGTTTCATTAACTCCCCATTAAATTATTACTAGCTGAAACTCTTGAGATGGAATTTTTCAAGGTTGTACAAATTGCATAACTCTAATTAGTTCCTGAGGAAGCAGAGTTGATCCAATACTCTGTATATTGGGAAAACACTCTGGCTGCATCCCCACATGCAGAGGCATGAGTTTCCAGGGGTACAAAAAGCAGCAGCCTGCATCTGTGCTGCTGCTTTGGGCCCCAGGGCATGCCCCTGCACACGAGCTGCAGTGTGTAACAAATTGTCCTGGGTGGGGTACGGGAGGCTGGGGCCAACATCTGTGATGGCCTCAGCAGCCTTACCTGGGATCCTGGTGGCCTCCTGTGGCAGCAGCAGTGCTGATCCATCTGCACACAGCCTGGCTGGCAGACAGTGTCTGGCTCTGGACGGGCAGGTTCCATTTCTGACTGTGTATGATGCTGCCATGTGTGCCATGCTGCTTTTTGTGGCGTTTGTTTGTTTGTTTGCTTGTTTGTTTTGTTTTGTTGGGGAGGGTTTATACCGGGACATCCTGATACCAGTTTTTGGCATCACGCTGCAAATTTGCAGCATGGTGCACAGTTGCATGTTCACCACATGCAATTTGTAGTGTCACAAATGGGTTGGAGATGCAGCAAACAGCATATGCGTGCTTGTCTGGACATGCCCTCTGAGCTTACTAAAGTGGGCACCTGAGCAAAAGTCATGAACATATGGGGTAGGAAAACATAATATGTTACAGTAAATGGAATGCCATTGCAGTCACTGCAATTTCTTCCCCTTTTGTGGTCTCTGTATTTTTCATTTTGTGCCAATTTTAACTGTTCCATTACGGTATGCTATTCTTCTGTTCCTTTGTCAGGATCTCTCCTTAGCACAATGTGAACCCAATTATGTTCATCTTCAAACTGAACTTTTAACTCCCTGTGCCAGTGAGTTTTAAGAGAGCCATGTTTACCCATCTGAAATAAGACAGTCTTGTCCTTTAAGAGGGAGGAGACAACCCTGTGGTAGAAGCTCAGCTATGGGTGTAGCTAATGAGAGAATATGCCACTAACAGTTAAAACCCCAGAGGAGAGAGTAGTGAGTCAGGGGAAGGAACAGCTTGGGGCAGGAGGCAGACTGGAACCCAAATAAGTTAACTACTTGGAAGGAGCTACACCATGGTGCTGTGCCAGAGCTAAAGGGCCTCTCCTACTGACCAAAGAAGGACTCAGAGTTTTGTTTATGAGTTTGTTTGTTCATTCTGTGCAATGATTCTGTATTTGGAAGATTAGCTGAGGAGCTCCCAGGAGAGCAAAACTAGCCTGCAAGGCAGCAGTGCCACCAATCGATTTACTTCATCAATTTTTTCTTTTATCAGTATAAAACAATCAATACACGTGGCATACCCATTGTACAGAATTGGGTTAGTCTTATATAACTATTGTTTAACACTTATTTGACTTTTACAATGGCTTGACTTACAGACTTTGCCTATACTGAAGGGCTTCTCAGTAGTTAATAGAAGAAGTTAGCTCTAAAGAACACTAAACACTCAAGATAAAGCCATGAGCATGTGCATTTGTATTTTCATTAGAAGTGCTAGGAAATGGGAAGATGATAAGAAATATTTAATTGAAGAAATGGGGAATCTTAAAAAGAAAGCAGAACCTCCCATTTTTATTTCTGTTTTTGTTTATTTTTTAAGAAAAAAAAAAAGTACACATTTCTTTAAAATGTCACCCGTGCTATGGATCCTTTTGTTACTCGAGTTTTGGCTAGATATTTGATCTAGATATAGGCAACAGCATTAAACCAACTCTGTGCAATATATTTCATAGAACAAGTTTACTTGTGATGGCCACGTTATTGGGACATCTTCCATGGAATTGATACAGCCTACTGAAAGTGAATGGATATGCTGCTGCTGCTGTTGCTTGGGTTATTATTAGCCAAAATGCCACCTAATGAGCATGTATCCAGGTTGTAGTCATATTAGTCTAGATCCATGGTTCTCAACCTTTTTTGTACCATTTTTAAATATTAATGACCAGTCCTGACCCAGTGCCTGTCACTCCTGACCTGCTGCCCCCCACTATTCCCAGTCCCAGCCCCCCCATGTGTGTGGCAAGGGGTGTGTATGGTGGGTATGGGGGGCTCCAAGGAGCCCCTTGCAGGCTGAAACACCATGTTTTTCTCCTTTAAAGGAGAATCCATTATTAAAGTTTGCTGATCAATTTTTAAAGTTTATTTGTGAGCTTTATTTATTCTTGCAACCCACAGGTTGAGAAACACTGGTCTATAGGCAAAAGGAATCAAAACTCATGGAAGAGGTGATGTCTTTTATTAGACTAACTAGATATTTGCAACCAAATTATTTTATTCATTTGCAAGCTTTTGACCACATATACCCTTCATCAGGCATAGAAGAGAGAAAAGATTGTAAAAGTTCTCCCAGGTAGAAATGAAAATACTTGCTGAATACGTCTAATGATCATGCATTCAGCAAGTACCTAGAGATTAAAGTATGCTTAACCAGGTGTTAAATAAGCATGAATTTCTTGGCTTTATTCTTTTTTATAAAGTTCCCAAGCACAGTTTAAAGGTAATAATGGCAGAATGCAAAAAAAAAAAATCAATACTGATTCTTTTTTGCTTTTTTTGCATTTTAATTAATTTATTTGACTGTATGTTGCTCTATTTCCTCTTAGAAATATATATATTACGTCTTTAAAAAAGATACCTTTCTGTCTTAATTGGAACAATGGCTGCGCACAAGGGCTCCTTAATAAAAATGAGTCTACTTGAAACAATAGGCTTTTCATTGGTTTGTTGAGTGATTTAATTAAATGTGAACAAACTAGGGTTATCTATCATTTTGCATGCCCCAGTATACTTTTTGTTATATATAGGACCTCCAAACAGTGTGAATGGGTTGCAATACCTAGAAGACAAATATAAAGTCTACACTGCTTCTTCATACAGCAGAATCACATCCTAAATACTTGTTGTAATGAAACAAGTAGAGGCTGGAAAAAACCATTTATCCTACATGCCTACTTCCTCAGATTCCTCAGTGTTTTGTTGGATTATGGAAAATGGAGCCTAGCTCTGAATCATTACTGCTTTAAATTTAGAAAAGCAGCTCTTGTTTCGTCCATCTCTAGAAACAAGATGCTCTGAGTTATGTTTGACTATGAAAAACTGTGACAAGTATCTTAGAAAAACCTTTAATGGATTATTGATTATCAGTACGGAAAGGAAGGATTTTTTAAAACAACAATGATAATAGTTATGCAAGTGCTTTAAACAATAAGTATTTATTACTTGAATATATTACTATTTCTACTATTTCTATGGAGCTAATGATGTGCTTGGCACTTTAAAAATCTAAAGTAAAATATGCTAATTGCCTAGAACAGATTACATTCTAACAACAAAATGCAGTAGTGAAATAGAAAGACAGTGAATGGTGTTCCCACATACCCACATTACCTCTGAGGATTTTCTGCCAGTTTCCATACAGCACCACATAGAACTTTAGTAATCTACGAACATGAAATAGCCAGACCTTGTCAAAGGCTGTGTCTAAAGTTATCCAAAAATGAGTGCTAATGTTATAAAAAGAAAACACTTCATGGAACTTTTCATTAGTTTTATCTCATGCTCTTAGTCTGAATAATCTGGAGTTTAATCATGGTTTCATCAATAGTTAATTGACAGCTACAGATAAAATACAATAACCTTTGTTATTGTAATATTGGTTTCATTCTTAGATGAGTAAGAAAGTTCCAGCTGAACTGTGTTAGAAATTAGTCCTAAAGGATTACTTTTTGTGAATTCACTTACTCTTGTCTGAAAATTTCCTGACCTTTAAGATTTTTGTTTTAGTAAGTCAATGAGACCTTTCACAAGATTTTTAATAGAAAGGCAATCCTGTCATTTTGCTAGATGTTGGCATTAAAAAGCTGAACTGCCTCTTAGGGTATTGTCAGACATTATACTTAGGTGGTGCTAACAGTGGAGTCTAGAACCTGGTTCTGGTGTGGCACCAGGGGTGAGACCAAAAATCAGCTGAATTTTGGTCTCAAGACTGAGGTTGCACTTGGGCCAGTTCAAGATTGCAGGGTGGTACTAAGTGTGTCTACACATTCACTCATTGCAAAGTGATAAGTTTATTGCTCGCGGGTGCACTGACTGAATATGCACCTGGTATCATAGTACATCAAACCAGTTTAGAGCAGTTTCAGCTGGGAGGGGTTCTGGGGGTCAGCCTGCCAGCTGCTTCACCCCAGCTCAATATGCTGTGGATGGGCTGGCTGGGTATTTAGCATGGGGCTTGCTGGGAGGCAATTCCCACACTGAAGCACCCTCATGCCCCATGCCCCACTGTGTCAGTGTCTATATATGTGCTGCTATGGAGTAAAAAATTCCACAGCAGAATATTACTTGTATTTACAATAACTACCCAGCTGCAGAGTTTATTAGTTTACTCCAGCCTAATAGCCCTGCACATGTAGAAGTTGAGACATTTACTGTGGAGCTAGGTAGTCAGCTAATAAATAGCTCATGTAGACATGCCCACTATGCCCTATATTTAGACTGTAAATTTAGATCACAGATCTATATGTAGATTATAGTAAGCATTAATGTGCAACTGTTCACAAGTTTTTTAGATATATTGATGCTTACTGTATCTAAATATAACACATGCTAAGCATAACATGTAAAAATACTGTTGGGGAAGTCGAGTTTCTTGTAATGATATGGGATCTTTGATTTATGGTTATTTCTATTCAAGTACAGGTTTCCCTCAATTTACACTAAATATGCGTTCCTGGAGAATGCTGCATAAAGCAAACCCACTTTACAATGTAACAAGTAGGGACAGGTTCCCATGGCAGTGAGGGAGGGAGTGAGGCTGGGACTCAGGAAAAGGCAGGGGGAGGGGTGCTGCTCCCGGGGCTGCATAAGGCAGCAAAGCAGAGGAACAGAGTGGCATTCACCCCAGCCCTGGCTGCAGCGGCCCTGGGAGTGGCCAGTGCCAGCTGCCTGCAGCTGCTGGGCTACACTATGCTCCACCTGTCCCCACTCTTCTCTGCTCCTGAACTGTACTATGCCCTGGTGTAGGCAGCTGGTGTCAGCTGCTCCCAGGGTCACTGCAGCTGGGGCTGGGATGAGTGCTGTACCCCGTGCTGCCCGGGGCTCCACTTGTCTGCACTCACCCCAGCCTGTGCTGAAGTGGCCCCAGGAGCAGGCAACACCAGCTGCCTGCATCATGGTACGGCGCAGCCCAGGAGCTGGGGTGAGCCTAGGCATGGTTCATGGTGCTGCCCAGCAGCTGCAGGCAGCTGGCACCGGCCACTCCCAGGGCTGTTGCAGCTAGGACTGGGATGAGTGGAGTCATGGCCCTTTGTCCTCCCCCCACAGAATTACCTGCTTGGGAGGAAGGGCATCTATGCTGATCGCATAAGAGCAAATTTATTTCGCATATAATGAATTATGGGTCTAAATATGCTCTTCGCATGAGACCAAATTCGCATATAAAGAACCCGCATAAATTGAGGGAAACCTGTACCCTCTATTCTTTTATAGTTGTTATAAACAACAAGCTGTGGCAAGGGGTTCCAAACTTATCATCATCGATACTTAGTTGCAGATTATCCTATCAACTGTGTCAGTGGTTGAGTTTTTATACAAATCACTGCTCCACTGGTGCAGAGCACATGGGAAATATTTCTCAATAGGGTACACACATATTCTAAGGAAAAATATTTGTTTTGAAATGTATATGTTGCAGTGAGAAATGAGGCAAAAAAGGTTCAATTTCTTCTCTGGTCAAGGACTAACTTGAATGTTCCCATAGCAACCAAGCTCAGTACTTTCCTTAGGCAGCTGCTGATTACAGTTTGAATTTTATTTGCATTCATGATTAAGGAGGAGTATAAAAGGACTGAGGTAAAGAATTAAAAAAGCAATAAGAGGATAAAAGACCTTTCAATCAGTGTTCCTCAGGAGCTTTAATTAAAAAAAAGGAGAAAATGAGAGAGGGAGAGTCTAAACTTTTAGAATTTCTTTTATGTAATGGCTGTAGCAATGATATTAGAGAATTTACTGGCATCAACTTGAGCCTCTGCAAATTACACACAGTTTTACCTCACATAGAAGGCCAGGTAGATAACAACAGTTTTGAAGTGATAGCTAATGTGTTTTAAAAAAAGAATAATTACATATTTGTAGCCTGAAACTCTAGTATTAGTGTAAAGGAACTTTATTATCTTTCAAGAGTTCAAATCATGCAACATGCTTTCTGTAAGATTGCTGTTATATGATATATAGAGATATTAAATGTTGCTGTATTTTAGCTTTTAAGTCTGTAAGTGTTTGTTCTGTCATGTGTAATGCGTAGGGAGAAAAACAGCCACCCCGTGAGCTTCCTGCATTGCAAATGTACCACAGATTTATTTGAGGATCATGAACATTCAGAAACAAAGGGACACTGCATAGACCAAGTTCTTCAATTTGTAACATGAACATTTCCACTGATTTACTGGTGTTGTATGCCTAAAGCAGAGAAAAGTTCAGCCTTACAGATTGCACATTGATCTACAGCAGTCAACAATCCCCATTCTTGCTGATGAGAGGGTTGTGTATCAGAGGCAGAAGAGATGAGGTATTCTAAAAGAAAATGTCTCCAAAATGGTTCAGTTTTCTCTTGCCTACCTTCTCAAAAGGAATTTCCAGTCCTACTACTCTCTCAAGGTGGCTGGGTTTGCAGTTTGCCATGGAAATACACATACACATGTGCAGCCATGGGAGCGGCCTCCATTTATGCATGTTTGTGTGAAGATTTTATTTGGGAGGATAATTATTTTTTATAACATTCTGCAGAAGTAAAATTCATAGATTCATAGATGTTAGGGTTGGAAGGGACCTCAATACATCATTGAGTCCGACCCCCTGCATAGACAGGAAAGTGCTGGGTTCAGAAGACCCCAGCCAGATGCCCATCCAACCTCCTCTTGAAGATCCCCAGCACCACGTCCCTTGGGAGCCCATTCCAGACCTTGGCCACTCTAACTGTGAAGAAGTTTCTCCTAATGTCCAGTCTAAATCTGCTCTCTGGTAGCTTATGACCATTATTTCTTGTGACCCCCAGAGGCACCTTGGTGAGTAGAGCCTCACCAATTCCCTTCTGCGCCCCCATGACGAATTTATAGGCAGCCACAAGGTTGCCTCTCAACCTTCTCTTGTGGAGGCTGAAGAGGTCCAGGTCCCCTGAGGAGGTCAGTTTCATAGTAATTTCTGGTCTTGAGGTGACACCAAGGAGTTATGGACCTGTATCTAAAACCCTTGGCTGCAAACAGACACTGACCATGTGACACCATAAAATTTATTTTATGTGAATAGATGTCTCAGGTTTTTGTTTTGCTTAAATTTTGTGGTGGCCATGACCCCAGTTATAATTTTTGCCACCTTTTGGAGTCAATGTTCCTGCCCCAAGAAGCAACTTCCCTGGTGTCACGGGGTGGGGTCCTAGGAGAGGCCGTGATCTCTCCTAGTGCCCCCTACCATGCCAAGTTGGTGTCAATGCACCCTCACCATCTTGCCCGCCATGTCTTTGATGTAAGTAGTGTTAAGGGAGACTGCATTTTGTCCTCTTTGACACGGTACCCCTCATGTATCCAAGTCTGTGCTCCATCTTAGATGATTCCGTGCACTAGAGCCTTAGGGGCTACGCGTGGCTCCTACTTCCCCTATACCATGCCCCAAGCTTTGCAGATGTACCGGACGTTGTATGGCCACTCGCTTGCCGCGCCCTCATGGGTTTCCTGGCCCTGTCTCAATTGCCTGCGCCCTCCTGCGGATGCTCCCTGGTCTCTCTTGTGGCCGTGCCCACACTGGGGCCTCTCACAATTGGGGCTCAGGTGGCCATAGCTGTGCCTGGCCCCCCAAATCCCCTCCTCGGGTCTTAAAGCAAGTGCCCGCTCTGGGGTTTCTCACTTGCACCCACCCTGGGGATTCTCACAATTGGGGCTCGGGTGGCCATAGCCGTGTCTGGCCCCTGAATCCCCTCCTCAAGTCTTAAGCGAGCGCACTCTGGGGCTTCTTGCCTGCACCCACCTGGGGCTTCTCACAATTGGGGCTCAGGTGGCCGTAGCCGTGCCTGACCCCCAAATCCCCACCTTGGGTCTACAAGTGCCTGTGGGCCTCAGGCAGCCTTGGCCTTACCTGGCCCCCAATACTCCGTGCCCCTTCTCAGGGCTGGGGTCAGTGCACCCCTGAATGTTGTGCCCTCTCTGGCACCGGGGTCCCCACACTACCGTGGAGCCCCTATGAAGCCTCCTCCAACCCCTAATAGCCTCACCCAGTCCTCCCGTCTTATAAAACTATGACCAGAAAACTCAAGCTCCTGGGCTACAACGTAAACTCTAAGCCATCTGGCTAACCATTATTCAGCTCCCTACCAGGGCTTCCTCCACCCAGTATCCTTGAACAGAAGCTGCTCAGGCCATCAGGCTTCCCTACTCTGCCTACTCCAGCAGAGCTCCTTCTTTCTTGGCTGCAAGTGGGGAACTCACTCCCCAGTCTCAGCCTGGATCACCTTTATATAGGTCAGGCCCTGCCCCCTTCCAGTCAGCTGACCAAACTGCAGTTGCCCTGGCAACCGGCACCTGTACCTCTTTATAGGAGCAGGGCACTTTAGTGCCCTGTGACACACCTCCCCCCTTACGTTAAAGATTCAGTAGGAGCAGGGCACAGAGGTACCATGCAACACCTGGCTTCAGGGGAAAAGGCAGCCCTGGGGCTGGGGCCAGCACCTGAGCTTTCTGTCTCACTAAGGATGCAAATTGCAATCCCTGCCTTGATGAGATGTGGCATCTCCAATCCATCTTTGACTGACCATTGCAGCTGGGATCCTACCCTCTGAAAAATCTGGTCCCTTCAAGATATTTTGGTTTGAGAACCCAAAATAACCATTTTTTGAAGATATTGATCCATACGCTTGTCCATATGACATTCATTAAAGAAAGAAGGAAATATGGCTTCAGGTTACTGAACTGAAAAAAATCTCCAATATGAATTTGTATATGTTAATCGAAAGGAACTCAATCTCAGTTTACCCAGAGAAGGATATGGGTAAGTAAGGACAAAGATTTCCATAATCCCACTTCCCACACACACAGAAAACATTTGGAGCATTATTGAATAGGCACCTCCAACCACTTTTATTTAGTTTGCAGTTTTTCTTTCCTTTATTTGATTTGATTCTATTTTACTCTCTTTCCCCCCCTCCTGTCATCTGTGAGCCTTCTGATCACTCCTTGTTTCTTTGTCTTTTCCTTTATAATTTTCACAGCTTTGACTCTTCATATCCATTCCTGCTCTCTCCCTTTCCATTATTTTGCCCTCCCTTTAGCTGTCTCTCTACTATTGATGTATTTTTGAGAACTTCACAGCTCTTACAAGAGCTAATGCTGTCCTCCTTAAAAAATATGTTAGACTCTTCGTCCCAGATGTATTGTTCCCTCAGGAAACAACATGTTTTTTTCTAATATCTGAGAGAACTTTCTACTCCCCATAGTGACCATTTAGATCTTAATCCTCCATTAATTTGTTAACCTTAGGTATCTGAGTAGTCTCATCTTTAGTGAGACTGCTGTCAAGCTTGACCTGTTGCATGCAAGTCTCAGGAGGACTGGTGCTTTAGAAAGTAAATTTTGGAAGTGATATCAGTAAGAGTAGATATTTTCTTTCCAAAAGTTATAGCACTGAGCTTTTATCTGGAAAGAGAAACTTTCTATCTTACTAGGAAAATTGATTCAGCTGAGAACATAGTCTTACACCAGAGATATATAAAGTGCATTATTGAGAGACTCACAGGATTGAAAATAAAGTAGAATATAAGGTAGGCCTAATTTTAATAGAGATAATGGAAACTGGGTATTGTGACAGGATTACAAGAAGTTATCTCTGAAGATACAGAATTTTGAGTCTATAATGTAAAAACACTGCAGGACTATAGTTCCCCATTGTACTTACTGTACTAAACTCATTGTGCCCCAAAGGGGCTTCTAAAATAAATAACAGGAAACAGCTGGATTCTAACCATTTCTGACCAATGAAGAATTGTGTCTCAGTTGGTATGAAGCCAGCACATATGTGCCAGCTGTCCTACCCCAGTGTAGGGAGTATTTTATTTACTTGAATCTAAGACGACCCTGCATTTAACATGAATCCCCAATAATTGGATTCTGTATATGAAAAATGTATACATTTGTTATAGCTTTCCATGTATAGAATCTAATTATTAAAGAATGATCTTTAATTCATCCTGCCCCTGTTGCAGGGAGTAGGTAGCAAGGAGGCAGGTCATGTGGAGAGGTCAATTGCCATCTAGTCTCTGCCTGTTCTCCCCCAGCCTCTGCTTTCTGCTATGCCCCCTCCCCCCCCACACACACAGTCTCAGCTCCATGCTAGCAGACTCCAGGCCTGTTTTAGCCTGGGGCACTGAGCCTGGTCCCAGCCTGGCCCCATAGCAGCCATGCTGGGTGCTCACTGCTGCTTTGGGGCCATGCTCAGTGCCTCAGGCTGAAGCATATTTAAAAGCCTGTCTGTATAAAGCATGGGCATGGGAGAGAGGAGGAAGAGGGGCTGGCAGGGAAACATGCTGCATGGAAAGGGAGATGGAGGGATTCAATGTCTTCATCAATGACCTTGAACATGGCATAGACTGCATCCACAGCAAGTTTGTGAATGACGCCAAGCTGTGGGGAAGAGTGGATATGCTGGAAAGCAGGGTTAGGATTCAGAGTGACCTAGACAAATTCAGAATTTTAGGCCAAAAGGAATCTCATGGGGTGCGTCCAGACTAGCACGGCCATGTGGTATGTGGTGCTGCAAACATGTCTGCAGCACCACGTACTGCACAGTTGGGTGTTCTCCACACTGTGTGTAGTTTTTTCCCCCACAGTTTTTTGGACCCTGGGATAGCCAGGGGTAAAAAAAACTGAAAGAAAAAAAAACAGAGTAGTGTACGTGCCATTAGTGTGTGCTGCTGAGAAGTGGCCAGGCTACCTGGAATTATGTTGTGACTGCCAGACAGGCTCCACCCAGCGGGATCACTGCTGCTGCAGCACTAGATAAGGGGTCAGCAGAGTTCCCGAGGTAACTTGCTGTGTGCCAAAGTGTGCATGGCATGGGCATTCTCCAGGGGCGAGTAGCTGTGGTGCAAGGTGTGCTGCTGCCACTTGTCTCCGGGGAACCAAATGACTGTGCTTGTCTGGACACAGTCAGGAGGTTGAACAAGGACAAGTGCAAAGTCCTGCACTTGGGATGGAACAATCCCATGCACCAGGACAGGCTGGGGGCTGACTGGCTGGGCAGCAGCTCTGCAGAAAAGAACCTGGGGGTTATAGTGAACAATAAGCTGAATCTGAGCCAACAGTGTGCCCTTGTGTAAAGAAGGCTAATTGTTTACTGGACTGCATTGGTAGATGTGTTGCCAGTAGGTCAAGGGACATGATTATTCCCCTCTATTCAGCACTGGTGAGGCCACATCTGTATATTCACTACTGGTCCCCTCACTACAAAAAGGATGTGCACAAATTGGAGAGAGTCCAGTGGATGGTGCCAGAAATGGTAAGGGGAGCAAATGACTTATAAGGAAAGCCCGAAGGAACTGGGTTTATTTAGTCTAGAGAAAAGGAGACTGAGAGGGGATTTAATAGCAGCCTTCAAGTACCTGAAGTGGGGTTTGATAGAGGATGGAGCTAGGCTATTCTCAGTGGTGGCAGATGACAGAACAAGAACAACAGTCCCTTCCCCAAGTTGCACCAAGGGAAGTTTTGGTTAGATTTTAGGAAGAATTTTCTCACCACAAAGATAGTAAAACACTGTAACAGGTTACCCAGAGAGGTGGTATAGTCTCCATCCTTGGAGGTTTTTAAAATCCAGCTAGACAAATCTTTGGCTGGGATGATCTAGTTAGGGCTGGTCCTGTTCTGAGCACAGGGTTAGACTAGATGACCTCCTGAGGTCCCATCCAACCCTAAGTTTCTATGATTCTATGGGGAGAAGAAGCTGCAGGAGGGAGATGGTAGGGTGCAGGGACAGGCAGAAAGCTGAAGCCTGAGTCACAGCATCTACCTTCCCCCCTGCCCCTACCTGCCCCCCTGCCCCTACTTGATTCTAAGACAGGAGGATTACTTCCACATGTTAAAAGGCGGAGGGGGGATCTTGCTATACAATCGAGTAAATGTATATTGAGAACAGGGTCATATCAAGAAATGAGCTCTGTTTATCTTCAGCTGGGATATGTTCCCTTGGGTTTTATATACTGCTAGTGTAATTTAAAACAGTTCTTATCTAGTTTATGTTACTGCCATTCCACCTCAGTTCTCTAATCAGCATAGACTAGACTGACATATATTTCAGTTCTTCAGCCTGTGAATGATAATGGTCTGTGATTATGGAGCCAAAGCATTTGGGCTTAATTTATCAAGGACTGGTAAGGATCATGAGTATCTCTATTGACAGTTGTAGACTGTGTAAAGTTTCTAGTTACTAATCTAATGAAAAGTCACCTCCTCTGTAAAGAAAAGTTGGATTATATTTCTGGAACCTGAACTGATTTTGTGTTGTGTCCTGTAAAATGCATCTCTTTAATTGCTGTGAAACTGAGTTACAACATGACATAACTATGGACTCTCACATAGCACAAAAGAAACTGTTCTTAGGATTAGGCAGATAGCACATATCGTGGATCAATTGTAGCTGATGTGTACCACAAAGTAGACTGACACTAAGGAGTATATGGGACTTTTAATGTTTTTGAATTGGTGAAAATTTGAGAAAAAGAATTCCTAATAGCATAAGGGAGGAATTGGAGAAAAAGAATTCGTAATAGCATAGTGGAGCACATTTGAATCTAAACTAGAAAGCAATCTGAATATTTTGTGGTATATCTAACATGAATTCGGACCTGGTAGGAGAGATGAAGCTTAAATGACAGCTTCCATAGAACTTTTGCTTATAGATATATCCTTTAATATACCGCATTTTCTCTCACACATTGATCCCTGGAATAAGATTTTTTGAAAGGCAGAATGAAGGAAGTATCAAGTAACTGAATAGCAATAGCTAGGGAGCCAAGCCACCTGTGGATTGCAGGCAAATTTTACTTTGTTTTCCCCAGTTGGGTGCCAAAAAATTATCTTGCCACATTTTCTCATATATATTGTGCACTCCAGTTTCCAGCAGCTGCATTTTGGGGAAAAGGTGTGCATTATGTGTGAAAAATTTGGTATTTAAAAATTACCTTGAAATCATGTTTCCACCTAAGTAACAGACATAGAGAGGAAGACTTCACAAAATCAGGAATTTGGGGAAAAAAAATGTTTCTTATTAATGAATTAGAATCTCTGTATTCATTTCCTGATATTAACATGGATTTACTATATGGCTTACCTTAAGTGTCATTGATCTGAAAAAAAATATCCATAAATATCCATAATCTTAACAGAACCAAATACAGTGCAGATGATTCAATAACAGATGCTTTAGTTATAACCCCTGGCTTTAGCATTTAGAAATGATCTCTATATACTTGAATTCAAGGGAATGTTTTAAAGTTCCTGGCTAAAATGCACTGCAGTCTAATTCAAGCTAGCTAAAGATTCTGGACATACTTCAGGTAGTTGGAAAATAATAGTAATTAACTATTAATGAATTAAATATATATTGTCCTGGACTTCTAGATATTTTTCATGAAGAACATGGAGATATTGGACTGCTTTCTTTATGCTTAGTTTTATATTCCTTATTTGACTTCTGCTGGAAAAGACAAAAGCCATTCCTAAAGGAATAAGATTTTCTGCTCCTAATTCTGTCTTCAATTTTATTATGTCATTTCTCTTTGTACAAAAGGGTGACATAATGCTTTGTGACATTCACTTACTTTGGAGAGCATAACTTTTTTGTTTTGCAACTATTTGTATATTTTTTTCACCTTGCTTATGAGGATCGATAATGTGGCAAACCTCAGTTTGTGGAATTCTGTCAAGTCATTTGCATAACAACCTGAATATTTCCTATGTATTCTAAATATGAGATTTTTGACAAACAACTGTTTCTAGTTAACAGGGTTTTTTTTAACTTTGGCGAGCCTTTGGCACGCACTTATCCTGAAAATCTGTTGTTCCAACATTTTCTCCTTAAATCAGCAAGTATACTATGGTAGGAACTAATGCCTCTATCAGAACTATTAAATGTAAATTATAGTAGATTGATTGGCTTGTGCTCAAGCCAACAGTTACCCTCTGGTTATTTTTGCTTGTTTTGTCCAAATTGAATGAATAAGACTAGAGCTAATACAACTAATCATAATTAAAAATGAACTTTTTTTTCTTTCTTTTTTCTCCCAAGATCGTTTTAAAGTAAAACTCATTGCAGAACATTCTGTGAAGTCCTCCCTGAAGGTTTTGAAACAGAATATTTTCATTTCAGAACTTTCATATTCCTAGAGCTGGATTCTCTTCACATCTACAACAATATAAGTGATAAACAACTGCTGAAATCAATGGAGCTATACTGGTCAAAAACTGTGCACTTGAAAGGAAATGTAGGCCTGCTATGCTTTCACTGTGGTTATTACACAGGGATTGTTGACAATCAGACATGAATCAGTATTTCTCACTGCCAGGATTTTGTATTCGAATTATACTTACAAATTTTGAGCAGTCCCTGCAAGTCCAGTGACTTTTCAAGAATGTCTGTTGTATACACATGTTCTGCAGGCAGTGGTTAACCAATGAGGAAACCTTTCTGTATCGCCTTCTTTAAAGGTTAGACAAATCCTCACAGTGACACCAAATATAACTTGGAATTGGGGTACCAGGGGCCAATTTCTTTGTTGGTTTCTGGTTAATGCTAATGCATTTCATTTCAGACAAACAACTTTGGTTTGGTAACTTTGGTAGTAAGGCAGCTTGGCAAGGTACATGGTTCTTGTGTTTATTTTTATCCCTTTTGTATCTGCCTGTTATTTGACAGCTCCTTAGCACTCTGGCTAATGACTCAGCCAGCTCCTCATTTCCATGATATTTAGTCAATGTGATGCCTCCAAGGTAATTGGCAATGTGGACTGTCATTGCACTGTGACATTTTTCAAGAGGGGGCTAACAGGAATTCTGCCCGCAAAGAAGTCATTAAAGTTGGACCTTACTCTTGTCCTACATCTCATAAATATGAGTTTATTGCTTGCCCCACGGCATCTGTACAAATTGCCAGAAGGATAGTGTGAAGTAAACATTGCTCTCCCTGCTCTGTTGCTTTCTCATCTCTGGTTCCTCCAATGCATTGAAGTTATCTGAATGCATGAAATTCTTTCTTGTGTCACTTTAATCATCTTGATTTAACATTTTTTTGACAGTCCTTTGAGAGAACTTTTAATTAAGCAATAAGATGTGACAAGGTTTGTGCTTATCTAGAGAATAATCAGAATCACTCTTATTACTTATAAACCAAAGATTCAAAGTTTGCTCACTGTTTTTTTCTTTGTTTGTTTTATGCTTTTGATAAGAATATGCATGGTTTGAAGTTGCATACATGTTAGTTTAGGTCTCTAGTAGACATTAGATTTGTCACACTTTATATGTGAGCATCACACAATAATTCATAACTTTCTAGACATTAAATCAGTTTCTCCCTGGATACAATGATGAATCAGCCACAAAAGTTGCTCATTGAAAAAGGAACTTCTTTGTCACAAGGAAGTATTCTGTAATAATTTAACATTTGGCCAGTTAGCATGTTACAATTGATTGTGTGATAATTGCAAATGTAACAAGAAATATAACATATGCCAGGAGCTATAGAAACATAAATATCTCTATTAATTTTTATAATTTCTAGCAGAAAGGTGTGCTATCTTTGGACTCCTGTGCCACCTTAGCAAAGATGAAAGAAGAATGTGACTGAAGTAATGAACCCAGACCGCTTAAACTATATAAGGTGCTTTGTGACTGGTATGATGGCTTGACTCCCACCCAATTAATCTTCAACCTAGAAATAGGTTAATTTACTGATGGCAAGTGATTAATTAAAGTATAGTGTGTTAAGGAATAGCCAGAAGTGAAGAAGCTAGAATCACAGGATATTAGGGTTGGGAGGGACCTCAAAAGGTCATTTAGTCCAACCCTGCTCAAAGCAGGAACATCCCCAAGCATATCATCCCAGCAAAGGTTTTGTGTAGCTGGGTCTTAAAAAGCTCCAAGGATGGATATTCCACCACCTCTCTGGGTAGCCTGGTCTAGTGCTTTACTATGCTCCTAGTGAGAGTTTTTCTTCATATCTAACCTGAACTTTCCTTGTTGTAATTTGAAACCATTGCTCCTTGTTCTGCCATCACTGAGAACAGCCTACCTCCATCCTCTTTGGAACCCCCCTTCAGGTAGCTGCAAGCTGCTATTAACTCTCCCCTCAGTCTTCTCTTCTCCAGACTAAATAAGGCGTGTTCCCTCAGCCTCTCCTCAGAAGTCACATGCCCCAGCCCCCTAACCATTTTTCATTGCCCTCCTCTGGGCTCTCTCTGACCTGTCTACATGCTTTCTGTAGTGGTGGGCCCAAAACTGGATACAGGACTCCAGATGTGGGGTGATTGGGGTGGCAAGGCAGTGATCCAGAGGTAGAAAGGCTGATCATGAGGTGGAGGGGCACCCAGGAGCTTATGCGGGCATCCAGGTGATTTAGAGGGTGGAGGCATCAATCCTACTGGCATAAGGATCCCTTTGCCCTCTCCTTCCTGGCTTATACTGTCACTAGAGAGCTGGTGAGCAGGGTAGGTATGGAGTAGGCTTGTAGCCTCTAGATATGCCCCCTGGTCACCTGCCCTCTAGCAGTAGATCCGAACAGTGCATAGTAGAGTGGGTATTAGCCCTGAATATGTGACTGACAACTAGCACTAATTAACCTTAATACAGACTAACATACCTTAGAATTAGCACCTGCTAACACTAATGTGCAATCTTACTCAAAATTGTACACAAAATGAAGATGATGAGGTTGTTTCTATTAAAGGGAGTGAAAGATATTTAAAAAAAGCAATAATTTTATTCTTTTAGGATGCTTTTTGGATGTACGTTTCTAAAAATGTGTTTGTCTGTCCACATGGCAGGCAAACTGAAAATGGTTTCCAAACATGAATAGGCCTCTAATGGCATGGCTTAACTTGTGAGGCCATATTCTTAGATGATATAACTTACCAGAGCTCCAGAGTACATTTTGAAGTACCACGATGCCAATTTACACTAGCTGAAAATACAGCTGCTATTCTAGATGGACCCTAAAAAGTGAAACTTCTCAGTTCCAAAAGGCTTCTTCTTGCCTGATTTTTAAATGCCCTTAATTCAAAAGGGTTGGTGGTGTGTGGCCAGTCATTAAATCAGGCAAAAAAAAGAGGGCCTTACTTGTTAGCAGTTTCTTCCTCCTTCCAAAGAATGTCTGCTTTCTAAAAGCCAGGCAGCCCCAGCTCAGTGAAGTGCAGCCCTGATATAGTGTGTTTGGTGTAATTTATCACCACTAGGTCAGTCTGTTTTCTTTGAATATCTAACTACTTAATCACTCCAGTTTTCAGAATGAGTATTAACCCTTTTCACATTGGGTCTTTGTCAGATTTATACCTGACTCCCAAGGACCACCCCCTGCTGCTGCTGCTGCTGCTGCCGCTGCCACCAGTAGTGGTGGGGGCTTTATGCCATGGGTGGGAGTGTGTGGGGAGCTTCCCACATGCTCCCACCCTCCCTTACACCCCACAAACCCCACATACTCACACCCTTCCTCCACCAGCCCCTCCAATATACACACACCCTGCAACATACCCTATATCCACCACATGCAGCCACACCCCTTCGCAAGCCCCACCCCAACCACACCCACACACTCACCCACATACAAAATACAAGAGTAAGCATTTATTTTTGACCTGTTATGCAGTTACCTCTATATACACTGCATAGATAATAATCATGACAAAAATGTTTCTGTAATAAAATTAAAATGTTATAGTATATACTTTTAGTATATTATTTGGGGAGTTTTCTGGTTCAGACGGAAACACTCCTCTCCCAAAATGAGTACTTCCAGGGAAAAGAGGAGGGACTTCCAGTGGAGAAGTTCAGGAGTTAGGGGCAAGACTTTCCAATCCCAAGGTGGTGACCAGGAGACAGAGCACCTGTCTAAGGACAGGACTACCCTTGAGGCCCTTACCAAAAATCATTAAGAGACCCTCCAACCAAAATAATTGCCCATCCCTGCTCTGGGACACCCTTATTTTTCTGGATATGGCATGAAAAGAGCTATTTGTAATATTTTCTGCTAACCACCAATTTTTCTAAAACTTTAGGGTACGTGAAAATGATAAGCAGCAAAAGGAAATGTACACTTGGATCACAAAATCTTAAAACTATCCAAGTTTAGTTCTAAAAACACCAAAGTTTCTGGGAATGGGAATGCTTCCATTTTATCTTTTGTTTTTTTATTTTGTCAAATATCTTCAATGTCTCTACACATTTTTTAATGTTTTTTACAAATCTGGTTCATGCCTTTGACAAGACTGTTCATCCTCTTTTACACAGAGAAGTAGGAAATGGGAACAATGTTCATTCAAATGGCAGATGCAGGCAAAAAAACTCTTTTAATCTCTATCACATGGATAAAAGCTCGTAGATTTGCACTTTAAAAATAAACAGCAGCAGTAATACTCCTTGTGTTAATTTAAGATTTATAAAGACCTGACTTTAGATCTTCTGCTGCAATAGGAAGACTTAAAGGCTTAGGAAGGGAGGTGACTTCCTTCATTAGGCTGGAAAAAGCAGACCATGTTTTTAGGGCCTTTTTACACATTGATTTTAGGCAGTTCCTGGAGCTCTTAACCCCCAAATTGCCCACACATTAACACCTGAAACTAATTTTAAGAACACTTGAGGAGGCTTAAAGTTACGCCACTCCATGGAAGATTTCTCTCTAATCTGTGTTACCAAATTAATCTTCCATTAATGTTTGGCCACTTCCCACAGATGCAGTCTTCCAGCAACCCAGGATGCACTGTTCCCTTTTTCACTACCACTTTTCACTTATTAAACTGAGTTATGTCGAGGGGCTTGGAGGGAATAAGGTAGGGGCTGGATTGGGTCCCCATAACCTGGGGCTTCCTTCCCAGGGCAGAGGCAGTAGCTCTCCCAAAAGCACTTTCTCTCACCACTCTCATCTCCGAGTTACTGTAGAAAGCATGACCAGCCCTCCCTCTCACAATCCCAAATCCCAGTTTATTAAAGCTCGAGACCTTTAATTTGCTTCCTTTTCATTTTTTTTTAATTCCCTTTTTTTGTTTTACTACTTTTTATTTTATCCGTTAGTGGCTGACCACCCGCCCCCCATGCCTATTTCCATTCCACTTCCTGTTTCATTACCGACCCCTTTCCCATTAATTCACTGCCTCCCAGCTTCATGTCTTGTCCCCACTCCCCACCGTACATATCTCACGCCCCCCTCACCTAGAGGATGGATACAAGCCTGTCTTACATCACTAACCCTGTAATGGCAACTCACCACCATAGCTCTTAGGCTCCCTACTCACCAGCCCTGTAGTGGCAAGTCACAACTGTGCAAGTGGAGACAGAGAAGGATTTTAGCCTTAAGGTATGACTGCTCCAAACTTGAGCAATCAGTAACACCAATCAACTTTTGTGTGTAGCTCAGAGCACAATGTATAACAAAGGCCTTAGTGATAAAGCCTGCCATTCTATTGCTGGGAGGGGAGTGGGGTTATGCCTCTGTTTTGCCTTTGTCCTATGCAGGCCATTACCCAGCATAGCTATAAGTAGAGGAAAGTATGTAAAAGGGCACTCTGGGAGTTTGTGCATGGAAGAAAATAGTTTGTGCTTCAATTAAATGTGTGCGCATGTACACAGTGCATTGATGTGCACAGTCCAAGTGGCTGCTTGGATTTAAGCACAAAAAATATCAGGTATTCTGCCAGCACTTGTATTCAATGCTGACTTACATAAAGAGCAGTGAGGTAGAGAGAATGAGAAAAAAGCCATCTTTTACATGCTATTAATATGCTTATTAGTCGGCAAAGCCATAACATGTGGTGTTCCAACATCACCTTCATGATGATCCACGATAAGAATTCTTCATGACATGGAAATTGAAAAATGGCAATGTGCAGATTAGCATGCAAGATGAATTTAAAATTCAAGCCAATGAATAATTTTACTTAAACTCTTGCAACTCACAGGTAGCCAAAGGGGTGGTTATACTAGGGCTGATATATTGCTCTGGGTGCTTTCTGTTGCATAGATTTATGGCCTGATTCTCTTCAGGCTAAGGTGTAACTTAACAACTCTTTTGAAGACTGAAAACTTTATCCCTGTGCAAAACTGGTGAAAGGGAGATCAGATTCAGGAACTTTCTCCTGTTTCTGTATATGTGCTCTGTAGAAAATGATGTATGGACAATGAATAATGCACTAGAATTATGCAAACTCATGCTTTACAATGCGTTTTAAAATTATTTACTCTTGACAGCCAGCCTACTTTAATTAAATTTCTGAAAGATGACCTTTCTCTTCCCTCTTCCCTGAATCATGCTAATGAGATACAGTTGTGAAACATATGCAGTAATTGTGCCTGTTTTCTTGATCACAGCTAACCAATGGCAGAGACTGAGTGCTGGATGTTACCAATGTTCTTGCCACTGTTCATTTTATAAGCAAAGCTTTCCTATATGCAAGCCTGAAGAGACATTTATGAAATGTGTAAGAAGTGCACTGATAGCAGAAAATGCAAGTAATTTTAATTTTAAATATGCACAACTACAGGCCAATCTGTGGCTTCCTACTGGAGATGCAGTGTTGCCCTGATAGGAATGGGGAAAAAACATGCTCTCTTCCCATTTTTGTCCTTACTTCATAGTGAATTTTTTGCATGAGTTGCCTAATCTATTTGTACCATTGTTTTCTCCATCTGTAAAAAGGACATAACTTACCGACTTTTACAAAACACTGTGGCTAGGGACAGAAGTTACACATAAACCAGTGTAAGTGATTGGAAACTGGTTCAAATCTGTAACACAACAGAAGTTCAGTGCACATAAACAGCCTACAAAATGGCTGAAACCGGTTTAAGGGGCAAGCTAGCCTTTGGCTAAGCTGTCTTCCCCAGCTAAGCAGAGAGAGGTGCTTCTGGTCTGGGCCACTGCAGGCATGTGGCTGCATTTCCAGAATCAGAAGTGTATGTCCGTTTGCTTGCTTATTGGTTTAATCTATGCAGTTTACATTAACCTGTGAAGATTGAATCTAGTCAAGCTTGGGCTTTTTGATTGTCAATACTTAGCCTTTGAGATCCATGGAGGAAAAAATAATATTTAATTATTTAGTGTACTTGTCACCTCCTCTGATATGTCACCTCTTGTAATCACTGAGGTTTGACATGACATTAATAAGCCTGATAAGCCCAATTCTCATCTCACTTGTGACTATAATTATGGAGTAATTCCACTGAAGTCAATGGAGCTATCACTATGCAAAATTAGTGTAACTGGCAAGAAAAATGGAACCTCTAGTACTGCATTACATATAGAGTACTGCTCTAGCAGTATGCTAATAAAATCCCTGCTGAAAGAAAAGCAAAACACGATATCCTGTTGGTCAATCACCACAAGAAATATTATCTGAAGAAAATTAAACTATAGCCATGCTATATAGCTGCTGACACCCAAGATTACACAGTAAGTACAGGTGCTTAGATACAAAAGTGATTGACACTGTATAAATACTTAAGATAGCAAGAAAGAAAAACATTTTCTTTCTCATAATGGAAAAACAAGTGTGTGAATTGAGGAGAAAATTGCTTCATCTGGCATGATAGTCATGCAGCTGGTGCCTCTGTCCTGTACTAGCTGCCCTGTTGAAAATCCAGATATAAAGATTTATCCCAAACTTCAGGTATAGATACTTGGTCTCAGGAAAAGTGAGGCCTGAGTGGGTAATGTACCCACCTCTGAAATCTGAGAATAATTTGTGTGTATTATTTTCTGTTTCTGATGGGTGCACATTTTTCTTAATTGTCATCAGTTCTTTACAATCTCTTTGCCTTTTCACATGCTTATATATATGTGGTTTAAGACTGCACCTTTTTGTTACTGCTCACTTTATGGCAGAGTCCTTACCCAGATGCTTTGCATTGTGACTGTACATTTTATGTTTCAAAATTATGTATATTCCCCTTTTATGACATTGCAGAAAACCATGATGGGGGTTGGGCAACTGTATTGCCTGCTTTTCCGGGTATTTGTTGCATTTATTAAGAACTAAGCAATCTTTGTAAAAGGTTGCAGCTGGCACCAAAGGAGTACTGCAGCATTTTTTACAGAGAGAGTGGAAAAGTAAATGCTTGAGTTTATTTTTGTCTCCTTTTTCTCCTTCTCCACACACATCCAGACTGTTTTAGTTACAATGTGTGTCAAATTAATTCTCCCCTTCCCCCCAATCCTTTCACCTGACATGTTGACTATGAGATATCGTGGCTATTTCACCTCTCTAGCTCCCCTCTCTTCCTTCCATAACAGCATCATAAATAATATTCCTGGATGCTTATTTGACCCCATTATAGTCCTAGCGTAAATCTTGCCACCTCCTTGACTCGTACATAAAAGGTGTAGACATATGTACTTTTGGAGCCATTTCACAAGGGGAGCAGGGAACTCTTACTGCAAACCATGCAGCAGCTGTTACGTTTTAAAAATTGTGTGGGCAGGCTGGCAATGATACTAATGTAGCAAAACAGCTGCAGCTTCAACACTGCTTTATCCAGTATTCATGGCAGAGCAGTTTTGCTCCATTTGTGTCATTCCCTGCTTGTCCACACATAACTATTAGAATGTAGTAGTTGTGTGATCCTGATTAGTGGCTCCTCTTTTGAAATGGTTCCAAAAATACGTTTCCCTAACCAAATTATATTATCCTTCTCCTTGCACTCCAAGTTCTAAATGATTCTGTCTCTATACTCTTGTTTCTTAATTTAAACTGGCGCCCACTGCCCTGTCATCATTCCTTTTATTAGTTTACTTTTCACCCTTATTTCTGACCTCTCTGTGTTCTTGGACTGACATCTGTATACAGACCACTCACCCTCAGCTCTTTTTTAACCTATCCTCCAGCATTATCACATTATGGCATTTGTCTCGTCTGTCCTAGGTTTTGAGTATGAAACACATTTCATGACAGAGTTATGAAATGATGATGATGTTTGTAAGCAACAGATAAAGAGAAGCCTGATTTCCATTTCTCTCTTGTCAATCACACAATAATAAAATAAGAGCATGCAGTACTCCAAAAAGATCAAATTATAGAAGGTGATCTTTTACATTTTCCCAGTGGGTTAATTTCTATTCATATTTTTATGTCCCTCAAATACTCCAACCTTTTCTTCTCTAGCTGCTTCCATTTGCTTTATGGACTCACTTCAGTTCCATGGAATACGCTGGCTAAAATAATTGCTTTTGCTCACTGCTTACTCTCCTATTAAATCCTGCCATTGTTTTTCTTTTGCTTTCCTCATCAGATCTACCTTCTTGCTTTGTCCTTCTGGACTCCTTCCTTTCTCCCAACCTTGTTCTTTCAACAAATCCCACCCTGCAGAACACACCTCTCTGGACCTTGCTGCAATGCCCTTTCATGTTTCACTGTCGTCTTTGTGCCTGTCCCATGCTTCCCCAGTACCTGCTAAGCTCTTTCATGCTTCTCTCACCTTTAAATCTCTCCTTAAAATCTACCCTCTAAACGAAACTTACAAGCATTAAACCCAGGTCAGCAGAAAAAGCTGTCACATATATTTACGTTTCAAAACAAAACAAGGAGTTTCAACGTATAATATCATTCTGCCCCTCCTACTGTTTTGTTTTGTTCATCTCTTCAGACAGAGAGATGGGTCATGAAAAAGAACAATGTTGGTTTGTCTGGTGACTCTAGTTAAGTTATTTTCCTTCTCTAGCTGAGATTCCACCATTGTTAAAATGGGGATGATGCTGTATTCTTTTGCTAAACACTTAGAGCTAGGGATGACAAGCACTTGGATAAAAGCTAGTTATTATTTTTATCATCATCATTATTATTATTATGGGCCTCAGACAGCAATAAGCACAATGTGTATTCTTAACAAATAATAACAGCAATAGTCATTTTGACTCATCTGAAGTTTCCTTGAGTGGCTAGGCTGCTAATGGAGTTGATGTTCTTGAACTCCTACACAATTTTCAGGTTTTTCACACCCTTTTATTCATTGCATCTGATGTGCTTTCTTCCCTGCATTCTTTTTATCTCCCTACAAAGTTCTTTTTACTAGATGTAGAGTCTGTCTCCACCCATATATTTCAATGAAAATGCAAGTTCTGGCCTTAGTATTGTTTGTAGCCTGAATTGCAGTACTTGTTCCACTTGCCTCATACAATTGCCTTCTTTGTGAAAAAAGGAATTAAACTTTCACAATCTTGGTGGAACATGGAACCTTTTTTCTTTTTACTTTACTCTCCCCTTTGTAGACACTTCTTAGGATATTTGCTGTTTGCACTTCCTTGCCTTTCTTGCGTCCTTGTGACAAGGTATTGATCAGAATTCGCTGATTCAGTAGAATCTGGTATGACTGTACCATAAGCACTTCTGCTGTGGCCTTGAACTTTTGGCTTCTAGCCACTTGCCCCTGCGTTCACACCACTGGAGCAAAGAGCTGTTTGCAGGAGAGAGAAGAGTCCCAGGAATATAGTTATCATAGTTATCTATGTTTTTTTCATTTTGAACATCTCATTCTGAACAGCACTGTACCACTGTACCAGTACTTGGGAAAATGCCAGTCATCCAGGGCAGCACAAGAAGATTTCTTCATTGGAGGAGTTTCAATTAGGCTAATATTAGCAGCTGCATCTCCAGCTCCAGCAAATCCTACCCCAGGCTGCAAGTGCATCTCCCTCTCCTGCAGTGCAGGCTGTCTCCATATGAACGGACTGTGCCAAAAAGAAGTCTTTATAGGACTGGCAGTTAAAGCAGAAAGACTTTGAGAGACAGAGAGAACATGTGCTGTGGCAGCTCAAGCTCTACTATAGCAAAGTAAATTCTTACTGGCCTGAAATAAACAGATGATGATGATGCTAATGGCAAAAAGCAGAATTTAGATTATACTTCTTGTGTAATTTGCATGTCCATACAAAGGTATGGAAATATCATTACCTCTCAGCAAAAATGGTTAAATTAAAGCACAAAAGTCAAATGACTTGTCCAAAATTAGTAACTAGTACTGGCAGAGATAAGGTTAAGAAAAAAAGATGCATCACAAGCTTCTCAGTCTAGTGTATGATCTAGTGGACAATGATTCTTCCTTGTCATTGGAGGAAAGAGCCAGGATGGAAGTAGAAAGGGAAAGAGACACAGGGGAGGAAGCTTTCAGGGGAAGTTAATTTCTTAGGGCTAACTAGAAGGAATCCCAGGAGGGGTGGGAGAAGCAGTTCAGTGTGGAAGGAAAACCTGATTAAGCAAAGTGGGAGATGAAAGACAAAGTACAGGTATTAGAATGGACAGAAAGAAGTAAGACTTGCTATCTATGTGGGATATACTAAGAAAAAAGGCATCCAGATGTCATGTTGGGATGCTATGTAGAGACACACGAGATGGTTGGGAGCTACCGCATTAATAGTTTGTGAAGGAATAAATGAAAAGGTGGCTTGAATGGAAACAAAACAGCATAAATGGTTGGGCAGATCATTAACTGAAGTGTAGCATTTTTTTTTTCAAGCAGTGCCAAATGTAGTATGTCTGCTGTTTGTTTAGTTCCTCTACTTGATATAAAATGGGTCCAGTTTGAAGTAAAGTGAATGAAATAAGTATTATTAAGGCCCAAGATTCAAATGTACTTTTTTTTTTCAAATAATATCTTTATAAAAAAAACTTGCAACTAGAATAAAATAATAATATTTTAACATGGTGCTATCATGTGATAAAATTGTTTTTCATTTTATAGTAACTTGCTTTAGAACTCAGCTTTTTTTTGCTATATAATTGCTGTTGTATGGTAGGCAGTTCAGCTACTTAATGGTATATCAGACTCAAGGCACTATTTAATAACTTGTACAGAGTGGGGAAAAGAAATTAAAAGATGCAGCTACAGTGCAGGGTTGAAGTAAGGAAGAGACGCATTACTTTAAGTGGTCGGACCCAGAGGGTTGTAATTGATGGCAGTCACTCATCGTGGTGCCCTGTGACCAGTGGGGTCCCTCAAGGCTCTGTCCTTGGACCCATACTGTTCAACATCTTCATTAATGATGTGGACGTTGGAGTCAGGAGTGGACTGGCCAAGTTCGCCGATGACACCAAACTTTGGGGCAAAGCATCCACGCTAGAAGATAGGCGGGTGATCCAGGCTGACCTGGACAAGCTCAGCAAATGGGCAGATGAGAACCTCATGGTGTTTAACACCGAAAAATGCAAGGTTCTCTACCTTGGGAGGAAAAACCTGCAGCTTCCTTATAGGCTCGGCAGTGCTACGTTGGATAGCGCTACAGAAGAAAGAGACTTGGGGGTCATCATTGACCACAAGATGAACATGAGCCTGCAATGCGATGCTGCGGCTAGTAAAGCGACCAAAACGCTGGCTTGCATCCATAGATGTTTCTTGAGCAAATCCTAGGACGTCATTCTCCCCTGGTACTCGGCCTTGGTGAGGCTGCAGCTGGAGTACTGCATCCAGTTTTGGGCTCCACAATTCAAAAAGGATGTGGAGAAGCTCGAGAGAGTCCAGAGGAGAGCCACGCGCATGATCAGAGGTCAGGAAAACAGATCTTACGATGACAGGCTGAGAGCCACGGGACTCTTTAGCCTGGAAAAGCGTAGGCTCAGGGGTAATCTGATGGCCACCTATAAGTTTATCAGGGGTGACTACCAGGATCTGGGGGAACGTTTGTTCACCAGAGCGCCCCAAGGGATGACGAGGTCGAACGGTCACAAACTCCTGCAAGACCGTTTCAGGCTGGACATAAGGAAGAATTTCTTTACTGTCCGAGCCCCCAAGGTCTGGAACAGTCTGCCAGCGGAGGTGGTTCAAGCACCTACATTGAACACCTTCAAGAGTAGATTAGATGCATATCTTGCTGGGATCCTATGACCCCCTTTGGGCAGGGGGCTGGACTCGATGATCTGCCGAGGTCCCTTCCAGCCCTAATGTCTATGAAATCTATGAAATATGCTTCATTAATAACTAATCAAGTTTAATTCAATGTCAGTTTCAAATATATAATTTTAATACTTCAGAATGCCACATGTGAGCATGCAGCTGAATGGAAACTATTTACATGATAGAAGGAGGATTGTAACATCTTGTGTTTGCCAGTTAGAAACAGGTTTGAATTCAAAATCCAGATAGTGAGACACTGAATTTTAATGTTTAAATCTGAATTTGGATTTTCCCCATGTTTCCTATCCTTATGATGGGCTGAACAAAAATTTCTGATCTGTGTGCCTTTATATTTTGGGGTGTTCAAAATCCTGATTTCAATTTTGTGATGTATCTGTTAGTAAAAGGAGTGTCATTCTATGCGACTGATGCAAACGAGTCAGCCAGTAGTAGGGCTGGTAATATTTAGCGATGATCAAATATCCTAATGCTCAAAAAGAGAGTGTTGGTTTAAAAAGTAATCTCAATGTTTGGAATTTTACCTCTATGTTGTGCCTCTGTAAAAACAAGCTGTGTATTTAATGGTGTTTCTAGCCTGTGCTTCTGCCCACAAACAAAAATATGGGATGGGAGAAGTGTGCAACAATGGAAGACAATGAAAATACTTAAGCCAACTGTTTTGAACTTTATGGTTCACATCCAATTATCTGTGCAAGTCTGTTGCTGGCCCTGGACCAATACATACTGATGTCGATGGAAGACTCCCACTGTCATAAATAGATCTTGGATAAGGCCCATTGCTTGTGGAGATGAAGATTTCATGGGGTATGGACAGACCTATAATAGTCATAAATGTTCTAAGAGAAACAGGAAAAAATATCCTGCAAATGCTGAAACCCTGGTTTTAGAGAGAATTGAGAGAGATGGTTATGAAACAGCAAGATGAGATAATCAGTGGTCCAAGGCTTGGCAGAAGGGAGGGCTGATGAAGAACGAGAATCCTGTGGTCCTCCTAATCTATGTAAACAAAAGCTCCTGCAGCTCTCAGGGAGGGTCAGAGGACCAGAACTTCAGGCCATGCCAAATCAAAGAAATAACGAATCTTAATTTAACTGTAGGGGTCCAATTAACTGGAGCTAGGTAAATGTTGGCTCTGTCCAGTTGTGTGTCCAGGCAGTGCTCAAGTTTCTGTTTGCATGCTTGGACCCTGTTGTTCCCGATGGACTGTGTCCTTGCATACTATTAAAGCATTGATTACTTTGGATACTATGTGCTATCATTGTAAAATTCTAATTGTCAAAGTCATGATTTCCCCCGTTCAGCCAATTATTCCATGTTATTGTTGTCTCTTTTGTCTGCATGATCATGCAAGAGGTAAATAAATAGATTTTTTGCCTGAGGTGGCATGTGGAAAATTAGCAAACATATATATTATTATGTTCAAAACAGAAACAAATCAGAGAGACCAAAAGCAAGTTCAAATTAAAAAACAAGACCTGAACCTTGGCCAAATCATGAACTTACTTAAAGTGTGGTTTGTTTTAAAGTCCTGTAACCTTTGTAAAAAATCAACTTTCATGTTCACTTTGTTCTGCACTTTCAAGTTCCATTGATGACTGAGAGGGTTGTAATACTGTCAGAAAGTAAATCCTGTCTGCTTAGAAAATAAACACTTCCCATTGACATTTGAAGGGTCAAATAATCTATTTTCTTTGAGTGATGGATGTTACACTTCCTGAATTTTGCCTGCAGCCTGGATATGGAAAAAAAATCACAGCCACAGTTACCAAGTTCTGCTTAAAAACCCAGAAACAGTAGTTGTGCTCGCCTCATATAATGGTGTTTCAGAAATTAATGGCAACATTGTTACCCACCTATATGTCTGCAATAGAGTGAGAAAGTACATGGCAGAAGGGAACACCAATGGCAGTCTTTTTAAATTCAGCCATCATAAATTAGTTTTATTTCAAAATTACCATTACCTTCTGAAACATCCCTGAATAATAGAGGTACACTACTTTTCCTACTTACTTTATTCTTCATGGAAATCTTAACTGAGATGTTAAGGATGCATTTGACTTTGAATTATTTTCTCCAAAGAAAGAAATTTCAAATTTGAAGACAAAACTGACACACAAAAGCTAGATTCAACAGTCCCTAGTGTTAATTACAAGTTAATTTAAAATAAATGTAGCTGCCTGACTTACACATTTGACTGAGGGAAAAGGGAAGATGGCAAATGTCTACTACACACAAAAATTAACCAAGTTAGTTTCTCAGATCCATATAAAACAAAACAAAAATCCATAGAACAGGAATGGATTTGGAGGAGGCTCTATTATCTCTAGCTCAGAGAAGAACATAATCAGTCATATATGCTCTTTCCCACACCCCTTTAACTAGAAATCTCACCTTTATTTATTTTATATGAACAGTTCTGAGTATATTAAAAAGGGTGCTGTCACTCATCTTGAAATAAATCAGTTCTAAATCCAGGATGAACCTTGCAGTATGAAGGAAGAATAATTTTGCAAGGGCAGAATTGGTTTCCAAAAATGACTGATAGATGTAGTGGGAATTTGATAACAGGATCACATAATCATATGTCTCATAATTATATTTTACCCTTACTCCCTACTTACAAGATTATGGATATAATGCAAAGACTAGTTTATCTGTTTAAGCTTTGAGTTTTTGTGATTGCTTTCCTTTTCTGAAGTCATAATCTCTCCTATAGCAAGTTCAAGCTTTACACTTATTTAAAAATGAAAGCACTGCTTCATCTTTGAATGACCACTTTATGGCTTCTGCAGCAGCCTGAGAAGGACATGAGTAGAACATAGCCCTCTTTGTGGGCTGGAGCAGGGTGAGATCCCCAGCCACTAGACTTTTTTCCCCTCTAATTATTTAATGGTGTGCTGCTACTTATATGCTACAGAATATTCAAAATATTCAGCCTTAACCTTAATTCTGATTTCCTTTTAACTTCAAAGGGAGCTACTCAGAATCCTACCCCAAAATTAACAGCTGTGCTCATGAGTTTATGATAGTGCAATTGTATGCATGGTTTACATTCATTGTTTTGTAGACTGCATGAACAGTTAACAAGTCCACATGGCCTTCCTCAGATTAAATCTCACTAACACTCATTTTATAGTGCAATTAGTTTTCTTTATTTATTCCTGAACATTTGCCTCTGCTTTATAAACATGTTTTAGAAATAGATTCGTGTTGCTGAGTTATGGCAGGCAGTAGTTATTCAATGAACTGTCATTGTTCCTATTATATAAAGCATAACTTTTAAGGGCTTTTGTAACTTCACCCATTTTAATACTTTTTGCTTCTTTAGCTACACAAGTTTATAACCTAGATATAAATTATTTGTTTTAAATCAATTTTATTATGCTTTTATTTTTTTTAAATCCTTACTGAACATAAAAATTAGATTTTCCACTGCAGTAAGACAAATGACAAGCTCTAACTAAACAGGATTTTAATCTAAAAGATTAGTTTTTCCTGGATTTCAGACCATTATGGGAACTTTAGTATTTTTGTATTTTGGGAAAGCAAAGATAAGTTTTGGAAGCAGATACTGAAAAAGTTCTCTTACAGTCTCAAAAATGGCCCTGAGTCACCAACCTGTATAGTTTCACCTGCAGCTTCATTCCAAAGGTCCCTCCTAGTATTTTAATTGCATTCAATCTACTTTTTTTGCTTTTATAAAAAGAAGTAATGTTGGTGTTAAGCCAACTTCTATTTCCTATTCTGTGGATTAACAGAGTGTGATGATCTTAGTACCAAGATCAGTGTAACAAGGTAGTGGAGTATCTAGCAAGGAGCAAATGGGCACCTTGGAGGGTGAGTATTTAAAAAAAGTGGCTGCTGCTAGCAGTTGTATGATCATGATCATGCAGCAGTTGGAAGTTACTGCTGTCCCTGTGTAGGTGCATCCAGCTGTATCCCTACGGTACTGCAACATGATGCAACAGGGAATTAGTTGATGTTTCTCTCTAAATGGAATTAAAATGAATGATTTACATACCATGACCTAAGTCTTCTTCTCTATCTTGGACAAATTGGAGTGGTTTGAATACACCTGAACACAAGATTTCATTCTATTGAGGTTTCCCTTGATGACAGAATAGTCATAATGTTCTAAAGGAATAAACGTAGACTACAGTCAGAGATTCCTGAATCCTTGTTCTAATGGTGATTCCCTATATGGCTCTGGACAAGTTTCTTTACCTCTCTCTCTATCCATTCCTTTCTCTGCAGTGTAGAAATTGCATTTTTTCTTAGAGGGATCTACTGTAAAGACAGAAGCAGATAGCCAGAATCTGTTTTACCTGTCTAGCATTTAATTTGACTTGAACATGGTGTAAATAAATGCTTACGTCTTGAAAATCCATTAATACATTGACTTTTATAACACATCATCATCTTACCCTTCAGAAGGCAGAGAATAAAGTTGCACTTAGGCAAATAAATCAACATTTTATACCTAATTAATGGAATCATTACTGGTAGTTGCTGGAATCCTTCAATATGAGGATGAATGAAAGTCTTCCAGTAGATAGGGAGGTCATTGGTAAGTTCATAGAGGACAGGAGGCTGATCTGAGATCCTCATGTTCAACTACACATGTGGCAAGGAGTTTCAGGAGGAAGGAGTGATGTTAAGTCAGAGCTCTTTCCTGTTGTCTCTCTCAGCTATCCACCTCCATAATGAGGTGAGTTTGCTCAAAATTATCAATCTTACCTCATGGCACCACTGGGGAGGATGCAGTGCTTGAGTCTTCCAAGTACTGATATTAATGTTTCATTTCTTTAGATTGGCTTTCAAGGTGTCCTTGGTTTTCTTTTGCCCATCTCTAGAGTGGTGACCATTGATGAGTTGGGAGTATAGGACCTGTTTTAGAAGCCAGTTGCCAGACTTCCTTATAACATGTCTTAACCAATCAAGGTGGTGCTGTATAAACATGGCTTCAATGCTGGTGGCATTTGCTTGGTCCATAATGCTGGCATTCAGTGGAGCAACAATGCAGCTGGGTAGCCAGGACAGCTACTGCATGCAGGGATAGCAGTGACTTCTGGTTGCGGCTTCTGCCATGATCACACAGCTGCACTAAAAGCCATTTTTTCATACCCCACCATGTCAATGCCCAGGGAAGTTGTCTCTGTTGTGCTGTCTTTGTACACCATCACTGACATTTGTTCTTCTGTTCTTCCAGTTGATATGGAGGATTTTCCAAACACATTGCTATTGGTAACATTCCAAGACTTTCTTGTGTTTCTAATATGTTCTCCATGTTTTACACCCATACAACAGGGTAGGGATGACTATAGCTTGGTAGGTGAGAAGTTTGTTTTTGGTCCTGATGTCATGATCATCAAGGACACAATTTCAGAGATATCTCAAGGCGGCAGATTTTATTCAGTGTTAAATATTGTCTTATAGATTTAATTTTTGGGGAAAGGTAGCTACCTAGGTAGAAAAAATGCTCAACATTATGCAATGATTGCTCTGTAATTATAATATGTAGAGGAGCAGCTGGTTGGTTTAGGGAGAGGGGTTCATAAAGGAACTTACTTTCTGTGATGTTGAGGGTGAGTCCAAGAATTGTATAGGCTTCATCTGGAGCTCTTCAACTGAGTGAACAGAGATGACATAATTGTCAGCATATTGAAGATCAGTAATGGAGGTATTGGTTATCTTTGATTTAAATGTAAAAGGTTGATATTTAAGATTCCCCTCCATATTCCCCTCCAGTTATAATGGATATTGACTCCAGATGGAAGTTTGTCAGCAAAAAAATGCGGAAGAGCTGTGATACACATGGAAAAAGGTGTAAGTGCAATCATACATCCTTACTTGGCTCCAATCCTAATAGTGAAGTGGTCCATTTTGGTGCCATTGCTTAGGTTGGTTGCTGTCATGTCATCATAAAGTAGTCTGGTAACAGTAACAAATTTTGTCAGGCATCCCAGTCTCATCAAGATCTTCCATAGGGCCTGTTCATTGCATCAGAGGTCTTACTCAGTTCAACGAAGGCTGTGTAAAGATCTCTGTGTTGCTCATGACGCATGTCCTATAGTTGTTTAGTAACAAAGTTCATATCTATCAGGAACTTCTAAGAGATTTGAAACCACAATGAGACTTGTGTAGAATCTTCTCAGTGAGGAAAGTGAGTCTGTTGAGTTTTGGCACCAGACACCTTGTTCTGGGCAGAGCCAAACCCTCAGACTGACCATGACCTCTCCATTCAATAATAGGCTAATTTCACTGATACACAGTGATAGCAGATACAAGTAACACAGGCAAGGCAAACAAAATACGCTTTCCTGCCCAGTTCTATATGTACCAGTTTTAGGGCTGTCAAAGAAGGAAGGTATGTTTGACAAGTGTGCAAGCTTTGCCCTTGTGGTTCTCTCTTGAATGTCAGATATCAGCAGCCTGGAGGTTGAGGGCCAAGCCCCAACCCCGCCCCCCCCACGCCCAGTGGGGTGGATGAGATGGCTTGGTGGCGTGTCCTCTATCCATAGTGGCCTTGGGTTCCCCCCTTTGGGACCCTTTGCTGCTCTGAAATCCCTCCCTTTTTATCTTTTCTCTCCTCTGACTCTTTATCTTTGAGTAGTGTTGATTGGTTTCCCTGTGGTTGTCATACTGTCTATATTTTGTCCAACAAACCCATCACATGCACACATCTTAATTTGGCCACTTTTCAGTGTCTTAATTTGGTCCACCATCCGAAACTGGAGATTCCCGTGGCTCTGCAGCTGGGTGCTGTGACCTAACCAATGCAGCAGAGGCCCTTATCTCATGTTATGAAACGGTGGTACGTGGTTTCAATTTCCCAGCCTGTTTATGCTCACTTGTCCCTTGGCCTCACACTTGGTGTCTGCCTTTTTAGAAACCAATTAACCCTTGCCATTCCCCTGAACCTCTAAATACCATTTTTGAGCCATCATTGAGGAGCATATGGACATGGATCTTCCAGCTATGGATAGGAGTGCAATACCATGATGATTGCTGCAATCCAGTCTATCTCCTTCCCTGATTATGGGAATTCTGTCATCTCTCAAGTCCTGGGGAATCTGTTTATATTTCCAGATTTTCATAATTATTATATATAGTTAGTGAGAACTTTTTCCACCTTACTTCCAAGTTTCAGCTGGCATTCCACCAGGGCTATGTAACTTGTTTTTCTTTATCTTTTTAATGGCTTTTGAGACCTCTTGATAATCTGGTGGGTTTGCAAGATAGTTCTTAATAGGGTGTTGTAGAATGGCTTTGTTGGTATTGTCTTCAACATTGGACTCTCAGGTCAGGACATCTTGAAAGTGTTCCTTCCACTCTGTGTTGATGATGGAGCTACTAACATTTCTTTCTCTAAGCTTAGAGATTCTTTGTATGCCTCATGGATGCCTTTCTTGAGGCTCCTTCAGGATCAGTAGTGTCAAGATCATCAGGGAGGTCAGAGAGTTTCCCATTGAGGCACTGCTGGAGATGATTGTTTTTAGCTGCGTCCTTCAAGCACTTGATACTGTACCTCTTCCTTGCTTGACACTATTGTCAATGTTATTTTGGGGCTATGTGACTGCCATAATGGAACATATAAAACAATGATCCATCCAGCCATCATCTGTCCTGGTCATAGCTCTGGTGATGTGGGCATTGCAGTGGTCCCAGGCATGCGCTGTGATGCAGTCAATTAGGTGACAGTGTTTTGAGTGTGTGTGGGGGGGGGGAGGGGTTTAGTCCATAATGTCTTCTGTTTCTTGCTTTGGTGGAGTTAAGGAGTTGATTATGATGATATTACATTCTGACATGCTTAGAAGAACTGGAATTGAATTGACTTTTAGGTGGGTAAAAGTAGATTTTAGGCTATACAGTCTTTTCACTATGCAAAGAATGGGAAATGCTGCAATATATTTAGTTTTTCTGGTTGGCAAATGTCCAGTTAACATTGCTGTCTGATTGTTAGAAGGGTGAATCTGGACAAATCCTGTGTTATTTAAACATTATTAATAATCCTGTGCCCCTCAGGACTTAAGTCTTACCTGTAATAGGATTATATACAAGTCAATTTGAATTTGACATTTCTGCTGTGCTTAACAGAGATATAAAAGATACAGTGATATTTTTGTTTTATTGATGGTAAACTAATGCATCTTGATCATATTGGCACTAGATTCAATAATATCAGCTTTGAAATACAGCCTCTCAAGTGGTGACAGTAAATTAAATTGCAGCATAGCCTTGAATGGAAATATTTTTTTAAAGTTCTTCTGTAATCTTGTTTTTTTTTTTTCACTTAAAGGTTTATATTTGAGCATGAGCTGTATATTTTAGAGGAAAAAATGGAGAAGGTATTTCAGTTGCCATGAGCTGGGGTTTATATGAAAAGATAAACTACCATTGAAAAATGTGGATAAGCAGAAAAAGGGTTCAATTAAGCTTTTGTTTGTGAACAACTTCAAGATAATATCAAGAGCTCAGTCTTGTACTTGTTACTAGAGGAAAACTCCCATCAAAGCCAAGTGGAGTTCTGCCTGGTTCCAAAATGTGTCATGTTTAGGCAACATGCTTCCTTTTTTTTGTTGCTTTGCTTACAACTTAAATCTTGGAAATGATCTCTCAACCTAAAGAGTAATTTAATCAGATTGAGGCTCAGTCAAAGAAAATGAACTTTATGGTGATATGTTCTTTTTCTAAAAAGAACCACATCCTAAATAAAATAAAGAAGCCTTTTATTGAAGCTAACCTCCACTACATTCAGTTAAACAGAATGTATAATAATTTCAGTACGTGTAGGCGTCCTTCTGGCAGGAGAACTGACTAGCTCCTTTCCTACAGTTATAAGAACATAAAACAAAAGATATGCCATACTGGTCAGATTAGTTTTCCATTCAGCTCAGTATGCTGTCTCAAAGCATGGTCCTAATCAATGCTTTAGACTGGAGGGAGGGCACTGAACCAGGTATATCTAGAGATATCTTTCCTGCTTCTTACCCACTTCAGCATCCATAACATTAGTTTAGAGATGCCAGAGGAAATAACTGATCTGCTTAACAACCTTCACCCATAAATTTGTTCAGTTCTTTTTTGAATGTGCCTGTACTATCTTCTTCCACAACCTCTTGTGGCAATAAATTCCAAAAATTAACTACACATTGGGCATGTCTACATGAGAGGGTTTACTCAAAATTAGAGCTAATGACTATGCAGTTAGTGTCACAAGCTACATGCATAGACACTTACTGGGCATGTCTACATGTGAATTTAAGTGGGTTTAAATTTAATCTGTATTAAACTAATTCAGATTAAGCAGGTTTTGGCAGCTGTCTACATGAGGTGGGACTTGGGACTAACTTTAGTCCCAGGGTGCTGCAGCCCTGCCATGTGCCCCTCTGGCCACCAGGGGAAGCTCCAGCCTCCAGATACATGCTGATGCCAGAGCCAGCTGCCAGCATCTGGCAGCCATCTTGGAAACACACCCTTCTGATCCTTAGCTAGCCCCTTCTCTGCCCAGGAGCCATGTGTTCAGCACAGGGGCAGCATGCAACATCTCCCTTCTTGTGCACCCTGTCTTCCTGCACCAGGGCTGCCCTGCCCCTACCAGCAACACCCAGCACCCCGCTGCTCAAGCCCATACCAGCAATGACCAGCACCCTGTGCTCCTGCTGGCCATGGTGCTGGCCCCAACAGGCACCCCTCTGCCCAAGCCCCAGGAGACCCAAGCACCCACCAGCAGGGGCCAGGGCTGGAAAGCCCTGGCCAACCCCCTCCTCCTGCACTCCCCATTCCAGCCTGCCTGCTCTGCTACCCACACACCCCCATCGCCACTGTCAAGACGCACAGATGGTTGAAACAAAAAAACACCCTCACAACACCCACTCCATCCCTCTCTCTTCAACAAACTGTGCCCCTCAACCATCCTCTCCACCCACCACCAATAAAACACTCGCTTACAAGTGGCAAGCTATATAGATAATAGCCCAGCCCTGGGGCAGGGCAGGACTGGGCTCTGGCTGCCCGCCTAGTGGCTGGATAGACCCAGGACCAAATTCCCTGTGTTAATGCACAGTAACACATCTACATGTGTGTTAATCCACGTTAACTAATCCCACTTAAATTTGATACTTGGTTTGGGCAGGTATCAAATTTAGGCTCACATAGACTAAAATTGCCATTTTTAAGTGACATTAAGGGTGCACATGTGTAGACACATGGCTCTAATGTGGCTTAAATTGGGCTAATCCACATTAAATAACCATGTGTATGTTAGTTGCAAAGGACCAACCCACAGGTTGATAATAAATTTTAGTTTATTGGACAGGATGTGAAGTTACCAATAAAAACGTAAATGCAAACTTTGAGTTATGGGTGGTACTGATCCACCTTAGTGTGCATGCACATGCACATACACATACATGCGCACGCATGCGTGCATACACACATGCACTCAGTCATTCAAACCCATGTAGTATAGTATGCCATGATTGCTGTAGTGATTATGAGCACTGGTGTCAGTATATCTACCTATCCGAGGCCCTGGAGTCTGCTGTTCATGGTCAGCTTCCTTCAAGGAGATGTCTTCTACAGAAAGAAGTTGCCTGCTTGTCCTTCTGTCTTGGTAGGTCAGGTGCTAGATGAGAGGGCACCACTAAAGGTAATGCTTCACTACCTTTTGTCCCTTTCTGGCAGACTTGTGTGATCCCCCAGCATCATCTTGGCTACCCAGTCCAGAGGTCACTGTCCTACGTGGGTCTTGAGTAGTACAGCTGTTAGTCATAGGGGTCTCTGCTTGCTAGTACCTAAAGTTTCAGGATTCCACCCTTGACTTATTAACTTAATGGCTGTATTGTCATTGATTACAGTCCACAGGGTGAGTGTTCAATCCCAGGATTCAGTTCTTTAGCTTGATTAACTTAAAATGGAGTTCTTTTGGCTAGGCTGTGGTCTACTGATGATCATCATTCACTTGCATTCACTTAACAGATTTTATCATTTTACAGTTACAATTTCAATGCAGTTTTAACAATGGTCCAGGGTGTAACTTCATTCTACAGGGAGTACATTCCTTAAGAGTTTAAAAGTATAACATATAAAATACAAAATGCCATGGTAAAGATGAGACAGATGAAATATGAACATGCACTGTGAGAGATATATAAAAATGCAATGTGAAGTTGTGAGGATCAAAGACTACTGGGGACAGTAAGTGACTTAAGTGAGCACAGGATATATTTACAGACTTTGCAGTGGATATTTTAGTTCTTTTGTTTTCTTCAGTGACACTGAGATTAAGTGATATGTAGATGTAATTTCTAGGTTTCTTCTATAGAAGGCCACTTCAGCTTTCTGGCTTGCTCTGAGTCTTGCCAGACCCATGCAATGAGTGTGCTAGGTCTCTGCCAATACTAAGAAGGAAAATAAATACCCAAAATGGGACAGGGGAGGGGTGGCAGGCAAGAAAGGGCTTCTATTGTATCCATGTCCAGAAGGGAAATGTACAAAGGGGGCTTTCTGCTACATGTAGACATGCCCACTGAGTAGCAATTGGCTGTAATCATGAGTAAATTTCCTACCTGAAAATGCAAGTAGCAAATTAACTTTCAATTTATCTACTGTGCAGCAGCACATGTGTAGACACTGGACTCGGAGCATGTTTGCTCCTGAGTAGCAGGGGACAGCACATTGCTCCCTGCCACCCAGGAGCTGCCTGGGGCGGGCTCTGCCACTGGAGCCTGGGCAGGGACAATGTCCCCCTACCCCAGTAGCAAGGAGCTCCCAGGCCCTGCTGCTCAATCACAATCACAGGGCTGAGGCTGGGAGATACTCTCTCCCAGCATCAGCTCCATGGCTGCGGGGCCTGCACTGGAAAATTCCTCTCTCCCAGTGCCAGCTCTGTGATTTCAGGGTGGCCCTCTGATCTGCTTGCATGTCCCTGCATGTGTAGACACATGCCCAGGAGAGTTTACTCTTGAGTACTTTACTCTAAGAGTAAACTGCTCCCAGATTATTTGTACATGTAGACATGTCCACTGTGTAAAAAATACTTTCTCTTGTTAGTTTTAAACCTGTGTCCTACTAATATGCGTGGATGCCACCTCATTCTAATAATATGAGACTGATGGATAACATTCTCTATTAACTTTGTCAATGCCCTTCATGATTTTATAGACCTCTATCACATCTCTCCTAAGCCTTTTCTTTTCTGAACAGAAGATCCCTATCCTTTTTTAGCCTCCCTGGTATAGGAACTGCTCCCTGATCATTTTAGTTGCTCTTCTCTGTACCTTCTATAATTCTACTGCATCTTTTTTGAGATGTGGAGACCAGAACTGTACACCATATTCAAAATATGGGTGCATTATTGATTTTTATAGTGGCATGATGATGTTCTCCATTTTGTTTTCAGTTTTCTTCTTGCTGGGTGCATCTATACATGTGCTTTAATGCATTGTAGCCGATTTTACTGTACATTAAAGCATCACATAAAAACTGTGAGATTATGCTAATACACAGTAAAATAGGCTACTGCGCATTAAGTCTAACTTGAAAATCATGTTCATTCATTCCTGCACATTTAAGGCAGCGAAATTGACATAATGGAACCACTGGGGAGGATTCAGTGCTTGAGTCTCCCAAGTACCGATAGTACAATTTTGTTTAGTATCTCACATTGGAGGTACTAAATTTAATGTGCATTAGAAAAAAACACCTTAATGCATGTGTAGGTGCACTCACTGATTCCTAACATTTTATTGGCATTTTTGGTTGCCACAGCACATTGAGCTAATTTTTTTTAGAGAGCTATCTACATAACTCAGCATTGTGTAGGTATAAAGTAATTTTTCCCCATGTGCATTACTTTGTACTTCTTGACATTGAAGTTCATTTGCCATTTTTTGCCCACTCACTTAGATGGTGAGATTTTTCTGCAGCTCCTCTCTGTCATCTTGGGATTTGAAACAGTGAGATAGACTGGAGAAGATAGTTTGCAGAATGTACTGAGGCTGTTTGTTAGGGTCAAGACTTGATTCCCTGGAGTTCAGCATACACTAAACTCATCAGGGAACTCTTTGCTTTTTTAGTTCCTTCTGGTTTGCTTTGTTAACACACTTTATAATAAAAAAAATCACCTTTTTCAGTAGTATAGTGAATATCCTGATGATTTTTAACGTTAGGGACTCCCTGGGAATGTAGAAATATTATAAATTTGTATCAGGTAAAATGTACAAGGAAAAGAGTTGCTATGTTGTTTCTGTTACATTCTTGGCTCTGATGTTTTGTACAGTCATGACTGAGAAATCATGTCTGTTTCAATTAAAGGAATATCATTAACCTACATTGCAGATGCATGAAAAATCAGGTTTTGCAAGACTAACATCAATAAAAATGTTTCCAAAATTATTATATTGTTAATTACAATGGAAATGATTTATCTTTCAAGGAATATCTTGCCATCCAGGTTTTGCACCCACAATCAGTTTCCAGGCAATGAATGAGAACCACAGTAGGAAAGTGTTTAGAAACTGACTAACAAGAAATATTGAGTAGTTTATATAGCAATTGTTAAAAGTGAGTGACATGCAGAAAGCAAACAAGCAATATAAATGCTAAATAGTAATACTATTTAGAATGTTTTAACTCTAATAAGTATTAAATTTAACCTCACAGCTCTTATTTTATGCATACTGGAAACTAGCACGTGGTTCAAGAAGTAGTTTATCTTCTAGGTATATCTCCATTTTGGAGTGCCTTTATCAGAACCCTCATTAAATGAGGATTAATTTGTTGTATGTTCAGGTACTTCTATAGCACTCTGCAGCCATGCACTTCTGTCAGGGTACAACTGTAAAGTACTTTCAAGGGCCCGATCGTGCAATACATATCACTACTGTCAGTGCCCACAATGTAATGCAGCTCTTCATTGCATAGCAGAGCTATCCCAGTTCATCAGCCAGAGAAATCTTGTCTGTGACATCCATGAAACTGAACTAACAGAACATCAAGAAAAAGACATAACTCTGAAATTTAAATTTAGTAATGATGGTGTTTCTTGTTTTCTTGGTTGGTTTTATTTTGATATACATTGTGACTTATTCCTTTAGAAGAAATCCTAGAGGTTACTAGTGACCTTCTTTTATACCCCTGCTACAAGAAATATATTAATTTTTAAAAGAAATGCATTTCTCTGATCTTCAACACATCCTTTGCTAGCTTGGCAAGATCAGTAAGGGTCTGATTGCAATATTGTTATTCATAGTGAATAAGTCCCAATGGGATGTGTCTCAGTGGTTACCAATGGGACAACAAGCAGAGTAAGATCTGTTCCTCTGTGAATAAGGGGAGCGCAGTTTGATCAAAGAGATCTGCCAACACAATATGTTTGTGAGAAAAATTCTGAGGGCCATATTTTTCACCTCTTAATTCATTTGTGTTTTCAACTCAAACCCTATATGTAAAAATGGGTAGTTGCACAGCTACATGTGGCGTATGTACATGTAATATTTACTGTATTTTACTCTGCAATTATCTAATTTGCATGCTTAAATATAAGTTAACTTCACATGTTATTTTGCCAGTGGTCAAATCTGGTATTTTATAATTTGGTCTTGAGCATTCTCAGTCTAGGGATTTGTGCTACTAGCTTGTGTTGCTGCTTTACTCCAATTTTCAACTACATTAGAGAGCCAGCATAAACAGCTAACTTTCTGCTTTATTTCACAAGATAATGCTTTAAAATTACAAGCCTAATCATTATTAATGCATTTGCTATTTATTGATTGCATTAACATTAATCATAATAACCACCCCTAATATTAAAGTAGATGCATTTCTATAGTACTTCAGGACTCACCCTTCATTAACTGTACCATTACTTACAAGGTGTTACTTTTTGAGTAAATAACTGCATGATTTTCCCCCTCACCTTCCCAGTACTAGGGAGGAGAAATGCACATAAATTCTGGACTAAATTTTGAAAGCAGCATCCTTTTTCCTGTAAGACTGTGCCTCTTCCCCTCTCCCAATTCTTCTGCCCCAACTCTGAACACTGAAGGGGATAAGTTGAACATATACCTTTTATAACCCAAGAGCAGTTCAGTTTTGTATTCCTTCTGGGCAAGTTTCTGTACATAACCATATTCAATTGCCTTCAAAATTTGACAGACAGTCTGAGCTGTTATTCATTCAGGTTCTCTGGGTGTAATGTAAATATTGTATTCCCAGAACTGTCATGCTGGACTTCAAGAAGCGTTTATCACCTTCAGAAGTATGGTTAATTTGATAGTTAGATTTCAACTGCAATGTTTGTAAGAGTTCTCTGAAGGCTATGTTTATAGGTTTGGTTCATGTTTTCACTGTGTCCCACTTCCAGGCAGCGTGGAAGGGGCAGTCCTCCAGCTTTCACTAGCAATAATACCTTAGACAGTTTGAAATGAATAGACAAGCCTCATGACTTCTATGGCACAACATAGATTTTAGATTGGACTCTTTTATAGGAGACAAGATTACTGAATTTATAGAATTTCAGCTTCTCTGCACTTCGCTAGAACTGTTGCATGTCAGCTCCCAGTGTTTGTTTCAGCAGAAAAATAGTCTGTATGTACTGAACTGCCCTTGTCATCTTGAATATCACTGTGCTTTCTTACAGCCTGTGACCTTATGAACCAAGGCATTCTGGCCCTTGTCAGCTCCATTGGCTGCACGTCAGCAGGATCCCTGCAGTCCTTGGCAGATGCCATGCACATCCCTCACCTCTTCATCCAGCGTTCAACAGCTGGGACTCCAAGGAGTGGATGTGGGCTTACCCGGAGCAACCGAAATGATGACTACACCCTCTCTGTCCGCCCGCCTGTCTATCTAAATGATGTCATTTTGAGGGTGGTCACAGAATATGCCTGGCAAAAATTCATTATTTTCTACGATAGTGAATATGGTAAGTATTTATTTAGCAGCTTGATTGTTATCAAATCCATCATTCTGTTGGAACTGAATTAAATCTTTAAAATCTTACAGTAGATTACATTTTGCCTATAAGCATTTATGGTTGTGCTAGCATTTCACATAAACGGAGAAAAATCTCTCTCTAAAATCCATCAACTTTTATAGCTGTGTTTGATAATTATTTTGATAAAGTTGGATTCTAAATGCAGAACTTATCTAGCCTTCTATCTTGCCAGTGTTTATGAAGTGTAAATGATTTTAATGAGTTTTGTTGTTTGCAGCATGTAGAAATAGATAATGATAATACACCTATTCAATTTTACATTTTTAGAAGCATTTATCAGATGGTGAACACTTTTTGTTTATTGACGTCTTTTGTAGAATAAAACTTTTAAATAGTAGCGTGAATAAAAGAGAAATCTGAGGAATGGACAGAATTTTGTGAATACACACTTAGATAAAACTGTAGAAATATAGAAATGAATACTGTCTTCCCCCTTTTTTCAAATGTTTTGGAGTGCCTTTATTGGTACACAATTGATACTGAACTGACAGTCCTCTACCTACAGAACAAATACAGCACAAGAAATAGTGGTATAAATTAGTCCTAACTATATGATTTTGCATGTCAGTCATGTTCTATAGTGGTTTCTTCTAAGCTTAGAGTAAAACTGGATGCCTTATAGTCAAATAATGTATATGCTAATTTTATCCTTCTTCAGTCAAAAATTGTTTTAAAAAAATCTAATTTCTACAGATGTAGTTGTTATTCATGACTGTCCATGAATAGTTTGCATGGACATTTTTAAAGTTATTTTCAATTTTAAATTGTGTGTGAACTGTTTATTTAAGCAGACTGTTCCTTTTTAGTAGTGTATGATTGGTAAACCAAGCCACGTGTTATTGATTTGGCTTTTTTAGTAGATGGTCAATTCTTATATTAAAACAATAGAAATAATGAATAGCTAATGATTCTTGCTATTTATAATAATATAGCACCTAGAAGCCCCATCAATACCAGGGTCCTATTGTAATAACTACTGGATATACACATATATGTGCACAGTCTTTGGTCTAACGTGCTTATAGTAGTAAATATTGCTGTCCATTAAATGAACATGTTTATGCATCTAAACATAAGTATTATATGAAAAAGCCACTGCAAAAATATTGATGCTCACAAAATAGCCTTTTGCATTTGTTTTCATGAACAAGAAAGGAAAAAGTATCACAATAAATCAACTATTCAGAATAAAAATGTTCTTTTAGTACTGATTTTCTAATATTCAATAAGTTCTGACGGAGATAGTAATTCAGACCCCCTGGCTCCTACGTTCTTTATCTCTCCTCAAAGATGTCTATCCATTAGGAATAAGTGTGAGACCATGTGATGTCTGTAGGTATTATAGGGCTTGCTAGTACTGCCCTGCACTCGTCTGCCTGCAGGTGGGGACAGGGTAGACCTTGGCTCTGGATCATGAGGTCTGCCAGGAAGTGGATCTGACGTTTTCTTGTCTGCCATGACTTTGATGACCTATATATTCCCAGGAGGCAATGCCCATGGTGATCCTGCCTGGTCTTGAACCCTGTGTCTTCTGTGGGGCTCCAAACCTTCCCTTTACCCCAGCTTAGACTCTCCAGATGGTGTTTTACGATATTCTTCTGCAGCTAGGTTGCAGTGCTGCCTGCTGTAACCTTATTTGCCCCTACCCCAGGGTGTCCTAGTGCCTCTTTTGGGTACACCCTTCCAGGGGCCAGTCTTGGCCTGTGCTCAAAAAAATAAAATAAACCACAAAAAGAAATCACAGAAAACCCTGGCTGTTTCTCAGCCTTCTTGTCAGGCTCTGGAAATGTCCCCTTTTCTCGTGATCAGGTGCTCAACCTCCCAATCACCATAATTCAGGCAAACAATCCCTTAGTCCATTCTTTTCCATGTGCTAGCTGACCCTGCGCCCCTATGAATGTTCACAGTCTATCTGGGGTCTCCCTGATGTGCAGGAAGGCTCTACCTGTGACTGCAGATTTTTTCCTTCAGGCCCTCCTCCAGATCCTCTGTTGGAAAAACTTCAGTTCAGAGATTCTCTCAGGCTTTATGGACTCCCTCACTCTGGATCCTCAGCTGCAGCTCTGCTCCAGAGATTACCACTAGCCACTTGTTTGCAGGTACCCGCCTGCCTCAGGGTCCTCTCATAGCACTCCTCAGGCATGTTCTCTAGTTTCTGCCTACCAAGATGCTCAGCTGCTCCTCTCTCCCTGTGGCCTGCAGGGAACTGACCCCTCTCTGCCCTGCTTCAGGGCCAGAAATACCTTTGGGCAGCCTCCCTCTGCCACTCCTGAGTGAGATCCTGCTCCGGAAATTGGGTGGGTATTTTCCTTCCTTTCTGGGCTACAGCTGCAGCCCTGCTGGCCCTCTATGCTGTAAATTCTGTCTCACTCCTTCACAGACTATTAATTAAATTAGTGTCCCACAAGCTTAGGCATGATATTCTACAGGAGACTCCTTCCCAAAAGCAGACTCAGCCACTAAAAACACAGCGACTGAGCCTGTCATTGTCATAATAACTAGTAGGCAATATTCTTTTGGTGTTTTCAAAGATACTTTTGGGGGGTTTCTGTACAAACACAAGAAATACCATACTGGAGCAGACAACTCAGTATCTGTTTTTTCAGTCAGTCAAATACTTCAGAAAAAGGTGCAAGTTCCTGTGGTAGGAAGATGGAAGGTCTGCCACCAACCAATGTCTCATTCTAAACCTGTATAGTTACAGACTGACTTAAACCCTGTTTTGAAATAACTCTGAATAATCTCATTAGCCATATAACTTTACAATCCCTCTTTCAGTTGCCACCTATGTCAGCAGGTTGCAGTTTAATTGTGGATATTAAGAAACAGCTTTTCTTTTAATAAATTTTGTATGTGCCAGTTTCGTTGGATGTCCTCTTGTTTTTATGATATGAAACAGAGAATACAAATTCCAGATCTACCATCCCAACAACATTGGTTATTTTGTATATTTTATCCCATCCCCTTTTATTTGTGTCCTTATGTAAGAAAACAATCCCAGTCTTTAAATTTTTCTTCTTGTGAGTATTCTTCCATGCCCCTAATCATTCTTGTTACCTATACCTAAACTCCCTTGTAGAGGGAATGATCAGTATCGAGCATCATATTTCAAATGTCATTATTGATTTGTACAATATACAGTATTATCACATTGTCCATATTATTCTCTATCCTATTCTTTAAACATTGTATTTTTCTGTAACACAGCCACATGTTAAAAAGGGCCTCACATTGTGCTGTCAAAAGTGTCATTCAGATTTTTTTCCCTCCAAATAACTTAGCATTTATACACTTTAAATTTAATCTGTTCCTGTGTTGCCCGTTCACCTAATTTTCTTAGACTCTTCCAAAATTATTTGAAGTGCTCTTTAAATTTGGCTAAAGTAAATAGCTTTGTATCATCTGAAGATTTTACCACTTTACTGTTCATCCCCCTTTTCCAGAAACTGTTGTGAACAAAAGCAGTTTTTGCAGAAATTCCCTGATGAATCAGGATCATGAAGCAAACTTTTGGTCACTTTAATTTCACAAATAGCTCCTTTGAAGACAGTATTGAGTTCACAGTGGCCATTTCTCACAACATTTTTAATAAATATAATACTTTGTAAATTATGGTATTGATCTCATTTGCTTCTCATTTGCACTGGGCACATGTTTCATATATTATTAATGTTGTAAAGGACTTTGAATCTGAAAAAGTCTCCTGTGAGTGCTATATATTATTATTCGATTTAATCCTACCTCTTCCAAGGTGCGGGGCGGTGGGGGGATCCCCAAATCAAGTTTTTAAAATATTTTCACATCATGAAAATACATTGTTTTGTGTTGCCATAGTTTTATGGTGATAATTTTTAAATGTTTTTAAGTGGTGAAGAAAATCTTTGAAATTGAAACCTTTAATTCCCTTCAGTTATTTAAAGGCGCTAGGTCAGGTATTCAATTTGTCATTCTAACCAAGGTTGGATCAATGCTGCTCTCTGGAACGTGCTCCCCGTATTTGCAGAGAGACTATCACTGTAGAATTGTTTCTGCTCCCTGCCCATACTGACCAGAGACCCAATTCTGCTAAGATTCAATACACATCTAACATTAAACAGCCTAAGTATTCACATAAGAGTTAATGAGACTTAAGCACCTGCATGAAGTTTAACAAGTGTGTTTATATGCTTTGCTAAATAGAGACAGTACTGGCATTATTACTTAACATTAAGAATAAACTTTAGTGTTTTGCAGAATTAAGGTCCATGCACAACGCCAGATACCTATCTTCATTCTACCTTTATATAAAAATATATATGCCATAGTCATTATTTCTGTGGATACTAATACATATCTCCACAGTATAGATTATGTAATATGGATCTCTAGAGTTTTTTCTTCCTTTGTGTCCAGTTATTCTTTGAAAATGAGGAAATGAAAATGTACTGGAATGGAACGAAGGGGCACCTCAGCCTCCTGCCCTTGTGTTCACACACACCTCCACGCACCCACTGACACGCACATGCACAGGCACATGCACATACACACGAATAGCTATCCAGCCAGGCTAGACTTCAAAGTAAATACTTTGTACCTTGAAGAGGGGCTGCATCCATTCACATATATAGTTATCAGTGTCATTGGTTTTAAGTTCAATGCATTGAAATGGCTTTTGACTTTTATCTTGCCTATTAGCGATTGCCTTTCATTAGTAGAGTGAGAAAGCATAATTTATATTTGGAATGATATCCTTCTGCAAAGCAGAATGTTGTTTGTGGTGTATTTTTTTCATCAAATATCCCAAATCCTTTCTGGATATAATTGGATCAATGCATTCAGCTTTTAACTAAACAGAAAAAAGAGTCCATTTTTCTAAAGCTTTTATATCCGGCTAATAAAAGATGCGATTCTACTTAAAACTTTTTTTCCAACAAAGAAAGTTGAAGTCCTAGATGAAATATTCATTTCCTTCAAAGTCCTAATTAACTGTGTGAATAGGAAGTGATTCAGAAGCCTCACTTTGAAACCATTGACAATTAAATTTTGCATTGATAGTGGGGTTTTTTTTTTCAGAATTAAATTTACAGGATATTGACTTTAAAAGTTACCTACCTGTAATTAAAATCAAGTCTCATTGTAGTCTAGTTGGCATATCTGAATTGAGCTATTTGTAGGCAAGATTTCAATAAATAATGACAAGTCTTAACCCTATGTTCAGTGTCACTACTGTTTTCCCTGTAAGTAATGAGGAATGATGACACAATGTGCATGGACACACATTTCATACGGGAAGCAGGCAGGCAGGAGAACTTCCAAACTGAAATCCTTACTTGTTTGGTCTTTTAAGTTAATTTAATTTGTTGTGGTAATAATATTTCACATGCATTTAGTGCCCAGAAAATAGTGATAGCAGATATGCTTTAAGGCCTCAGGTACTGAACTAATTTGATAGTAAAATGAGAGAGTTTCTCCCCCCCCCACCCTCCTATTTTATGACCCTGCTTCTACTAGAAAAACTTACAGTTCATCCCTTTGCTGCACAATTCCTGCTTTCTTTGCCTGCATTATAGCTCTGTGTAAAAAGGGCAGCTTTCTGATATTAAAGGAACATTAGTATTGAACAAGCCTTTGTTGAAGGACAGGAAGTGGTAAATATTGGGTCAACCTGATACACTCTAAGAAAAGGGTGTTTTGTAAATGTCTGGTGTGATTCTGCTTGCACTGACTGTAAATCTACAGTAACTCAGTTGGCTTGAAGGAAATGAAAATTATGACCTTGTAAACCTGAGTATGGGTAGAATCAATCCCCTGTCTCCTTTAAGTCACTATCTTTTGTAATTTGTAGCATCACAGATTTTGGATTGTGTCTAGGTTCAACTCCCATTGAAATGAGTGGAAATGATCTTTTTTCAATTCAGGTGTAAGTTCTTTCAATGAAAGACAAAACTGGATTTTATGGGCTATATCTTACAGGGAAATGACTACGACCTCACAAAAGATTCTAATCTGGCCAAATTCAGATCTTTGAAGTGTTATATTTGTGCACGACTGGGGATATGCCCAGGATGAATAGTGAATCCCCAAATATTAGTGTGAAGAAAACCCCCCTTTCATATGAATGTTTCAAAAAGTGAGATAAAGAAGGAGAATTAAATACTCATTCTAAGCCTGAATATATATAGATCCACCAGCTCTGATCATTAGATTAGTAGGCTACAGCAACGGGGGCTGTGACTAGTTGTGAGGGGTGCTAGGCTCAGCATGGTGCTCAGGTTCCTCCTTCAGATTCCTACACCCTGCCTGTCCTTCCCCTGTAGGTGTCCACAACTGGTTGAACTGGTGGGGAACAGGCGCTGGAAGGAGGAACCTTCATGTTGCTAGTGCTGTCCCCAGCTGATGCAGGAACAGGGGAGCCATGAGTTGCTCCTGGTCCACTCTCATAGGCTGCATGAGCCAGTGGTGGCATGCAGGTTCCTCCTTCCAGCACCTGTTCCTGGCCAGCAGAAGACAGGGAGTAGAGGTTGGAAAGTGGAAACTGTAAACCACTGGTGCTGTTGTTTCTGGCCGAGCCTGGAACCTCAAACAACCACTACCCATAGCCTCTGGCTGGAGTGGCTGCCAGTGGGGGCCAGTGTTGGTCCCCCACTCTTTTATGCATCTTCTCTCTACCCGGCTCCCTGATGACCCCCACTGACCTGGGATTTCCAGCCACACCTTACCCTCATCCCTTCCTGGTCTGAATGGTGGCATGCCATACTCTTTAGTACATCATGGATACACCAATTGGAACAGATATGTTTTTAAACTGTGCTAACTCTTTTACATGCAGCTATGTGCATTGTGTTGCTGAAGAGAACATTTACATTTTGATGTTTTTCTTGTGGTAGTAAATTCTGTAAAGAACCCAATCAGTCATTTCTAAAGAATAACTGAGAAATTTCTGCCATTTTCCAATATAGACCTCTGTACAGGTCTAGAATGCAAAAAGAGCAATTTCTGCTGTTTGTAAGCATTTCTTTTTTATTCTTTGTTGGTGTCAAGGCATCTAGAAAGATTCTCTGCTTCTTTAAGGAAATGAAGAGAACGGATGGTTTCCAAAGGAATTCATATGATCTTATTTCATATTCTTTTTTCTGTTATCTTTAAAAAGCATCCTGCATTTTGTATACAATAAAAAGAGGTGCAAGGGTGCTCTTGTATATAGGGCATTCAGATCCACCCCTTTGTTTTTTAACTCAGCTGGTCTGTGTAAAAGATGATGCAGGCACTCATTCATATACATAGCATTTATTTTTCTAAAGGATAATGCATCTGTGCTTGCTTATTCTGTGGCCTTCTGCAAAGACCACATGTTTTTGAGAATTGATTTGTATTGGTCCCCAAGAGTCTGACTTAAATTTTTAGGATAAGATACACAAGCAAAACGCAGGTGTGATGATATGAAGTGTTTAATGCCTAAATGTTCTGGTACTGGCTCTAGAAGTTTGATCAATCTATGAACTGAAGTCGGGTGCTTAACTTCCCTATTCATTACATTACAAGAGTTAACTATTTAGGGGTCACAACACTCAGCACATTGGATATGGGTTGGGAAGTGGAACAAAGGACAGGAAGATGAGGTATAAGATAGCCAGCCCAAAACACTGGAAAGAGGGATGTGTCTGAACTCATAACAGCTGCTGAGCACCTACTTCAAATCTGCAGGTCAGTGCCTAAGAAAGACTGGAATTCAAAACATGGAACCCATGCTTAGACTTAGATCCCTAAGTCATTCTTTCAAGAATAAGTGACTTTCTCACTGTTACCTAGACAGTGGTGGTGCTGCCCACACTTTGTATAATAATCTGATGGTTAAAGCACTTGCCAAGGAAGTTGGGAAAGCCCGGGGGAGGGTGGTTCAAACTTACTTCTTATATCTCCTATGGAAGTACCCTAACAACCAAGCCAGAGGCTGGGTAGGGCTGTCCTGGGGATACTCTCTGCTCCTCCTGTTGAAACTATGAGAATGTGCAGAAAAGAAATCAATATTCAGTGGGAAGGGAAAACTAAGCCAAAGGACATGATTCTATCCCAGAAAAACGATCACTACTGTAGGGAGCTGGATAAGAGTCCTATGTCTAGGTCTGCTTATACATTTTTCATTAAAGAGGCATTGGATGAAATGTACATTCAGTGTTAGAAGCACAGGCCAGAACCTGGGTTTCTCCACTTCCCAGGGGAGTGCTTTCCTTTACTGGGAATGAAGCATAAAAAGCTATGCTTCTTATTGCTTCATATTTTTCTTTCTTTATGAATCTTCATTTCCTTTCTGTACTGTAACACAGCTTCATCAGGGAAGGGGGAAAGAAGCAGTAGGGTAGGTTGGAAGTGGGGTAGAGAGTGATTCGACTCCAGGTGTGGCTCTGGCCAGGTCTCGCTCTGGCCTTTTTCTGAGGAGTGGGAGATGTAAGTTTGAACTCATATACATATAGAGGACCTAGGACCAGATCTTCTATTTCCTGGATAAGAGCTCTAACCACTTCACTATTTTATAAAAGGTGTGTGACTCCACACCATTACCCTGGCATCCCTTGCTGGGCATGTTTGTAAAAGGAAAGTGGCCCTGGGCTGTCATTCATTGCCATCAGAGAGGAACAGGCATGCTTGGAGTACCTTTGTTAGATCAGGTCCCACAGTGACAGGGGCTTCTAAGTTTGTGATTCTTAGAAATTTAAACAGAAGATAGGCATTTACACGTTCAGCTCAGCCAGGATGGCAGCTTCTCTGGGAACACAGTGTGGCTGAACTTCAGGTACCTAAGCAAGCTATGTGGTGAAAATATCAGCACTTTTGGTACTTAAAGGTTTTTCTTAAAGGTTGTTAGATGAAGTTTTTGTGGATCTCTACCTTGACCTTTCTTTCTTGTTTTTTACTAATAATCTGTAGGATTTTTTAAAAACTATAGTCGGTGTTAAATCCTTACATTTGAATCCAGTCCTCATTACTGCTGTCCAGGGCCAGGCATAAGGGTTAAATTTAAATTATGTAAAATATACATCAGTAAAAAAAGTTTTCAGATTGTCAGTAAAAAAAAAAAGTTTTCTTGAGTTAGCGACCCCGTGGTTGATTTACAAGGAAACTTCAAGCTGGGCATGAAGGGCTGCAGAGACTCAGAATGTGAGGGGAGTGTTTACAGACTATGGAAACTAGGCCTAGAACCACCCTTGTCTGAAAAGTAGGCTTGTGAAACTCTGACTCAAAAGCAGAGCTCTTTGCAAAGGGCAGGCTTAGTGAATGTAATCTGAATGAGGAATATGAGTGTTTTCTGGGCACAGGGTGTAAAGAGATTTATTGCTGGAACTCAGAGGGAAATTGAGGCAACCAGTCCAAAGGGCACATTGGATGAGAAGAGGAGCGTTTTAGGATAGGAGCTATTTCTTGACCATACATTCCTGAAAGCCTCTTTTTTAAATGTCAAAAAATATTCTGTAGAAAATTCTACTGTACTTCTTTCTTGCATAACCACTTTTCAAAAATAAACAGTGAATGACCATTCATGGAGAGGGACACTTGGAACCATAACATTTTCAAATCATTTGAAGTTTTAATGCAAGTTTAATAAAGGCCCATAAAATGATCACATTCTCCTTAATCGATTGCAAATGCTCATAATTACCCGGAGGCTGTTTTCAGCTGCCTGATGACTATAATATTCTCAAGTCTGTCTCCAGACAGTCTTAAAACTGTTTATTACTCATTTGGCTACTTGCCAGCTTCCTGCACACTCATTTACTTCACTGTGCCTCAATAAACATATAATTAATTCAAGCTTATTATTGAACTATTTTCTTTGCATTAGTACATATTTTGTCATCCAGATAAGAAAAGAAACATATATTCATCACTTCTGCAGCTTGGAATAAACTGAAGTGATAAACTAAGTTGGATTTTGTTTGTAAGAACTTCTTTAACAACTTTTCCACTTGACGCACCATTGAATCCTGAAATGTGCATTGGTTCATTCTCAATTTACTTGAGTAGAGAGTTACTGAAGTAACTAAAACACTGTGGTTTATGTCCCCTGAAGAAAAATTACTGTAGTTTTGTTTTCTAGATGAAAAAGAAATTGGAGAATACTTTGAAAAAGTCCTTCAAGTCCATAGGTACATTTATAGGAAACATGTTATACATCAATATGTAATGTGAACTTTGAATTGTATAGGTAAATTAAAGCCTGAACAAGCAAAGCACTGGGAGGTTTTCTACTAGAAATGTTGCTGCTATGATAAGGGAGAAATATCAAGCAGATTTTTTTAAATCCTCAAGCTTTATGCTGGTAGACCAAGCTGCATGTGTTTTCACAATATCTGCATAGACTAGTACAACAATACGAAAAGTATACCTGTAATGGGATAATTAAATCTAGAATTAATACCCAAGGAGATTTTACACACATATGAAATACTGCTGATGCTTGTAAAATTTACAGTTAATTCACAATGAGTACATCTACACAAGACATTTATTAAACAGTTGACTAATTAACTGCGCAGTAAGCACCTTAACGTCTACATGTGCACTCCTGTTAGGGCGCACAAAATTAATAAACTCGGCAGCAGGCTTGTACTTGTAAGTACTTGCCAATATTTACTGCCTGCTGTGGAGTTTTTCATGTGCAACAGCACGTGTAGATGCCAACCAGCTGGGTGGGGCATGAGGGTGCTTCACTGTTGGGGCTGCCTGCTTACCAGCCCCACACTGAAACACGCTTGTGCCCCAGGCAGCTCCTCCCCAACACACTGAGTCTAGTTGGAGCAGCCCCAAGCTACCTGCTAGCTGGGACTGTTGCAGCCCAGCTCTGTGTACTGTGGTGGGGGCATGTGTGCAGACATATGCTCAGGGCAATAAACTTGGGACCAATAAGCTCTGCAGTTTATTGCTGCCCCCGAATGACAGGTGCAGATGTGCCCAGTGAGGCCAATATTTTCAAACCTGCTTGCAAGTAAGAAAGTTTGAGCACCTGTAGTTTCTGCTAGATTCAATAGGAGCTTCTGAGTGCTCAGTGATCTTAAAAGGCAGATCAACACTTGAGGAGCTTCAAGTGCACGCATAGAAGTGTAAAATTTAGGTATTTGCCCTTTTTAAAATATTCACTGGGTATCTAAAGTTAGGTTCTTACATAATAAATATTGAATTGCTCACTGGTGCCTCAGTTTAATGAGATTGTCAACACAAAAATTTGGCTTGTTGAATTAAAATTGCCATGGTTCAGTTTTAAGGCAGGATATGGTGTATATAAGCATCAGAAAAGTGAAATGTTTTGAAGAAAAAGTGACAAAACATTTGGATTAAATCCCAAGAAAGGAGAGGAGAAAAGGAAAGGATTTTATTTTTAAGAAAATGCTGGTGATTAAAATTTTATAATGTGAGCATTAGAAAATGTTATAAGCTGATTGGTGGCATTACAGATATTTGCTACAAAGGCTTTGGGGATAAGCTAACTACACTTTAGGCAGTACTATAACAAATAACCTTATCATTTAGGGCAGTGGTGTCCATGTCATCTGGTCCCCTGGCCTAGATATAGACTGCAGTAGTCCTCATAGGCCAGATCTGGACAGCAGTGGAGCAAGTAGCATCAGGAAGCCACGGGGTTTACCTCAGTCACAGCATATACCCCAGTGGGTCTCTATGCTGCAGATTTCAGTAGTGAGCTCTGCCCTACCAGGCACCTTGCAGGCTGTACCTTTTATGCCACTGGCTTATGGAAATCTTGACTAGCAAGATCACTTCTTCGGCCATAAGTGTCTCTACTGAAGTAAAAAATAAATAACCATCCAAATTTGTTTTAAATTATTTTAATAATGGTTAGGGGTTGAGCTCAACCAGTGATTCATAATAGGTAATTACTCAGTTTGAAGATAGGTTTGATCAGGTTAGTAAAGAATACAATCCAGAATGAAAGATATACTTACTCTGAGATTTCCAGATGGGAAAACCTTTCCATATCATTTAACAGGTTTACCTGGGTAAGACTTCCTTCTGTAACAGACTACTTTTAGCTTCTCCAAAATAGGTTTCTCTTGTAGGGATTAATTTAGTTAATACCACTGGGTATTACCACACATGCACTTCACAGTGGAGTTGACTAATTAGCTCTTCAGTAAAGCATCACAGTCTACATGTGTGTCTATATTAGGGAGCGGTAAACTAATTAATGCTTCTGTAACAGTCTTGGACAAATGTTATCCTATATCAGAGTAATTGTATGCGCTCAAACTCGTGTGTACCTGTGACCAGGGCTGGTTGGGGCGTGAAAGGGTACAGTGGGGGGACTGCCTGCCACCTAGCCCTGCAGTGTAGCACCCTGTCTTCCAGTAAGCCCTTCCACTTATTGATGCCACCACTCAGAGCCCAGAGTTGACCCCTGGGCCCCCTGCCATCCCATGGTTGCTCTGCCCTAATTCAGATTTCTGTGCTACCAGGCACACATGAAGTTGCTGTGCCCAAGGCACATTAATACCATGTGTAGGTGCGCCCACTAATGACCGCTTTACTGCTACTGTACTCCTAACTGAGCAAAAATGGGATCACTGGGTGCTTCAAAAACATCCTGTACAAAAGACTGTAGAATCCATAGAATACAACTGCACTGGACAAAAAAGGGGGAGACAGAGAGAATCTGCCTCTCCTCACATCTCCCTTAAAGTAAAAAATAACCTAGTCATACCAGCAATTTATGGAGTGTCTTAGTCTGTTGGACACTATTTGGCTGGTAGGAGCATAGCCTTAATATCATCCTTACATATTCCTAGAATAAGTATCCTTGCCACAAAGTCAAGGAAAATGTGCATGAATTTGCTCAAGCTGACCTCAGAATTGTCATAGTGTCTTACAACAGCTAGTGTCAACAACAAATGAGTGTATAGATCCTAGGCAACTTCCATCATTTCCAGCACTCTTAGGCAAGATGCTCAAATTGGAGAACCTTAATAAATAAAGGGAAACTGTTCAATGCTCTGTATCTCTGATGATCATAGTAGTTATTTGCCTGAACAAAGACCTAGGAGCTGAATTATAAGCACCTGAGGGGGAGTTGTTGTAGGGGGGGGTTTGTTTTTTTTTTTTAATGTCTCCTACTTATAATTTTGGAATATTAGGAAATAGACCTTCAAACAGTCCCTGGTCTAGGACTAAGCAGTGCTAGTTCTGTTCCTGAACCAATGTAATCTGGAGAGAAGACTTTCACCTTCTGGATGCAAGAAAAAAAAAGACATAAGAATACTTTCCAGGAAGAGAGAGATATATTTCTTACTAGCAATACTTAAAGCTTCTAAGAATTCTATAATGTGAAATTTATATATGAAAAAATAGTTGAATATTTTAATGGTGGCCTGTCTTTGCTAGGGACAGCTAAGTGTGAGGAGTGTTTGCTGTGTGAGACATGCCTCTTGGTGAATGCTCTCAGAAATCAAGTAAGGACACTGAACAAGAAGTTGGACAGGCTTAGTATCACCCACAAGCATGAGGCCTTCACTGACTTGATGCACAAGAAGACCATCAGCATAATGAAAGATGGATGTCAGAGAAGGCATTGGAAGGTGCAAGACTCTGGAAGGTGGAACCTGGCACCTTGTCACCTCTGGCAGCACAAAACACTCCCCTCCTGAACTGGTAGCTGTCCAGCTGGAAAGCATGTACAAAGCCCTCATGCTGGATAAAAAGAGGTCTACTCCAGTGGCAGGGGAGGTCAAGCCATGCACACCTTGCAGGAGTTAGGATTAAGACCACTGCTGCCAAGAAGAAGTCATAAGTGGTGGTGGTTGGTGACTCCTTGAAGGACACAGAAGCATCCATCTCCCAGCCTGACTTGTGGCCTAGGAAGGCCTCCAGCCTCCCAGGAGCCCGTATCTGAGAAGTCACAGAAAGGTTGCCAAGACTCATTTGGTCCTCTAACTACTTGTCTGTGCTGTTCATCTATATAGGCTGTATTCTTAGTGCCAGGTGCAACCGCGAGCAGATCAAGAGTGACTACATAGTTTCATAGTTTCTAGGGTCGGAAGGGACCTGAGCAGATCATCTAGTCCGACCCCATGCCATGGCAGGAAAGAATACTGGGGTCAAATGACTGGACCCAAAGCTGAAGAGGACAGGGCCCCAGGTGATGTTCTCACTGATCCTTCCAGTCAAAGTAAAAGTCTGTTTAGGAGATAAACACATGCTGGGTAGAGGTATCCCCAGCAGAACTTTGGCTTCTTCAGCTGTTGCGTGCTGTTCCAGGAAGATGGACTGCCTGGAAATGATAGCAGAGGCAGACAAAGAGAAGGAAGGGTGTCTTTGCATGCAGGCTTGTTAACCTAGTGAGAAGCACAGTAAACTAGGTTTCCTGGAGGATGAAGAAAAAAGCCTGTAGATATGGACAATGTTGTAAAGAGAAGCAGCAATGGAAGCCTTAGCAATGCTCTCAGAGGATAGGACAGTCACTAAAATACCTGAAATATCTGTATACTAAGGCAATAATTACAGGGAACAAATTAGAAGAATTGTATGTCCTAGTACAAACAGAATTATGATGCAGTTGGAATTATGGAAGCATAGTAAGATAGGTGGTCACGGACAAGTATAGCTTGTCTAGGAAGGATAGGCAGGGGAAAAAAGAGAAGGTGTTGTTCTATATATAAAAATAATGTACACATGTTCAGTTGCAGTACAAAATGGAAGGTAGGCCTGCTGAAAGCCTTGTGATAAAGGTTAGAGGGGAAAGCAGTAGGGAGGATGTCATAGTGGGCATCTACTACCGGCCTCCAAAGCAGAAGGAGGAAGTGGATGAGATCTTCTTTAAACAACTGATGGAAGCTTCCAAATCTCAGGAGATGGTGCTCATGGGGGACTTCAGTTATCAGGCTATCTAGTGGGAGGGAAACACAGCAGTGCACAAGTGATCCAGCAAATTCCAAGAGTGTGTTGAGGATAATTTTTTCATACAGCTGATAGAAGGCCAACTAGGGAGGAAGCTCTTTTTGATATGCTGCTCACAAACAGGAAAAAATTGGTTGAGTGTGTGAAAACCGAAGGTAACTTGGATGATAGTAGCCTAGCCATGTTTACGCAAGACACCGACTGTGCAGTTGTTACTGTGCAATCATTTAGTACTTGAATACACAAAGTCCCCAACTGGCTTACATGAGACACTGACTGTACAGTAGCTCATTACTACTGTGCAGTAGCGTCACATCATGCTTTGTGCCATACAATGCTACTGCACAATGGTAACAAACTGCTACTCAGTCAGCATCTCATGTAGAAGTGGCCAGTGACCATGAACTGATAGAGTTCAGGATACTAAGGGAAGGCAGGCAGAAGAGCAGCAAAAAAAGAACACTCTGTTTCTGAAAGGCAGACATTAACAAACTCAGGAAACTCATGGGCAGTATCCTATGGGAAGCAAGCCTGAGAGAAAAGAGTCCAGGAGAGCAGGCTGTACTTTAAGAAGGTCCTCTTTAAGGGTACAGGGCAGGGTGGTACCTTAGAGACGAACTGATTCAGAAAATCATAAGCTTTCATAGGCGACAGCCGACTTTTCTGCTTTTGGAATATTTCCTCACCAAACTTGCATGTTCTTTTTTTACATTTTACACACAATTCTATTATTATTTACATGTAATACCATGCATGTGACTGTACCAATTTTGAAAGAGGACCCTGTTCCAAAAAAAAATCTATATTTGTGATGAATAATCTAAATAGATAATAAGTTTCTTGGGTGGAAGGAAGATGACACTACCTGATGATGATGATGATAATAAAGTAAATCCTATTCTCTGCCATTGTTGCCACCTAAAGGAATATTATAAGGTGTTCACTATCACTAATCGAACATTTGGTTCTCAAGTCTTATATAAAGTCATTAATTCATCCTTCAATAATATCACTGTAGATTTGAAAATATTTCCCTCATATTCTGCCTGGATTGTTCCCTCGGAAGGGTTATCTTCTGTTGCACTTGCATTCTTCCTTCAGATCAGATGAGCTTGCTTGAGGTATTACAGGCAAACTTTCACATAAGCATCCGAGTTTAAATTTATCTTTAATAACTTAACCTGACCCAGTGTTATATGCTTTAAATTCGGACTATCTAAACATATTCTTCAGTTACACAATGCTCCTTTTAAGCTCCTTAACACTGCTAAAAATTAAAATGAGATAGTCCTAAAGCTTTGTTGGTTGAAGGTACTTTACATTATATGCAACTTGACTAGTAGAAGGGAACTCCATTTCTCTGTAAATAAGATGAAAAATTGTTATTGAATCATCATGATAAATCATTGCTGCCCTTAGCTTAAATCCAAACCATGTAATAAATATCAACATTCTTGTAGGAATATGGATATTTAACTCATGCTTTAAATAGAAATGAAATTTTCCTGAGTCCTGTGTTAGCTGCAGCTCCCTGGTGTACAGTAGATCTCTATAATTAATAGTTTCTGTCATTTTAGTCATTACTGTGTGAGGAAGGATCATTGCATTCAACTTATAAACCTTTCTGGATAAGAATTTGAACAGCACCATTTGTTATACAAAGGCTTTCCTCATCAACAGTACAAATAAAGTAGTCTTTTGTATAAATCAGCCAGTGAATATTTATGACAAGTACATTCACCTTTTCTGCCACAGCTGAATCAGGTGATATTCATCATCTGAGCAGAATGTGAGGAAAATATTTTCAAATCTAGAGTGAGATTATTGAAGGATGAGTTAATGTCTTTATACAAGACTTGAGAAAACCAATTGTTCCATTAGTGATAGTGAGCACCTTATAATACTTCTTTATGTGTAGACAATGGCAGAGAATAGGATTGGCTTTATTATTATTATCATCATCATCAGATAGTGCCATCTTTCTTCCACCAAATAAACTTATTCCCTATTCAGGTTATTCATTGTGATTTTAGATTTTTTTTTACCTTCCTGGGAATTATTTTTTAATATAAACATTTTTTTTCAGTGATAAAACATTTTCAGCACCTGTGCTGTTTGTTTCATGTTTGGTATTCACTTTGTAGGTGTAATTGATCATCTGCTTAATAGGATAACTGAAACCTGTTGGATTCTAAGTGACTAATGATTGGTATCTAAGCTAAGAAAGTAACTTCTGCTGTGGATTTTCAAACAATTGTTTATGGTAAAAAAAAATCTTGGGATCTGTGATTTTCCTCTAGGATTTTGTGGTTGGCTAAGTATAAGGGAATATGTTAAAAAATAGCAGTAAAAAACTTACTGTAGATAGGGCTTGGTGATTGCCACCATGTGTCATTTAATCTGTTCTAAGCATTGAAGGCTAGATCTAGTCGAGTCAAAGGACTCTTTTGTTAGACCCAGATTTCATGCAGCGCCCAATGACTAGGGAGACAACAATTCAATTGCTCATGGATCCTGTTACTCATTAGCCAGAGCAAGTGGGGAGCAAATACTAGCACACATTGCTCTCAATAGCTTTATTCAAAATAGAGACAACTTCAGGCAAAGGTTCCAAAAAAACAGCAAACTGTGGACCTGCAGTGAACATTAGTTAGTTCTTTTCACATTTTATACACCTTGGTTCATGCTCATTACCATTTACTCCACCTTTGCCCCTCCTTTGGTTCCACCCGTATCTCCTCCTCCTCTCTCAAGCTCTGGCTCTGTTTACTGTTTGCTTCATTAGCATGGAATTGCCTATGCATTTCATTCATTTACATGTCTTTTTGCCATGAGCGCATGTCTAAGACCTTGACTCCTGCTTCTTTCAGTCACTTGGACTTTGACCAAAGCCTGGAAGCTTCTGGAGGCTTCTTCACCAATCACCATTCACCTTTTTGTATATGTTTATCTTGGATTCTGTTACCAGTTGTGTTGTCTTTCACATTCCAGGCTGTTTTTCAGTCCCATGTTATACCAACTTCCACATTCCTAAGGCTACCTCATTCACAGCACACAGACTTACACAGATTCACTTGAAAATGGTTGACACAGTTAAGATGGTTACTTAGCATAAGCAAATGGCTGGCTTAACATAAACATTCATAAGCAAAATCTTATAAGCTACATATCTTACAGCACTACTATAAGGTTAGAAAAAATACTTGCCTAAGCATCTTGCAGTATTACTTTTAATATATATCATTCTGCCTTGTGGTTAGCAGCTCTGCTGGGCCACAGGTTACAGCCTTTTATTCAGCTGCTAATCCAGTGCTCCCCAAGATTCAAATATAGTCACCCTAATATTTCTTTCTTGTAGCTTTCTTGTAGCATATTTATTTAGTGGTGATAGCCACTGAGAACACATTTTACCAGTGCTCACTGTATAGATACCTGGAAGTGAGAATGGAGTGCATTTGAAAGTTGATTTTTCAAACTGAACATGCTTAGTTCCTCAACTAACCATAAGTCTAACCCTTATCAACATACTTTTAATTACTGTTAATTATAATAATGCCTGGAAGCTATAACCAAATACAGGACCCCTTGAAGTATAAATAAACTCTAACTGAGAATTCCTGCATCAAACAACTTAGTTTTAAATCATCAAGTCAGAAGAAAAGGTGGAGAAACAAAGTGTTTCTATTTGTACTTTTACAGAAGAGGAATTGAGGCATGAATAACCACTTACAATATCACTCTAAAACTACTAGATACAAAAAGGTATTTAGGTGCCTAAATGTCTCATTTGACCTTGCCCCTGACCTACCCATAGTTCCTGCCTATGGCAGAGCTGGGGTCTGCACCCTTTTCTCCTGAATTAGAATCACGTACCTCTTTTACCACAGAAATTGAGATCAGCTAATAATAACTAGATTTAAAGTTCTTGGTACACGGGAAAATGAATTTTCTGGGAGAGCATTTGATATACTTTCCCTACTGTTTCAATAAAGCCTGGTTTTATTGACTTTCAGAGCAAGGTATGCAGCCCATTGGAGTAGTTAGGATTTTTCTTGTGAGTGTTATGCTTATTTATTCATAGCTAGTCTTGCTGTTCTCACCTACCACTGAGACCCAGCATTATTTCTTATTTGCGTACAGATTTGTATCTAGAGTCAAATGTGATGGCAGTATATTAAGACATCAAATGCTAAACATTAGTGACCCAGAGATGATGAAAACACTCTTAGCATTAAGATTGTAATGAGGCTGATTATTAATATGGATGTCAATGGACAGTTCTCATTTTGAAATGGTCGTGGTTACTCTGAATTAAAAAAAGGCAACCCCTTTCCCCCTGACTGCCCCCCACCCCCCACCTCCCCAAATATCTGACTATAATATGTCTGACAAGGTCACTTTCCAGGCCTGATTCTAGTATGGCCACAGCCTTATCTCTGGGCAAACCACCTGCCTTGCTGTCCTGCCACACCTTGTTGGTAAATGATTATGATGTCAAATAGATGGGAGGCTGCCCTTTGTGCACCCAAATGACTGTGGGTGATCGGTACACACTCCTGCCATCCCTACATGTGTCCCATGCCTTCCTGATGTCATGCTGTAAGCATAAACAGCTCTGGTTTACAGCTGGGTCAAATATAGCCCTTTGTAAGGCTGATCACATACCACCCTACTTGGGCCTCTCTCTTACTGCCCCCTCCTACTAGAGCCTCTCATACTCTGCCTGTCCCAGCCACACTCCCACCACACTACTCTGGAGAGATCCTCAGTTTTGTCCGCTCATACTTTGGACAGCCCTGGCCCAACCTTTTGGGCCTCTCCCGTCACCTTCATCTGGACAGTGACTGCTGATTCTACTCTCTTCAGCCAGCCCTGCCCCAGCCTGTTGGGTCCACTTTGACCCTCATCTGGGTGGTGACCACTGATTCACCCCACTCCGGGCTCTCTCAGCCCTAGCTCCTCACCAGGCTACAACTCCACCCCTTTACACTAGGGCCTGGGGTCTTCCATTCCTTAGGGCTCAGCTGCTACTCCCTGAACTTAACTGGCCCCACAACTCCACCCTGTAACTCTCTTACATCCCCTTAGGCACAGGTGCTGCTTCTTCAGCGTGCTTGGCCCCCCACTGCAGGGTCACCCCATAGGATTCAATAAGCTTACCTGGCCCCCCCTCTCTCCTGATAACCAACCCAAAGGTGGGGACAGGTGTTTAGGTTCCCCAGCCTGTCAAGTTTCTCAGTCTTGGTATTTGAGTGGCCATGTCCCACCACAGGCAGAACCACAAGGCCTCCCTATCCTGGCAGGGTGCAGTTTTTGGTCATGCCCAGGGCCACTGAGGGCTCCTCCTTCCCCATAGCCTCACCCTTACCTCCAAAATATTCCTGGGGCAGGAGCTCTATCAGGCAATGATATTCCCAGTTCTCAAAATGCTTTGCTCTCATAACAGAGCTATCCCAAAATAGCCACTCTCATTAGCCACTTGGCAGCTCCCTGTCCCAGCCCTTAAATTGACAGATAACCTAAAGGGTGTTCTGTCATACTATGTTTACACAACACAGTGTGACAGTCCCATGCAACAATATCCCAAGCTACTGGTAAAGGTGTAAAGTGTTAGCTCACAGACCATATTCAATATGGTGCAAGGAAGTACTATACAGAGATGCTTGACCTAGTTTTCCACATTAGCTTCAGAGCAGAAGCCAAAAACTTGTGTTAACATGGTGCTTCCTTTGGGCTAATGAGTCTTGCTTCTCAGTGGAGTTAATTAGTCTAGGAAAATGTAGCAGGGATGTGGCTATATTGCTGCTAGTTCCAGTACTAGCATATGCAAAATTAGCTCAGGTATCTCTGCAAAGTGCTGCCTTGTGCCATATCAACATAACCTGAGAAACATGGTAAACATGCAAAGCTTTAGAACTTGGGGGGTTAAAGAGACAGTAATTTTACCATTTGCATAAAACTAGACATGTTTGCAACAGTACAAATAATCTTGTTACAGTTTAAATTGGCACTGAAGTGCCAAAAAAATCTAACATCTCTGATTAGATTCAATTTAATTTTCCTGATTTAGACATTAAATAGAAGCTGTAATTAGCATCTGTCTCATGAAACTTTATTTTTAGGATAAGCTTGTACTTTATCAGTGTTAAAATTATTCTCCAAATGTTTAGACATATTTCTAACTTTGCTGAAGTATATCTCAATAGATTAACTGCAGCCCTGGGTTCCTCTCTTTGTCTGCCATCCCCTGCATTTTATTCATAAAGGCCCAGCTTAAAGAACAGTAATGTTACAATAGATAGGCCTGCTTCCAAGACTGGCAGTGTTAAATGACTTGTGGCATACTTAGTTATGAACAGTTACATTACTTGTTCTTTTAATTACATTTTAATATATCTAAGAAATATATTTTCTGGGGACTGGTAGCCATCATGTTCTCAATTTAGTATAACTTCATAAGAGGAAAAAGATAAAGTACATGTTCTCTCATAAAGACTGTACTTCTGTTCTTCAGTGTTCTGTTGCTTACAATGGAAAGCAAGCTGTTTTGGCTCCCTGTACCTTTTAATTTATTATTAGGCCCTCCTCTATAGGATCCTTGACCTGCTGTGATACCCCAATCTATAGCATACTGATCACATCTTGACCTAAAGGCAGATAGTGAACACCCTTTAAATTTAAGCCCATGCAGTGTTCTCACTGGGTACTGATCTGCACAGTTATCCTTCACTGGGCAGTCAGGAAGTCATCCAAGAGGACTACTGACCTGACCTTAATCCAATAGCGGTCCTTTCCAATATATCTTGTTTGGCTCAGCAGGACTGATATTCAGTAACTGCAGTTCTGTTTTCTTTTAGGCAATGACAGAGATATCCTGTGGCCAGGCAGCAATTGGGAATGCCATGGTAAACATTCAAAAAAGTCTTCCTCTCTACTTCGTTAAGTATTAGGGATTTGAATGAATTTCCCCCATGAATTTTAATTCCTGTAGAAATTATCCTTCATCTTATCTGTGTAGGCTTGCAACAACTGCTTAATAAGCCCATGCATCAAACATTTATAAAATTATTAGGCTTTGGATATTCCTAACATCCATTACAGGGCCCCACTGCATTGTCAACACAACATCTGGATATAAGCTAACCGAATGCCTCCTACTGGCTGCTGCTTACACCTGCTGCCTCTCAGGAAGCAACAAGCTAATTCCCCAAATAGCTTTCCGTTCAGCCTCTGTCCCAGCTATTAGACTATATTCTGCTTGTCCATTGCCATCTGGCTCTTTCCAGCTTCCACAGTACTTCCAGCTCTTAACTCAAACCTGATTTCTGTCTTTTGAATGTCAATTGCTTTTCTTGTTCAAGAGGAGGGATGGAGAGGATATAGACTGCCTAGCCCACATTTTGGGAGATTTCAAAAATGTTCTCCTCGTATATTAGGAGGCTACCAAGATCTTTGAATTCTTTTAATAAAAAATGAGAGACAAGGAAAACTGGAAAAGAACCATTATTCTAGCCAAGTAGCAAGCTTCAGTAAAACATGTTTTGGGGGAAGCTTTTTCAGTCCAGAATGGTATTTGACAAAGAAAGAGCCACTCCAGGTCAGCCAGTGGTCAGGATGATTGCCTGGCATGTGGGACCAGGTTTAAGCTTGTGCTCCAAAGCCAAATCTTGTGATCTCTGGCCCAGTTAATCTAAATGTATACAATGTGGAATGCTTCCAACTGAAGACTTCCAGAGAGACCTATGCCAAAACAGCCAGTAGTCCATGGATGAGCGTTACCTTCACCTCCATGCACCAATGAATATTTATTTATGCAAAGTGGAACAGTTCCAGCAAGAGGGAAACTTGCATTAGAATAGTTGATAGGCCAGTGGTCAGAGCAGTCTCCCAGTATGGGAGAATGGCAGAGCAGGGACTTGAACAATATTTCTGTCTGCCAGCTAGTGCTTGAGATCATGGGACTTCTCTGTAGTTTTGACTGTAAACTTCATCCTGGACCCGAGAAATGTTTTCCATCAAAACTCATATGTTTCTTCAAATAGCATTGGTTTTGATAAACTGTCATCCTTCCTCCTAAGCTCCACCCCCAGAAAAATAACCCTCCCACTCAGCCAACTAAACAATAAATGCTCAATCAGCGATATTTAAGGGAGGTCATGGAAAACTGTACTGGATGATGAACTGAGTACCTGCTTTTGTCTTCCTTTTCTTCTTTCCTACCTGTTTTTAGGAAGAGTGTACTCAGAATGAGCCAGCAGTCTCCATTACAGCACTTTCTGTGTGAAAACACATAATGCCTGTTTTTGTTTTCTTTTTTTTTTTAACATTAAATTCAGCCAGCAGCTATTGTATCTATTGAGGAAGGTACTGTAGAATTACAAGCACATGTTATGGTTGTGTCTAGGGAAAAAAGGAGGGGAAAAAGGAAGCAAAATGTTTATACAACTTAGACTCAATCCTCAAGCTTTTTTGGCAAATGGCTAGCACAGGCTGCATAGCAACTAAATTTAGGCATTCAAAAGGTCCGTGCTGTTCCAGTTGCAGTTGTACTGCTATGATAACACTTTTTTTAGTCCCCCACCACCTGAAAAACAGGGGGAAAAAAGAAAGAATAGTGTGGTATGGTTCAGTCTGATAGCTTAGCCTTTCTTCTCCCTTTCTCCACATGTGTTCAGTGTAAAACTGCTCAGAGATTTATAGGGCTAGTAAGTATAGAAATAATATGAATAAGTGAACAAGAACAGCAACTACAAATATTGTTAAGTGGTTCTAATGGCCTTTATCTGAACAAAAATCAGTGCATAAAAGTTCTTTTCCATATTTTTACACTTTTAAGAAATGTCATAAGCATAGCTGGGGAACAGTTCCAATGAATATTAAGTTAAGGTGGCCTTTGGGGTTTACCTGACATAGAATAAAATGCTGCTTCAAGATAAGCCAAATACTTTTTGTCTCCTTTCTATACGCTAATTTGCATTTTGATGGGCTTTTGGTGTTTCTAGATATCCGTGGAATACAAGAGTTTTTGGACAAAGTGTCTCAGCAGGGAATGGATGTAGCACTGCAGAAGGTAGAGAACAACATCAATAAAATGATCACGGGGCTGTTTTCCACCATGAGAATAGAAGAACTAAATCGCTACCGGGACACTCTGAGGAGGGCCATTCTTGTAATGAAACCATCAACAGCCAAGTCCTTCATTACAGAGGTAAGTGATTTGAAATGGTAATTTCCCCTCCTACATCTGTTTGCTAACATTTAGAAGCCTTGGTCAAAAGATCTATTTTACATGACTTTTAGTATAAAAAATATGTACATGCATAATAAGCTAAGCTGTCTCTTCAAAGCCAAACCTAGAATTAATTTTTAGGTTCAGGCTGAGAGTTTGTGTCTTCCATGAGAAAAATAATTCAGAAGCACATAGAAAAAAACTAAACTTCTAAGCTTCTTAACATTTATGGATATTGCTTTGCTATTTTCCTCTGATACATTCACTCATGAGTATCCACTTTAATCCTGAAAATAATTATTTTTTTAATCACACTTATGGAGATGACTGTTTTACCTGACTGTTATATTGAAATGTGTAGGCCTTTTTATTAAATTAAGCTTAGCTATGATCTATTTGATTTTCATGGCCAAATAGTTTTAAGTCAAATAAAAATACATGTCCGAAGAATTGTAAAATAATGGAATGCAGTGGTATTGACATATTTAAGCAAACTGGATTATTGGTTGAAATGTAATTTGCTAAAGTTTTTTGTTTTGGTTGGATGGATGTTGATTTTTGGTTTGAGATTCCCCCTCCCCCTTCTTTTATTCTAGTAAAACAATATATATTTTAATTGGGGAGCCAGGATGGGTTGGGGTTTTGTCACTGAAAAGTAGGAGGGAAATATTAATAAAATACATATCTGCTAGAAATTACAGAATTATCATGAAATTATTCCAGAGGAACAGGCTCTGTGGCCTACTTTTTGCAGTAAAAGTAACAACTGAAGGCTTTGTTTAAATGGCATATGTCAGGCGTCAACACCCTACAGCCAGCAGGCTGGATACAGCCCATGAAGCTATTGGACCCAGCCCACAGAGCTTTGGCAATGTTCATCTGGGAATTTCCCTGTGTTGTGCTGCATCCAGGTGGTAGGGAAAAGCAGCATCATTGACAGCAGCAGCCAGGTCTTATTGCCTGCTGGCATAGGCTATGAGCTGGGCCATTCTGGCCCACCGCCCCAAATGTTGCTGACCCCTGACATATGGAATGGGTAGGATTTTCAGAAGCCTCTAAGGGCATACCTATGCTATTGAAGGAACATGTTAAGGAACGCTGCAGTGAAGCATGAAATTCCACTCCGTATGCTATACTCTATAGCACAGAGAGCTCTCCAACAAGCATACAGTGGAATGTATTGGTGTACACATAATACAGTATTTAAGAGTGGCTACACTGCGTCTTTTGATGTAGCACCTGTGAAGCAGGCATGGCACATGTCACTGTAGCTGTCTATAGTTCAGTCCTATAGCAGTGTAGACATAACTGAGTCTCATTAGCTTTCAGTCTTTTAGTACAAGGTTTATCCCAAATTATTCAGGCATTTTGGGGAATTCAACCATATCCCCATAAGTTCATGATTCAGAATGTCATGTTCTCATTTCCAAAATAAACCCTGTTTTCTTAGATTTAACAGTAATCTCTTTCAGGTTGGATTTATTTGTCAGCAATATCATTGATACAAAAATATTAAATATATATTTTAAGTAACCTTAGTTCTGTCTGCGTGCTGCCATTGATTCAGGCATCCTCGTTTCTAAGATTAGACAAAAAAAGACCTACTTTTGGGTGTAGCATTTTAGTGCCTTGCACAATGAGATGTCCATATTAAAACGTAAACATAAATTAGGCACACAAAATTGCATGCCTATAAGGATACTTCCACACAACATTTGTATAACTATATGTAAAAATTCTCATTTAGAAAAGTATTTATCCAAACTACTTGAATTATTGCCCATTTAGACATGCGACCACGAAAAATTATATAGAAGTCACATTAAATAACCCATTTCATGGGGCTTTGAAAATTTGACACGTAAAGGTCTAAGATACTCTGTTGATGTGTATTCCAACACATGGCTTTGACTGGCACTGTCCAGTTTTTTGGTCAGATATTATGGTATCATCTTACATGTTCAAAACTCTGCTGCCTGTGACTAATATGAATGTTGCAATATCTTTTTTTATTATATTCTACCCATCATTGCAGAATCAGAGTGTTTTAGAAAGTATAAGAGTTAAAATGGATGAGATACAGTAACCCTTCCATACTTTTTTCCCTTATGCAGGCAAGAGGTGTCTTTATTGTTTTTTAATAACTTGCTCTGCAGAAAAGCCAAGTTTAAAAAGTGAGCTTTGATTTAGATCTGAAAGCAGCAAAGGTGATATTTGTAGGTATTGCAACTCAATGAGAACATGTTTGAAAGGCGTATGTTATTTATCCAAAAAACATGCATTCTTTCTGTCACCCTTTACCTTGCCATGTTTGGATGTGATGGCATACTCTAGTAAAGTCATGGTCCCATTCTTGGAGGTAAAGTCACTAAGATTTTAAAGCTATTTTAGAAAAAAAAAAGCTAACCAAAAACACCAACCCCCTCCCCTTCCCCTCACCTCCCGATCCTCCATTGAGAAACATGCCTCAGTGGGGGGAGAAGAGGGCTCCTTCCATTTAATATGGGGGTAAAGCCCCTCATCTTGGATTCAAGTACAAGGAGGCAGGTGCCAGGGAGTTGTTGCGCCTCTGGCCTCAAGTCAGGATTCAGGCTGGAGCTGCAGCTGCTGTCTGCCCCCTTGCCACCTCTGCTTTCCTTTCTTTCCTACTACAGCCACTTCCCCCTGCCTGCCCTCCACCCTCTAACCACTTCACACCCTTCTTTCCCCCTATCTCCCATAGCCTCTGCACCACCACCTATTTCTGCTGTCCCCCCATCTCTTACTCTTCCACTAGCTGTGCTGCAGTCTGGGGCATGGAGCACATGCTTGCTCAAACCTCAGCAAGGCCTGATAGCAGTGCTGACAGCTCTCGCCAGGCCCTGGAGCCTGCTGGAGCAAGGGCAAATGGTAGTGGGGAGTGAGGTTGTCAGGGGACATACAGGGGAGAAGGAATCCCATGGCTGTGGAGAGGTAGAAGCATCATGGGGGTAGGAAGCAGGGGAGGCAAGTAGTAGGGGAGAAGTAGGGGTGTGCGAAGCTTCAGTTGCTGATTCAATTTGGAGAAGATTTGGTCCAATTCAGCAGCTGAATAATCAAATCTGAATCAAATTGGGAGACCCATTAAAAGCTCCAAATCAATTTGAAGCATCCAAATCAATTTGAAAAAAGATTTGGTGATTTGGAAGGTAATCTTGCAGGAAAACAGAAACTGAGAAAAGGTGAGGAGGGGGAGAAAAATTGCTCTGATATTGACATCTGTAGCTGGCCTGTGACTGATCTTTCCCTGAGTGCTCTTTCCAGTCACAGTGCTCTAGGGGAGGGATGTAGAAACAGCATATAAGGCTCTGAGTGAAGCCTTTCTCTGCCTTTTGAGAGCTGTCTGTCTGGAAGCAACAGCGTGTCAAAGGTACTGGCTTCCCAGTCAGTCTCTTGCTAGTCTCTCTTCTTGGAAAGGATTGGATACACCTTACTAACTACCCTTGCCTAGAATCTCTCTACTTATCCCTATCCAATCCATTCTTTTCAACTTATTCTTTCCCCAAAATCCTCTTGTGTGTTCTTGTTATTTTTTTCCCCTACACTTTTTAAAAAGAAAGCTGTGTTTTCCCTGGCAGTGTGTCATCCATCTCTGTGCAGGAAAGCACATATATTTTACACACACACACACACACTAAACAGATACAGGATATATTACACACACATATTAAACACATGCAAAATATTTTTCCTGCACACACACACTAAACACATACAAGATATATTACAAACACACACACACACACACACACATGCATATTAAGTACATACAAGTTATATCACACACACACACATATCATTCAGCACAGCAAACATTATGAAGCATGCTGGAAAGGCAGGTGCCAGGTCTTCTGACAGGGGAGGGACGGGGCTAGAGGGGGTAGGGGGAGAGCTGCAAATCTGCCCCCCCACAAACATAGACACACCCTTTTTCCTGGTAGCAATGAGTCTTCTGCTGCCGGTGGGAGCAGTACCTGATCCTGCACCACCTCCACTAACACCAGAAATAGCCACCAGCACCATTCTGACAGTCTCCTCCATCCCAATTTCATGCTCCTAGTGCCAGAGGAGGAGCTGGATCTGGAAACAGGGGAGCTGAGTGCCATAGCCAGGGAAATTCTTGGGAAGGAGGCGGAATCTGAGTTTGTGCTCCACATTCCTCAGAGTTCCCCTAGAAGCAAGTCTCCTTCTCCAGAAGGCACCTTGGAGAAAGGTGTGGGGGCAGGTGGCTCAGCTTCCCCTGCTGTTGTGTTTCTGCCTGGTGAGGAGGGGGATAAGGCAGGATCCCCACCCTCAACACAGAAATGGGGGAGGGGGAATAGTGTAGTATAGGATCATTTTGAGTTGGCAGATGATCCCAGGTATGCTGGCTGCAAGCATTGCTGGAGGCAGATCAGCCAGGGCAAGGAGTTTCATTCATTGTGGTCCAGTACAGTCCGTGTGCTGGCAGGCATGTGCAACCCAGAGGTGAAGGGAAGGCAATCCGCAACCAGATGTGGCAGGATCTGGCCGTGGTTGCCTGGGAACACTTGTCCACTGACCAGTGTTCCAAGTGAGAGGGTGTTCAGCATTGCTAGGGATGTTGTGACACCCCACCTCACCTCCTTGGATCCTGGTTTGGTGGAGCAGTTGGTGTTCCTGAAAGTGAACCTTCCACTGCTGGGGTTCCCCAAGCTCCACATGCAGACAAAGTGAGTCCCAACCTCCTCACTGTGTACCTATTTCCTTTCTTTAGTTGCTTTCACAACCATTTAATGCCCCACTTTCAAAGCTGGAGGTGGCACTCATTGTATCACCATCCAGCAGAGGAAAAACATCTCCCTGCTGAGCTCCTGTGCCAAGACAAACTTGGGCTGGGGCTATGGGGAAGGAGGAGGCCCCAGGTCCTAGGCACGACCTAAAACTGCACCCTGCCAGGGTAGCGAGGCCTGGTGGGACTGCCGGTGGTGCAGCAGCCTCCAGAAATGCTAGGATGAGGTTACCTGATAACCTCCAGCCACCACTCACTCACTCACTCACTCACTCACTCCCTCCTGGCTGGAGAAAGCCATCTGCAAGGCATGGGCCACAGTGTAGGGAAGGTACAAAGCTGTGGAATGGATGTCACCCTTAGACATCAGGGGCCTAAATGGGCAGCCTCCAGCCTAGCTAACACCTAAATCAGTTTTCCGTCAAGGTGTGGCAGGAGAAAGAGGGGTGGGTGGTTGGTCCAGAAATATATGTCTATATTGAGTCCATGCTTTTTTATATCTAGTAAATTTATGAAGTGAAGTTTGTAGGCTTGTCTATAAATGATGTTTTGTAAATTCCCTTTGAGGATCAGGGCTGAGAGATTGGAGAGAGAGTAGTTTTCTTGTGAGAAATGTGCCCCCTTGTGAAGGGGTCAAGGACTTGGGGGGGCCGGAGCAACGCGAAGGGCGGCGGGACCCGGAAGCTGCCCCTGAGGTCTTCCCCTTCCAGGAACCCGGACAGATCTGGGTCGGGACCTACGCGAAGCAATAAAAGGAGCACCCCAGCTCCAGTCGAGAGGCGAGAGAGGCCCCAGCAGCAGCCAAGACGGGAGGCGGCGGAGCCGGCGGCAGCGGAGCTGGCGATGGCGGAGGCAGAGGTAAGCAGTAAAGGAGTCGGCGGCAGAGAGCCCCTCCTGAGGCGGCTGCAAGCTGTCTGGCCACGTGGAAGGACCTTCTTGGGCGGAGGTAAGCCCCAACGCGACCAGGGGGCATGAGCAGCCGGCGGTGGAGGAACAAAGACCCAGACACCGGAGAAGGCAGCAGCACCCGGCCAGAGCCGGGTACCATAAGTACTCCAATAGGGGCCTGCGCAGGCGGGAAAACACCCCACGGCGAGGGTCCGTGGATGGACTCAGGGTCAGGAAGTGCCCCAGGGCTAAGGGCAACAGATCCCAGCCCGAAATTGGTTGAAGGCAATTGAGGAGTGAGGTAAACTCCGGCCCAGGGACAGTGGGCTCAGAAGTTGTGTTGGAGCTGTATTACTTTGTTTGGCCTTTTTTTTGAACATTACAGGGGCTAACGCCCTGTAGGGTAGCTCGCCCTGAGAGGCGGCCAAACCGGAGGACCGGGCGAGGGTGTAGGGGTGGAGGAGCTCTCAGGACCCCTGGACGCTACAGTCGAGGGACTGCGTCCGGACTGCCCGTGCCCCATACGGGTGAACCCCCATATTCCATCAAGTCGTGGCAGGCGAGATTGGCGGAGGTGCGGTGCGGACGGCAGATCCTTCTCTTCTCCAGGGGCCATCCCTGTGAGGCGGGCGGCCGACGAAAGGTAGCCCCCCCACACCCCTACTGGTAATCGAGTGTTCTTGTCTTTAGTTTCATAGTTTCTAGGGTCAGAAGGGACCTGAGCAGATCATCTAGTCCAACCCCCTGACAAGGCAGGAAAGAATACTGGTGTCAAACGACCCCAGCAAGATGTTCATCTAACCTCCTCTTAAACACCCCCAGGGTAGAAGCCTGCACCACTTCTCTTCCAGACCCTAGCCGCCCTGACCGTGAAGTAGCGCCTCCTGATATCTAACCTAAACCTACCCTCTGCCAGCTTGTGACTGTTATTCCTGGTCACTCCTGGCGGTGCTCGGGGGAACAATGACTCCCCCAGTGCCTGATGATCCCCCCTGACTAGTTTATAGCAGGCCACAAGATCCCCCCTCAGCCTTCTCTTTTGGAGGCTGAACAGGTTCAGGTCCCGTAGCCTCTCCTCATAGGGCCTGCCCTGTTGTTCCCTGATCATACGAGTGGCCCTCCTCTGGACCCTCTCCATGCTGTCCACATCCCTCTTGAAGTGTGGCGCCCAGAACTGGATGCAGTACTCCAACTGTGGTCTGACCAGGGCTGCATAGAGGGGGAGGATCACCTCTTTGGACCTGCTCAAGATGCATCTGTGGATGCATGCCAAGGTGCGGTTGGCCTTCCGAACTGCCTCCCCACACTGCCGGCCCATGTTCATCTTGGAGTCATTGATGACCCCCAGATCCTTTTCCGCCTCCGTGCTGACAAGAGGGGAGTTCCCTAACCTGTAGGTATGGTGCCGGTTGTTCCTCCCGAGGTACATCACCTTGTGCTTGTCTGTGTTGAGTGGATGCAGTTGTTGTTTGGTCTCGCCTACGTATTTACCATCAGAACATTTGTTACACTGGATGAGATATATTATGTTTCTGAAGGTGCAGCTGTAAGATCCAGCAATGGTGATGGTTCTGTTGTGGAGTGTTGTAATTGTGGGGCACTGGAAATATGTTGGCAGGTTTTGTATTTCTTGTTGTGGCATGGTCTGGATCCATTTGATGCATTTTGGGTTGTGGAAAGTTGGCTACTGTGACGAAGTTAGTGAGGTTCGGTGCTTGTTTGAATTTACAAAACACTTTTCATAGATGAGCCTGTGAACTTCACTTCATCAACCTCCTTGATAAAAAAAACAAACAAACAAACCTCATAGACTCAATGTAGACATTGGATTGAATCTGATTCAGCCAAATCGATTCAGTACAGTGATCCAGATTGCTGTCCCCTAAATCGGCTGAATCCAAATTGAATACTGGCTACTTTGCACAAGCCTTGTAATTAGACATCATATTTGTCTAGGGAGAAAGTATTTTTTTCTGTGACCCTGCAGATGTACAGGTCCTCTGTCCAACTTCAAGTACCATGCAAGGTACAGGGGACAAAATGTGCTATTGCTTCTTTTCTGAACATTATGGTATGCATTTATAAGATTATCCTAACAAACTGGCCAGGCTGTGTGCTCTTATCTGGTGGCAGAGGAGCAGTAGTGCAACCAGAAAGGGGTGCTTCTGTAAATGGATGTGCCACTCCTGTTTGATCTGTCTAAATCCAGACCAGTCATAACCATGTCAAGTGCAACATCTATTTGAAGCCTAAGTGTGCCCACACATGGTTAATCAGGAACAATTGCATATTCAGAGAAGCCCTTGGTTTTTATAGCTTGTATGTCCTGAGCTACAGCTGCTGGCTCAAATACCTAATTGGCTTTAGCTGTCAGCCCTGCCTGGACTGATATGTACAACAGGCTTTCCAGTTTCAGCTCTTTTTACTGAGCTACCAAAAGGGATAACCCCTTTCATAGTTCAGCTGAAACCAGGGTTCATTCAACCACTCTCAGCTGTAGTAAATGTTGGCTTGATTGCTGTGCAAGTAACAGCCTTTCCAAAGTAAATAGTCACACACAGGCCTGTGTAAATTGGCAGCCTGCAAACTGGAGATGCCTTGAGGAAGAATTTATCTTTGCTCTGACCCTCTGATATTTTTTTTACTTTTAAATAAAAGCACTTTGGTTTCCTTAAAACAAAAAAGCATTTCTGCTTTATCTATGCTGATTTCTGCTTTCTAGCTAGCTTTTTTTTTCAAATCTGTTGAGTTTGCAAGGATGATGTCAACATTTATAAATTATATAAAAAAGTTTAAGATTCTTTTTCTCTTGCCTTACTGGTCTTCTTGACAACTATGTAACAATGCTATGTCTTTGGAGCTCTGTATAGGTATCAACTGGCTGTGCCATACAACTGTCTTTTGAGAGTGATGATAAAGTAGCATGATTTCCATTTACAGGTGAGAAAGTGAGAACCAGTGGGCCTAGATGTGCCCCAGATGTCCTTTATGGAATAGAGAATATTGTGAGGAAAGGCGTAAAGGGTAAAGCAAGGTGAGAAGTAGATGGAATGTAGCTGTTAAAGTGAGGGTTCAAAAGTAAGGAGAGATGAGCAGGGTATGACAAAGTTTTAAAAGAGAGTGTGACAAGATAAAGGTCCTATAGCTTATACAGGATTATCAGCTTTGCTTATCTAGGCAGAATACAAAAAGGAAAGAGAACTGAGGGAAACAATGTGATTTTTATCCTGTTTAGCAAAAAGAACAGTGTGGAAGGGAAACAATTGTGGGGAACAATACAGTGTTCCTTAAGTGGTCAGGGCAGATAACAGATAAACCTATAGACAAGGGGCCTTAAAAGATCTGAGGATTGGAGCTCTATTTCCAGTCCATGATTAGTAAAACTGCTGCCCAATTCACAGAGAGAATGAATGGTTTGGTATTCTGTGCAAAGATATGAAGAACTAGATGGAACAGGTTTCGAAGGTTTGGAATTGAAGATTTTTTTAGACGATCAGAATCAGAGAGCCTAGACAGAACCAGGATTCAGTAAACCAAGCATGAAATAATATTATCATTGGGAGCAAAGGTTCTAGTGGTAAAGAAAATAAAACTGTGTGCTTTTTAGCATTTTATGGTAGAAACAGAGCCTGTCTGAGAATTCCAAAATGTCTTTATCTGAGGCCCGTGCCCTACCCATTAGATCATGTTGTCTCTGTCATAAACTTGGGAAAACTTCAGTCCCGTCAGTTTACTCAGCTTTAATGTTTTCTATCCTTTCAAATGCCTGTTAATTCTGTTGTAAGTGATGAGTTCAAAAAGTCATAATTTAACTTCCAAGGCTCAGTCCTGCAATACTCTGAGTTTGCTAGCACTTAAACAGGTGCTTTAACTGTAAATAATCCCAGTGGACTTGTCACAGCTTTAAAGTTAAGCACATAACTACTCTTCAGGACTGATCTAGAATACTCAGCACCTTCAGAGACTAAACTGTCGAGGTATAGACATTACACTTTTACCAGTATAAGTGATCAGAAATTGGTCTATACCTGTATCAGAAAAGAAGTTCAGCATACATAGATTGTTTTAAAAATGGTCTAAGATTTGCCTCCCTTTCCCCCACCAAAAAGTGAATGTGAGTTCTGTTCACTACCTATCTAAACAATGCCACTTACAGAAAACTGTTTAACTTTGATTCAGCCTTGGGCTTTTTGAAAGTCTGTACCTAGCCTAAGTGTTTTTGTTATAGACAATGCAGTTGTGGGCCTGTAATGTGAAGTTGTCCATAGTTTTGTAATCTATGAAAATATGTCTAAAATAGAAGATGTGCAAAGCTAATTGCTAATTTTAAATGTGAGAACTGCAGCCAAAAAACACTGTTGGCTGTGCTTGTAAGAGCAATGTGTGGACATTTCCACAGTATTATCCTGAGTATAAGCTATTTTATTTGTTCCTGTTCACCCTCAAGACAAGGAAATTAAAATCATATATAACTGTGTTAGGTACTACTGCTATTAGCTGTACGTGATTTTTACTTCCTACATTTCACCTTGTGAACCTGGCAAATTAAAGTGTCTTATAATTCTGCCACCCTCTATTGATACATGTTAGTTCCATGATAAGTGTGGTGCTGGTGGGAAAGGTTCAAATGATGTACATGGCAGCCTTCATAAATTAATAACTGCTTAATAAATACACTTCTAAAATGTTCAGGGGAAACTGAATAATAAGTCTCTCTAATTCATGTATGTTGTGTTTGTTGAAGGGACAGGAGAGGGGATGAATGCATGTGTCATAGAATCAATGAGTTGGAAGGTACCTAGACAGATCATCAAGTCTGACACCCTGCCATGGGCAGGAAGGAGCACTGGAGGTGGGAGGGGTCATAAGACCCCAGCCAGGTGCCTATCCAGTCTCCTCTTGAAGATTTCCAGGGAAGGTGAGAGCACCACCTCTCTGGGAAGCCTATTCCAGGCTCTGGCCACTCTTACAGTGAAGTAGTTCTTCCTAATATCTAACTTAAACCTATCTTCCCTCAGCTTGTGGCCATTGTTCCTGGTGACTCCAAGGGGGGCCCTGGTGAACAGACTTGCCCCGAGTCCCTGCTGGTGGCCCCTGATAAGGTTGTAGGCAGCCACAAGATCCCCCCTCAGTCTCCTCTTGTGGAGACTGAAGAAATTCAAGTCCCTCAGCCTCTTCTCATAGGACTGGTCACAGAGGCCCTCAACCATATGAGTGGCCTTCCTCTGAACCCTCTCCAGGTTCTCCACATCCTTTTTGAAGTGCAGTGCCCAGAACTGGACACAGTACTCCAGCCATGGCCTGACCAGCGCTGCATGGGGGGGAGCAAGACCTGTCTGGACCTGTTAGTAATGCCCGTGTTGATGCATGACAAGGTGTGGTTGGCTCTGCTTATTGTTTTGTTGCATTGGTGACTCATATTTATCCTGGAGTCAATTCTGTCTCCAAGATCTCTCTCTGCCTCTGTGCTGCTGAGAGGGGCAGCTCCTAACCTATAACCATAATGCTGGTTCCCTCTCCCCAGGTGCAGCACTCTGCACTTGTCCTTGTTGAACCACATCCTGATCAGATCCGCCCACTTTTCTAACCTATCCAGGTCTGTCTGGATGCGGTCCCTGCCTGCCAGTGTATTCACTCTACCCCACAGCTTGGTGTCATCAGCAAACTTGAACAGGGTGCTCTCCACATCCTCGTCCGGGTCGCTAATGAAGATATTGAACAGCACTGGCCCAAGGACCGAGCCCTGGGGGACTCTGCTGCCCACACCCTCCCAGGTCGACATCAACCCATCCACCACCACACTCTGGGTGCACCCCTGGAGCCAGTTTGCCACCCATGTGACAGTGCATTTGTCAATGCCACAGTCCCTCAGCTTGCCCACCAGAATTGGGTGGGACACTGTGTCAAAAGCCTTCTGGAAGTCCAAGAAGATGATATCAACTTCCTCCTTCACATCTAAGCTCTTTGTTACCTGATCATAGAAAGAGACCAGGTTAGTCAGGCAGGATCAGCCTGACACAAACCCATGCTGGTTACCCCTCAACATCACTTCCCCTGCAGGGCTATCACAAATGTGGCCCTTGATAATTTTTTCAAAGACCTTCCCCAGGATATAAGTGAAGCTGACTGGCCTGTAGTTGCCAGGCTCTTCCTTCCTCCCCTTCTTGAAAATAGGGACCACATCGGCCCTTTTCCAGTCCTCAGGGACTTGGCCCGAGCACCAGGAATCCTCGAACAGCCGTGCCAATGGCTCCGCGATGACATCAGCCAATTCCCTCAGCATCTGTGGCTGAAAGTCATCCGGGCCCGCAGACTTGGACACATCTAAGCCCTCCACGTAATCCTTAACTAGGTCTGAACTAACAGTCGGGGGATTCGCATCCTTCCTAGGCCTCTCTATGCTATCACTGGAGAGCACCCCATTGTCAGCAGACAGGAAGATGGATGCAAAGAACGTTTTGAAGAGTTCTGCCTTCTCTCATGTGTCCATCACCAACTGCCCTTCCCTGCCCTGCCTCATAAGGGTCCAATGTTACCCCGAAACTTCTTCTTCCTACCTATATATGTGAAAAAGGACTTTTTGTTATCCTTAATCCCAGAAGCTAATCTAAGATCCAGTGCTGCTTTAGCCTTCCTTACCAAATCCCTACAAGCTTGAGTCAGGGAGGTGTACTCCTCCTTTGTCCCTGCCCCCTGCTTCCACTGCCAGTATGCTTTTTTCTTTGCCCTCAGGCCAGCCTGGATATCCACGCTCAGCCATGAAGGTTTCTTGGACCCTTTTCCCACCTTCCTGCACAGAGGAATTGAGTCCTGCTGCACCCCAGGGATAGCCTCCTTGAGGACGGACCACCTTTCCTGGACCCCCATACTAGCTACACGCTGGGCTCCAAGTGGCTCCCTGACTACTGCCCTGAGCACATTGAAGCTGGCTTTCCTAAAGTCAAGCATTTGCACTGTGCTAGTTACCCTCCCCACCTTTCTCTGAATAGCAAACTGGATCATTTCATGATCACTATCCCCTAGTCTCCCTTGTACTATCACCTTCCCCACCAGATTGTCCCCAGAGGCTAACACCAGATCCAGTATGGCATTTTCTCTAGTGGGGATGTGTAAAGTGTACACTCATGTAAAGTGAGTATTATTTTAAAAGATTTATGCCTTCGTGGTACTTGTCTCTGCCATGCTATTTTGAATATTCCCCATAATTATAAAAGGTAGCAGCATATATTTTATAAAATTATAATAATAAAAGGTAGTGACTATCCAGCTTTTTTGGTGCCTTGTTTTCAGAGAGAGTGGAGTATTTGAATAAATATTAAATAAATACTAAAGGATATAATTTTTATTGAGTGGCAAGGTTATGATTCTACAAGGTTTCAGTACTATCTCTAAACATGTAACAAGTCTAGAATCATTTATTTCTGAGCTGCAGGAAGAATAGAAAGGTTTTGTTTTAGTGATCTGTAGCACTCAAGGCAAGCTTATTCTTTGTACATACCTATTTATGGCGTCACAGCAGACAAGTCAGCTTTTTCTGCCCATGGTTTATCCAACCTTTTATTTATTCAAAGTTCATGGGACATCTGTCTTTTTCACTTTATACCAAGATGTTTTGCTCATTGAATTTCACGAACTTCATATGGGTGTCATGTTGACATTTGGACTTGTGATTTTATAAAGGAAATCATTTTTTTACCTATCTGCTTCTGTTCTCTGAGAAACAACATTGATTCTCAAAGCATCGCATCGAAACAGCTGTATTTGATAGACTAAAGATTAAGAAAGAAAGAAGGAAAGAAAGCAAAGATGATGGACCTGATTCTGCTCCTCCTGAAGTCTGGGCAAAATTCCTGATGTCTTTGGGAGCAGGATTGGGTTCAGTGTATGTTGCGGTTTTAAGAATTAAACTTTTTTTTTAAACAACCTTTTTGACACACAAAAGGACTGTATTCTCAAAGGGCATATTTATGCTAGCTTCAGACTATTCTAGGGAGCACCAAAATTTAGTGCATTCCGTGCATGCTAAAACCTGAAATAGATGTAATATAGCTGCCTTCGAACTATGATATGCTGAGAAGTCAGCACTTTGTCTCAGGTATATGGTATGTGACTAGTTCCACGCCCTGTAAGTTGGGCACATTACCTCTGTTTCTGTGCATGGGGAACAAATATGCTGTCTTCGCTATACCAATTTTAAGCATGGTTCGGACACTTTGTAGAATTACCCAAAGGCAAAAGCAAAAATTCAGTGGCCTTTACAGTACAAAAGTTGATTATATTAGATAATTTTGAAAAGTGGAAATTTCAGGCATTTTTCAGCTTTTCCACTTGTTTAAAGGTTTCACCCGCTAAAACACGGCTAATCGGTTTTAACTGCTTCCTGTGAAATCAGATATTTTTAAAATAGCATCTAAATTGCTTTTGAAATAAAACTTAGGTTTCTAAGTCACATAGGTGCCTTTGAAAATTTGACCCTGAATTCTTATTTATTACAACTCATCTCCTTTTTATGTAACATATTGTCATTGTTATAAAACTATAATTATCATAACATATTAGTAACTTTGTATTGGAAGTTAGATATGGCAGTTTTCTGAGGATACAAGGAAGTCTTCCACAGTCAGAGCCTTTCATCTTGTCTCTTTCATCTTCTGTCCAACCTCGTTGGATATTCTGCTCCTTGGGGTTGATTTTACTCATTAGGCATGTCCAGATGAGTCTGCATGTGCCTCTTGCAGCATCTCAAATCACTTTCATAGATTTCATAGACATTAGGGCTGGAAGGGACCTTGGGAGATCATCGAGTCCAACCCCCTGCCCAAAGGGCAGGAAGTCAGCTGGGGTCATAGGATCCAATTTGCTCTTGAAGGTGTTCAGTGTAGGTGCTTGAACCACCTCCGATGGCAGGCTGTTCCAGACCTTGGGGGCTCGGACAGTAAAGAAATTCTTCCTTATATCCAGCCTGAAATGATCTCGCAGTAGTTTATGACTGTTCGACCTTGTCATCCCTTGGGGTGCTGTGGTGAACAAACATTCCCTCAGATCCTGGTGATCACCCCTGATAAACTTATTGGTGGCCATCAGATCACCCCTGAGCCTGTGCTTTTCAGACTAAAGAGTCCCATGGCTCTCAGCCTGTTGTCATAAGGTCTGTTTTCCTGACCTCTGATCATGCGCGTGGCTCTCCTCTGGACTCTCTCAAGCTTCTCCACATCCTTCTTGAATTGTGGAGCCCAAAACTGGACGCAGTACTCCAGCTGCGGCCTCACCAAGGCTGAGTACAAGGGGAGAATGACGTCCCAGGATTTGCCTGAGAAGCATCTATGGATGCAAGCCAGAGTTTTGGTTGCTTTAGTAGGCGCAGCATCGCATTGAAGGCTCATATTCATCTTGTGGTCAATGATAACCCCCAAGTCTCTTTTTTCCATAGTGCTAGCCAGTGTAGCACTGCCAAGCCTATAAGGATGCTGCAGGTTTTTTCTTCCCAAGGTGGAGAACCTTGCATTTTTGGGTGTTACACACCATCAGGTTCTTGTCCGCCCATTTGCTGAGCCTGTCCAGGTCAGCCTGGATCACCCTCCTGTCTTCTGCTGTCGATGCTTTTCCCCAAAGTTTGGTGTCATCGGCGAACTTGGCCAGTCCACTCCTGACTCCAATGTTCATATCCTTAATGAAGATGTTGAACAATATTGGTCCAAGGACAGAGCTTTGGGGGACCCCACTGGTCACAGGACACCATAATGAGTGACTGCCATCAATTACTACCCTCTGGGTCTGACCACGGAGCCAATTTCCCAGCCAGCGGATCATGGTGGACCCAAAGCCACAATTGGCCAGTTTTGCCAAGAGGTGATCATGGGATACCAGATTGAAGGCTTTTTTGAAGTCAAGATATATGACATCAATCTCTTCTCCCTTGTCCAGGTGATAGGTCACCTGGTCGTAGAAGGAAATGAGATTGGTTAAGCAAGACCTACCCACAACAAACCCATGCTGGCTATCCCTTAGGATGTTGGCGTTGGCCAGTCTATTAAGGATGGCCTCTTTAATAAACTTTTCTAAGATCTTCCCTGGGACAGAAGTCAGGCTGATGGGCCTCTAGTTAGTTGGATCCACTTTCCTCCCTTTCTTGAAGATAGTCACCACATTGGCCTTCTTCCAGTCTTTGGGCACTTTGCCAGAGCGCCAGGAGTTTTCAAAGATCCGTGCCAGGGGCTGAGCTATGATGCTTACCATCTCCTTGAGTACCCTGGGGTGTAGATTGTCAGGGCTGGCTGACTTGAAGATATCCAGCTTCTTAAGATGTTCCTTCATGAGGTCAGCATTTATGGAGGGCAGGGGATCTCACGCACCTGGACCTCCCTGTCCCATAATGGGCATGGGCGTCCCATGGGACTGATGAAAGACCGACGCAAAGTACCCATTTAATAGGTTGGCTTTTTCCTGGGTGTCAGTTGTCAGTTGCTCCGTCTGGTTCAGCAGGGGTCCAATGTTGCCCTTGCTTTTTCCCCAGCTCCCCACATATCTGAAAAAGGATTTTTTATTGTCCTTGATGCTCAAAGCTAGTTGGAGTTCAGTTGCAGCCTTGGCTTTCCTGGTTTGCTCCCTGCAGGACTGGACCAGTGCAGAATAATCCTTCTTGGAGGTGAATCCCATCCTCCATCCTTTGTAGGCCTTTCTTTTTAGCCTTAGGAGGTCTGCTAGGTCCCTGGAGAGCCAGGGGGGGCTACTGTGCCCTCTTGCTGCCTTTCCTCCAAGATGGAGTAGACTTAGCTTCTGCATTGAGGATTGCTCCATTGAGGAGCAACCACTCTTCTTGAACTCCCCTCTCCCTGGGGTCATGGTCCTTTAGGGCCTCACTGACAAGCCTCCTAAGCTTGTCAAAGTCTGCTTTCCTGAAGTCAAGGACTTCCACGTTGCTGACTGACTTGCCAGCTTTATGACAGATGGTGAGGGTGATCAGCTCATGGTCACTGTCACCCAACTTCCCATCGATCACTAGATCGCCAATTAGGTCATCCCCTGTAGCCAGTACCAGGTCAAGCAGCGCTTTGCCTCTTGTTGGCCCATAGATTTCTTGAGTCAGGTAGACGTCATCCATGCATGAGAGGAAGCTTTGTGACCACTCAGATTTTACTGAGTGATCCTCCCATGAGATGTCTGGGTAACTGAAGTCACCCATGACAACCATTGCTCTGGAGCATGGGGCCTTAGTCAGTTCCCGGGCAAATTCCTGATCAAACTCAGGACTTTGGGTGGGAGGTCTTTAGTAGACTCCCACCCTTGTGTCCCCTGTGCCATGTTCCCCACAGATTTTAACCCAGAGGGTCTCCAGTTGTCCACCCTGGTCACCTATATCAGCTTGCAGGGACATGTAGCTTTCCTTAACATAGAGAGCTACACCTCTGCCCCTTTTATCTACATGATCCTTCCTGTTCAGGGTATAGCCATCTATACCCAAGGTCCAGTCATGGATGGAGTCCCACCAGGTCTCCGTTATCCCTATGACATTGTAATTATTTGCATTGAGCAGGAGGATGAGCTCCTCCTGCTTATTCCAAGCTCCTGGCATTTGTGTATAGGCAGGCAAGTGTCCCCTTGGAGGCTCTTGCCTTGCCCACAGATAGTACCAGGGCTGGGGCAAGGGTGGGCTCCCTTAAGTGCCTTGGCCTGCTGGCTTTGCAAGGGTTGCTCAGTGGGCCAGCAGTGGCAGTAATCCCCCCATCCCCCAGTGGGCTTAGTTTAAAGCCCGGTGGAGCAGGTCAGCCAGTCTGGCTGAGAAGACCTGCCTCCTCCCCGGGGGAGAGAGGTGGAGGCCATCTCTTCCCAGCAGCTTGCTGCCTCTCTTGCCAAAGAGTGGGCTGTGGTCATGGAAGCCAAAGCCTTCCCTATGACACCAGCGCCACAGTCTTTGGTGGACTAAGTGGATCCTCCTCTCCCTCAGCCCATAGCCCAAGACTGGGAGGATCAACAAGAACACCACCTGTGCCCCCAGACCCTTTAGCCCCGCTCTCAAATCCCTATAGTGCCTCATGACCCGGCTGGGAGTGCTCCGAGCCATGTCATTGGTGCCCGCATGAATAAGAAGCATAGGATAGTGGTCTGTAGGCTGGAGGAGCTTTGGGATCTTCTCCGCAATGTCCCGGATGCGGGGCCCCAGGAAGCAGCAGAGTTTCAAGTCTAAGGGGTCAGAGCAGCAGATTGCCCCCTCAGTCCCCCTCAGGATGGAGTCTCCTACAACAAACACTTTACATTTTGCCTTGGGGAGAGCGGGGATGGTAGCTGCAGTTGAGCCTGTGTTGCCTGTGGGAGCTGGCAACTCAGCAGGCTCTGCTGGAGCAGCAAGAGGTGTGTACCTGTTGCTAAGCTCCAGTGGGGCAGGGGTCTTGGTGCAGCAGGCCTTAGGGCCCTTGACCACCTTGGTCCATGCCCCTGACTGAACAGACTGGACAGAGTGGGAGGTCCTGGAGTCCTCCTTTGTCCTGGAGGGAGATGGTGGTCTACCCTCCGGCTCCTGGGGGATAAGGGCATGGCAGTAGGAGTCAATTTCCTGCTCACAGTCCTTGGTGGTGAGCAGTCTCTGGACTGTGGCCTGGAGCTCCTCCAGATGGCACACCAGAGACCCCAAAAGGGAGCAGACCCTACACGGGGTGGTGGCTATACTCCCGGGCCCCAGAGCCTGGAAAAGGGACAGGCAGCCCACGCAGCTGAGAGCCAGAGGCTCTGTCTGCGTGGAGCCTGGAACCGTGGGTTCCATCTGGGTGGCAGTCATTGAAGTGCTCAGGGTGCCCGAAGGGGGGGGTGTAGAGCCCAAGGGGACCCTCATGGTGTGCCGTGTGCCCATCCGTGTCATGCCTCTGGTAGGCTGGCTACAGTTGGGACTGTCTACCCTCGGCGGTTCGCAGGTAGGGTCTCGGGCCCTCTCATGCCCCCTCTTGCATGAACCCTGAGCTAACTCATGCGCCAGCAGACAAGCACGTCTGTTTGCGCAGCCTGTTCATGCGGCTCCAGTCATGTGGTTCCTTGGGGGGCTGGGCGATGTAGGGGCCTAGGCAGGGCTTGACCCAGCCCAGCTCCATGCAGCCGCCTCCTTCCACTCAGTGAGGGGTTAACCCCTTCCCACCATGACCCCGCTTGCCTCTGGCTGTGTTGGGGGTTGGTGGGGGGAATCCACGGCTGCTGGGGGGTGTCTAGGGGGATTCAGGGGAGCGGGAGCTTGGCAGGCTTTCACCCATGCATCTCTCACAGCTCTGGAGCCGAACTGGGGCTTTTTTTCTTTTTGATGGGCCCTTTTAAACTGCGCACATGTGCAGTGGGCCTGCCATTGGGGAAAGCTCCTCTCAGGCAAGGGGGGACCCTGCCCGGGATTTGAAGGGCCCTGCCCTACTGGAGGGGGACTTGTGAGTACCCCCTCCTACCTTTCTCTCTCCCTGGGGGGCTGGGCCAAGTAGGGACTTGGGTGGGGCTTGACCCAGCTCAGCTCTATGCAGCCGCCTCCTCCCCTCTCAGAGAGGGGTTAACCCCTCCCCAGCATGGCCCCGCTTGCCTCTGGCTTTTTTTGGGGTTGGCAGGGGGATCCACGACTGCTGGGGGTGTCTAGGGGGCTTCAGGGGAGCAGGGGCATGGTGGACTTTCACCCGCGCATCTCTCGCCGCTCTGGAGCCTAACTTGGCAGGCTGGAGCCAGCCTGCCAACTGTATTTTGCTCATTCCAGATATATACCCCTTGTCTGGGATGTGCTTGATATCTGAGCAGCCTTTTGATACTCACAAAGTTTTCTGTAGCATTAATGATATGGTGCAGTACATCTAATGCTCATCTGCAGTAACAAACTGTAGCACGCCAAGTCTGCTTGTGACAGAGATAATTTTAATTTTAAAATGAGTAACAGTTTCATAAAGCTAAGACATATTGACATATATTATTTGCCTCTGTATTAGTTTTGCAAAGGGTTAGCAGTTTCTTTGTCTGATGTTTCATATACACGCCTTGCCTTCCTCCCCAAAAAAAGATTAGATTTCAGCAGTCTAATCCTTAAATAGTATAAATCAGCTTGGGTCTGCTAAAATGAACACACTTAGGTAGAATTGCTCCAGCTGAGAATCAAAAATGAAGTTTTTTAAGCAAATAATTATAGGAAATTAATACCAACTGCTATGGGTTGGTGCCATTTATTGGTGAAAATATGCCATAGCATGAAGTGTTAGGTTTTTCAAGTTATCCTTACACAATATATATGCCAGTGATTCTCTACCAGGGTACCACAGTTTTCTGGGGTGCTTTGAAATTCTTTCATGGGTGCTGCAGTGTTCCACACAAAGATGATTTATAAGATAAACCCAAAGATTTCAAATATGAATTCAGGACTCCTTTACATGTGTATTTAGAGTTCACTTTATTATTATCATACAGACACTGGTAGTCTTCCAAATTGCTTTAACATTGTAGATATATCAATCAAATATTGCCCAACTGATCTTTCTCTCTCTCTCTCTCTTTATAGTGGTCTTTTGTTTTAATTGTGGAGGGACATGGATTTTGGGGTACTTAACAGAGTGACTTTGGGATTTTTTTATTAGGGATTTTTCAGTTTTCCAATAGGGAACACCAGAATTCCTGCTAGGGAGGCCAGTGGCAGGACCTTGCTGGCTCAGAGCTGGCACCTTGGGCCCGGCTGGCCGTGGCTGATCTCCTGGCCAAATGGATGTTCAAAGCAGGCCACCTCACCCAGAATATCTTCTAGGCAATAGCTTTCCAGGTGCCTGGGCGGGGGGCACACACGGCAGTAGTGCTGGACAGAGGCCAACCCTGCAGTCAGAGTCCACTGGCAGCTGGCCTAGAGGGGCAGATGGCTCTACTGGCTATGCAGTTCCCATCTGGGTCTGGCAGGTGCACAGCAGGTCACAGCCAGACAGCAGTCCCCACTGCCAGACCGCTGCAGTGGGTGAAGGGTAAAGGGTGCAGGGAACTCTCAGGGCTGCTTCAGCAGTCCAGCTGGCACAAGGGGTAGTGTCCCCAGGCACCAACTGGCTGGGCCCCAGAAGCTCCTGAGAACAAATAGCCCTGAGCTACTTGCCAGGACAGCTTTTTGTACTGATGGAGTCAGGATAGGGCAGCTTTTTGTACTGCTGGGGACAGCACAGGTGCTGGCCCTGGGCTCTAGCTCCCTCTGGCTGCAGATCTGGGAGGATCCAGGCAGGGTTTTTTTGCCCTAAGTGGCATAATTTGCTCCACAACAAAGTGCATGTCTGAGCACTTATGCTGAGCAAAAAGCCCCGGCTCAAATTTGCACCACTTCTATGTGAGCTGCTGCAAGCGCACATGCTTGCATGTGTGAACGTGCCTATTAAATCCAGTTTAAAAAAGTAATATTTTTTCTGTCATGGAATTCTTTGAAGAGCATTGTTACCCTTTTGTAGAGTCTATTGCCAATATCAAAACTTTTTGAGTAGAATTAATCCAGCACCACATGCCCTATTGGAAGTGGTTGTTGTTAATAACAAATGGATGCTCTGTGTCTTCATTTCCTGTATTTCATTATTGTCTTCACAACAGCTCTAAATTGAGCTGACAGCTTAAAGGATATTTTCACAATAAATCCCAAATCCCCTTCCTCATCAAGATGCTGAACACATTGGAAATTCCTTTCAATGGATAAAAAGGTATTCCCTTGGCAAATCATGTTCTATCTAGGTTTTTTTTTAAAAAAACCATGAAAGTTCATGGATTTATATTCCCATCCAGAATCTTGACCCAATGCTATTATAAATTGTCTATAGACCATTTAGTTGATGGGTGATTGCTGAAGGTAAAAGTTGCAATTGTTTTTATTTCAAAGTAGCATGCCCTGTGAGGATTGATCCATGGACTGGTGGTATTATAGATTTTGTATGCATAGTCTTTTGGCAGAGGTTACAGGTTAGATGTTGAGGGGGGGTTGCCATTCAGCACATGAAAGAAGCAAGAGCTTCAGTGATAAACCGGTTAGCCTAAATGGGATTTACAGCCAATAAAGCTATGATCATCACTATGCAAAAATAAGTCATACCTCCCTACTTTCACTTTCTTTATGTATAGGAGAAAACCTAGATATGAAAGGGTGGAGGACAGAGATTCATTTATTAAATCTCCCCCTTTCATGTGGTCTCTGAAGGAACTTATGTTGTAGCACAGTTCATCCCCTTACTGTAGCACAGTTCATCCCCTTACTGAGCTATCATATAATGTTAGCATCTCCTGTGAAGAAGGAATGATATTTGGAACACTTAGGTTAAAGATTAAGGTCCCACATGATCTTCTGTGCCCTGTTTTGACTTCTACATTAAGGGTGATATGGAACCAAAAGTCCTTGCATAGCTTTCAAGCACTGATGCACAACTTTAGCCATAAGGTATATGTGTATGCAAACTGTGGCTTTCAGCTGCCTTTGTTCTGCCCTTATTTTAGATCAGTTCTGTGTCCATCTGAAATATTACCTCTACTGTCCAAAGTGCCTATTTTATAGCATCCAGCCCAATCAGGTCATTAACTTGATTGGTACCTTTAGGAGTTACTGCAAGAGAAAACTGTGGGAATAGTTGGGATTCAGGTTACCCCTGCATCCCAGCAATCTTGCTCACTTGGCCAGTAAGCAAAAGTGGCATAAGAGTTTTTGTGACTTTAGATCCTCGGTGAAATTACTTCTATGTGACTGATGCTACCAGAGCTGGCTATGCTCACCTCATGCAGGGAAGGATCACAACACATGTGAACAAGAAAGCCCATAATTGTACAGTAACCCCAAAAGGAATGACTGTTTTGCCTGTCTTCCTACTCCCTCTTCCTCTTTTTTATGTCGCTTGATTTGATGGGAACACATGAAATATTGGCATGGTGCTAGGTGCTGTCCTCATGTCAAAGAACAACAGAATGCTTACATCTCTAAGCCAGTTTCCTATCTCTTGTGTCACTAAAAACCCCCATATTCATTACACACACACATACATAGTGAAATGGCTGGATCATGATCATAACTGATCTGCCCTGTGGCATTTACTGTGGTGTAATGTTATTATTGATAAATCAGTCAAATAAATCTGTCAAAAAATCAAGAAAAATACTCTTTTCATTATTAGTTGGTGAGATAATCTGAATGTTACAAAACTGAAATAAAGCTGGAATCTAGAGCTGGGGCAAACTCACCATCCTCACAAGACTCAGCTAATAGGTTTGTGACCCTCTTTTTTTAATAGCCCCAAACCCAAACAGTGACTCCAAGCTCTTCCTAAAGTTAAGTAATTTAGATTTTCTAATGCAAACCCAAACCAAATGATTGGTGGTTCATCTCTAAAACTTTAGACTAATCATACTTTATAAATATTTTTTTAAGAAACAGACAAGTTAACTGGTAGTAAATGTAGTTAATGTTTACAAAGAAAAGAAACTTCCAGGAACTGTAGTCAATTTCCTGTGTTTCATGAGGTTCTAGCATATTATTGTTATCCATTCAAATAACTGTTTCATGTTATGTTTCTATCCTTCTCTTGTTTTTGACTCTCTCCTCCCTGAAAACTCACTTGTCATTGTATGTGACAGTTTTGGATAAGATGTATAATCAAGGTCTTGACCACTTGAGATTATTAAAGATACAATAGCCCTGTTAATGTGAGAGTTTAATCATTATACCACTATGCTAAATTTCACTTTTGTTAATTCCATTCTGCTGCTCTATGCCTGCAGTTTCATTCAGGTACCATAACCTGCTTTACTATTTATCCTGGACTGTTGTACAAGGTTGGTATGCTTCATCAATCAGTAGACCTCTCTGTCCTGAGAGGTAATGGACACACCCCTAGGAGGAACCGTTTGCTTTAGTAAAAAATGCAATTACTTTGCATGGGCAGGTATTGTGAATACAGTGAAATAAATAATAATAAAAAACCTTTTACATGAAGTAAAGCTTCTATAAATACTGGAAAAAAGACCCAAAGGAGTATGTGGTGTTGAACATATAAATCTTTTAGGTCCTTTGTCATTATTATTATTTTCCCTAAGGAACTACAGAAAATGCCATCTGGGAAATAAGAGTTAACAGGCTATGGGGTAAGTAACAAAGTGTCTCTGCAAGAGAATGAACATTGTTGTCCATCAGGGTGAATTCATACTAAATGAAGATAAGCTGTTTCCACAGATTTTGCCAAATACTGGCAGAATTATGTCTGCTGCTGACTAGAAATAAGTAGTACATTGCATGGAATCTTGTACATCTCCCTAGCACTCCCTAGCACAAAGTTCCTAGTTACCCTACATTCAACAGTGAATGTTTTTTTAACATGGGGCAGGGATTGGCTGGTGAATACAGTGCCATTTTACACTGTGTAATCCAACTATACTCATCCTTCAACTGGAATAAAATGAGAGAATCCAGCAAGCATATTTTTAAAATTCTACCCAAGGGCAATGGTTAAGACGTACCTTATTATCAATTTGTTCTGAATTGGAGATAAAAATCTATATCCTGTTGCCCATCTTCTACAAGTTATATTGATATGTACCTATTAAATTTATCTAAACAGAAACTCACCGTGTTCTTTCTTATCAATAAAAACAAGCAATCTGCTTGGTGACAGCAAATGACAATAGCTAAAGTATGGGTTTACTCTGATTACAGCATTTTAAAATAACTTATTTACTTCAGTAAACTTAGGAGAGATTTAGATGGCTTTCATCAATTTAAATATATTTTTATATTTGTGTGACCTAAGTGGATAATTATGTGCAAATAGATTTGGTTCAATAGCCCATTAGCAAAAATGATCAGTGCAACATTAAAAATAATTGCCTTTAATATTCAGTAATGATAGAAGCTTCATGATTCAGCTTCCTTTTTTGATATGCTGTAGATGTTTAATAATGTGCAATATAATTGTTTAAGACCATTCCTAGGCAAGTTATTCTATTTTGGAAATACTTTTTTGGACGATTGCTAATGTTTTAGTCTCCACAAAACATGGTGTGGCTCTATGTGGCTAGGATTAAGAAGTAATTGAGAAGATAGCAAATAATTGTTGTACTGGACATGATTTGTTTCTGACTTCCCTAATTAGGATATATGCTATTTAGCTCAAACATAAATGGTTGTGAAAAGTTGGTCTTCTGTCCTGCTTTGATTTCAAATGGAAAATTAATACAAAATTGTGGCTTATGGTAGAATCTCCATAAACAAGAGCTGTTTATGGAGATTCTACCTTTGTTTGATTTGCCAGATTAGTTGGTCTGAAGAAAGCACCATTTTATTTTTGTGAAAACAGGCTTCCCATTGGCTCCCCATGTCACTCATACCTGGGTGGCCTGATCCTGTACAGAGATCTAGGCAGACCCCCTTCACTTTCATGCAGGGCTCACTTCATTTGTTTTAACCAGTGACTAAACAGTCAGTAAGGAGTTAAGAAATTTTCAGTCAGGTGGGAGTGCAATTTTGCAAAGCTGTTGAAGCTTATACTTCTAATTACAGTTTGTGAAAGCCCGTATGTTTAATTGCTGGAACTTTGTCCAGAGGACTCAGTTCATAGGCCATTCATAAGAGAAAGCCCATGAAGATTGGGGATATAGTGTTGTAAGATGCTGGTCATCTCTACCAGCATGGCTTCCATTGGCTTGCACCTGACCTTTACCATTAATAAAACAAAGGATGTACATCTGGAGAGTCAAGGCATTTCCTGCCAATAGGTATGCCGAATCTTCAGAAATCTCAGGATTCCTGTATTGCTGGGGCTGTTATAAATCAGGCAAATGCCGTTTCATATTGAACCATGGCTAGCTATAGGCTTTTGAAAAGGGGAATGCAGATAGTGTGGGGTATCACCACATATCACACAATTCATGTAATTCTCCAGTTAAAGAGAAACTAGAAGCTCTTCTAATATACCAGAGGCCTAGTACTATATTATTTAGTTAAAGATCAAAGCAAAAACATATATAACTTTATTGAAAGGTGCACTCATTTGCTAAATTATATAGTAAATTTTAAAAGCCCAACAACTAGGGAAAAATCATTAAAGATATTATTTTAGTAGTCCTATAGTCATTATACTTAAACGTGAATCTCTTATTCTAATTCATAAAACAAAATCTAGGCTTCTTGAGGATCTTGACTCTGCATGCAGTACTTCACTGTCCTCATTTCCAAACCTGAATTAATATTACCACACTTGATCAAGGGTTTTAGCTAGTGCCAGAATATTCTGCAGGGCTCTAAAATACAAGAGAGACCTGACCAGGACAAAAGAAAGGATAGCTTGAATAGTGGAACATCAAGACTATTAAAAGAGGGACAGGGTCATTAATACCTGTGGAGTGAAGAGAGATAATCAGGAATCAAGCTGATTATAATGAGCATCAGTCAATTGACTTCCTCAGTGCTGCTTGAATAGAAATATTACTACCCCTCCCAGGCAGATGATTTTAAAGTGTGGGTGAAGCAGGAATGAAAGGGGGGGTGGCATAACTGAAGCACACAACCCCCTTGAATCCACCCCTGTGTTGAGCAGATTCTGAATTGCATCCCTCTGCTCCTAGTGTATTTGATTTACTGACTGGCTCAGAGTATACTAACCTGTAAGCAGAACAGAAGTTCAACATACAAATACTGGTTTAAAAAATGGTGGAACCCAGTCTAAGGTAGATCAGTATGGATGTAGTATTAGACTTAACTGGTTTAGGTTACAGCAGTATATTGAACTTCTGTCCCAGATTCCATAGCAAATTACCTTAGTCATCCCAGGTGCGCTTTGCAGGGTGGTATTCTAGCCTCAGCCATGGCTTGCCTGCTCTCACCAAGTGCTGGGCCAATCCCACTCCCAGGCTGCCATAGACAGGAGCTAGAAAAGCCTTTATCTCCTGCCTGTGCAGTTGGGGGAGAAAGGGGAATGGAGCTCCCGCATCATACAGCTCCAGCCCCAAGCCAGCACAGGATGGGGGGGAGGGTGCACAACAGGGGCCTCCATTCCCCTCCCCACATCTGACCTCACTGACAGCTACAGGTGGGAGCTGTGGCTTGGACTTGGCTACCCATGATGCCAGGAACCAGGGTGGGGAGGGAGGGAGTAGAGCCCCCACAATATGGGTTCCCCTTCTTCCCCCCCCCGCACCTCAGCTTGCTGGCTTGGAACTGGGGGCTGCCAGGCTGGGTGTACATGGTAGAAGCTCCACTCCTCGCTTCGCCGCCCTCAGTTCCCAGCACCACGGACAGCATACGTCTCTCTCATAACAGTGAAGGGCTAGAAAGGAACAGGATATTTAGGTCCATTTATAAAAAAGCTTAAGAGTGAGTCAGAAAGGAGTTGATCGATGAAAGAGAAAGTCTGGGAAAGGAAAAATGGAAAGGGAAGGTTTCAGGGTGTTGCCATGGATCTGCTGTGAACCTTTGACCAGTGAGAAACTAGAGGAAAAATTGCTTGCTTTGGAGAGCCAGGCAGCAACAAGAGTATGTCTCTATGCACCCCTGCTTATAGAGATGGACACTAATTTTAGCCATGGGCCTTGATGTTACTCAGTAGAATTATAAGAAAAAAATTCCAGAGGTTAATAAATGCCTTTATAAGGTATTTTACCATTCAAGAAGGTGTGAAAGAGTAGAGAGATGGGGGGGAAGAAAGTGAAGTGTATGGTTCAATTTTTCTCTAGTTTCAGTCAAGCCAATGATGAAAGCAACTTCCTACAAGCTCTAATTTAAATAGAGGCTTTCAAAAATAACATATGTGCATTTCAAGGTGCTCTAAGGATTGAAAGCTTTTCATGTGTGATCTCTTTAAAACAGAGTTCGTGTTCAAATTGCCTTAATACATATGAACAGAGATAATGCATCCTGAAAACCTTTCTAGTTTTCACAGCTAAATACATTTTTCATAAGTAAATATTGCAGAGCTGAACTTCGCTTCTTAAGGGAGATGAGTTATTGGGTACACAAAGGGTATCCAAGGCTCTTCATTTCAAAGCAGTCTACTTCAGTTTGCAGTGGCAAAGTTGTTGGAAGTCAACGTGGATCAGAGCATTCCTCAGGCAGGTAAACTCCTTTCAGTTAGGCTATGTGACAAACCAATAGTGTTGTGGTATGGGATTGGCTTCTAGAAGCAGCTTTTGGTTTTTGGCATCTGCAGTTGTTTTTTGGGTGTTCAACATTGAAGTCTATGATTATTGCTGTGACTAAGTCTATCTCCAGACCTCATGTTGATATTTTGCCTGTTGTTTTCTGGTTTATGACCCTTACCTTGGTTTCAGGTACCTGACTGCAGGTCTTGACCCTCTGCCTGCCTCCAAGTCTTTGTCTTTGTTCTTGACCACTGGTGGATCTCACAGCTCTTGGCTACCCAAGGGATTACAGATGAGCTGGGCAGGCAGGCAGGCTAAACATAAACTGGGTACATTTTGAAGCTTGCCTGAGTTCTCCTGAACTTTGGCAAAATCAAACAGAAATAGATAAATGTTGATGATTCAGCACAGTGAGAATAGGGAAAACTGTTTTCTGTGGACTTCCTCCAACTAGCTTTGGTGAGGCAAAATGTAGCTGCCCATCTCATTAGCTGGGCAAACTGACCTATACACTCACTACCGGTGCTCTGAATCAGCTCTTAATCCTTGCTTGGCTGTAATGCAGTGAATATTCCAGAAAGCTCACTGCGTTACGCAGTGAGCAACTGCACCACTTTACCTCCATGGATCTGCCTCTGCCAACAGCTCGTAGCAGTTCATGTTCTCTTCAGTTGAGCACAGAGGAGGTTCTGCAACACATACTCAACAGCTGGTCACAAGTACAGAACGCTGTATCTCCCTAATGAATGGACAGAGGTGGCAGAGATAGAAAGGTGTACTTCATTTGTGCTTCTTGTTCACTACAAGCTATCTTAATTTTAATAAATGTAAAATACTAATTATAATTAAATTATCATACATAATGTTATACAGGTTGTGTCAAAAAGCATGTTCATAGTGCATAAATCATTTCTAATAGTAAGCTGTGTGGGAAAATAAAAAAGAAATTAAACTAATACATCTAGCTCTGTTCTTGGGTTTCATATGGCCCTAACTCCATTGATTTTTGGATTTGTTCCCAACTACAGTTGGTTGAGATTTTAGCAGTCTTTATTTCAGAAAATTCCAATTGAGAGTTTCCCAAGGCTCTGTGGCAACCCACCAAGAAAACTACTCAAAAGCTGCACTTCCTTTTGCTTCCAGGAAGACTTTCCACCTTTTTTGTTTCTGTTAAGAAACTGGAACAATTCTGCATTTCAAAATATCTAAATTCGTCATGAGGTTTCATTTATTTTTCTCTACCCACCCCTGCTTTTGACTTACCTTTAAGTTTGGTTCAATTAGAGCACATTGGACCAAATAGGGTCAGCCTTGAAGTATTAGTCTTTGTATCTTGGTGAGGAGACTTGCATCAAGTAGTTTTCAGTCCTTGAAATGTACATTGAAAGCCTTCAAGGTGTGCAGTGGCATGCGTTTCTAGGGGCACAAAAAGCAATGGCACATATTTGTGATTCTTCTTTGTGCCCCAGGGTATGCCCTTGCACATGTGCTCAGGAACATGCCAAATTACCCTGAGTGGACAGCCTTACATGGGGTCCTGGGGGCCTCCTGGGGCAGCAGCAGCACTGATCCAGCCACACACAGCTTACCTGGCAGCCACAAAATGGCAAGCTCTGTTTCTGATGGTGTACGCTGCTGCTACATATGCCACACCATTTTTTTCGGTGCGTGTCTTGTGGGGGTTTTTTGATGCTGGGACATCCCAGTATCAAATTTTGGCACTGTGCTGCAAATTTGCAGTATAGTATAGCTCATAGTTGCATATTTTCTGCATGCAGTTTGCGGTACCACAGACAGGTCCACAAACTACATGTACTTGGTCATCTGAATGCACCCAAGAAGAGTATCTGTTATTTGTGCACTGTAGCAATGCCAAGGATTCCTCAACAATAAAAAGTAGCAAATACTTTCTATTTAAGTTTATTTTCTTCTGACAAGGTGCCTGTTGGTTTTGACCTCAGCATTACCAAGTCCTGCATTTGGAGTGATAGTGCTATGCAACAGAAGATATTAGAACAAGTTGTATTACTATCACAAGTTGTTTTCACTATCCCTTTCATCCACTTTCATTTTCTTCTTCTTTGGATTGTGTTTGTCAGCTAACTTTCATCAAGCACCCTCATTAAGCTTAGAACAAGGAGTCTAAGGAAAGTGAAATCTGGGTTAAGACATGATATAAAGAGGTGAGCATTGTCAGCAAGTGAATCGTGTTGCAGACTAAAGCGTAACAAAAGCCTTGTGAGCATTGTATAAATGTTTAAGCAGGAGAGAGACAGAATGGGATGAGAGATTTCCTGAGGTGTATAACCAATTACCCACTTCAACACTTTGCTTCCACCTTGAAGATGTTAAGGAAAGTATTAAGTCTAATCTTGCCTATTTCTGCCATTTCCCACAGACGGGTGAACAGTATGTCATTAAAAAAACATATCAAAGACCTTAACAAGATGTAGAAACCTGCATTGGGCACCTGACTTCTATGCATTATCAGAAGTAGGGCATCACCCAACAATATAAGTATGGTGTGTCAATTCAGATCTCATCTAAAGACAAAGTGACAGGGAAACAAGTATTAAAACTATTTTATCATACATTAATTTGGTTAAGATTGTACATACTACAAGAAAAGAGCTAGAAACAAAATACAGAGAGTTCTCACTTTTGGTTTCAATGTTTTGATAACTAGAGTAATTTTCTTCTTATTTCTATAGTCCATTTTGCAGTGTCTCTTACAGTCCAGACCTGTGAATCGGAAACAAATAATTATAGTGTTTACCTTTTAACATAAATACTACTAAACATAAAATAAAAGTACAAATGAATTTTTATTCTTTTCAAAGTAAACAGATGTTAGTGGTAATCAAGATCTCACACCTTCATTGCTGCTCAACTGTCCTCATTATGTCAAACTACAGAATCCTTGATGTTTGGATAAGTTGTGTATTTCCTCTCAGTACAGTGTTTGAGTGTTTATTTATTTATTGAATTTTGTTTCCTAAGATATAGTTATAATGTTTTGTCCTGACTAGTCTTATCTGCATTTGTAAAGTAATGAAAAGATAAATCAGTTCACGGCTTTAGGTGCCTTTAACATGCCATTATCTGCCTTGCTCTCCCTCTTCCATATCCCTCTCAAAAAAAGAAGTTTCTGCTGAGTAGTACTTTTATAATTCCCATTGAGAGAAAGTGCAAAGCAGAACAGTGTCTCAGCTTTGACAAGTCCTGTGTTATGGTTTATAACAAATTCTATGAGATCAAACTGTTACCCACCCCCCCAAGATGCCCAAATACGCCAAAAGTCTATAGTGCCGGTTTTTTGTTCCATATGCAAATGCAGGACATCATGGATCAGCCAGGTTTCTTAATTCTTCTCAAGAAGAACATTCTGTTCTGTGTAGTCTTTAACAGAAAGATTAGAAAACTGGATAGAGTTCAACAAAAGAGACAAGAAAAATTAAGGGTCCTGACAGACTGACTTATATGGTAAGAATAATACACACACACACACGCGCGCGCGTACGCACGGCAATTGCCCTTCAAGAATGATGGAGGGGCATGGGGGTGCCTGGGAATGGAGCACTGCCGCCACCTCCCAGGAGTGAGGGGGCGGGAAGTTTGCCCCACTGTCTGCACCAGGCACGGCTGCCATCTCCAGTGATGCCGGCATCCCCTCTCCCCACCCCTCCCTGCTTCTTGGAGGCATCACTGTACTACCTTGATGGTGGGGACAGAGTGCGGGGCCAAGGCCAGTGGTGCCCCCCACCACTCTGTCCCCTCCATCCCCGCTGTCATGGTGGTTCTTCATTGCCTATAAGGAGCAGGGCTGGGGGGGATGGGAGTGAGTGAGACTAGCAGTGCTTGTTGACCTTGCCTCCCTGCTCTGTCCCCTCTGTCCCCACAATCATAGATTTCATAGATTTCATAGACATTAGGGCTGGAAGGGACCTCGGGAGATCATCGAGTCCAGCCCCCTGCCCAAAGGGCAGGAAGTCAGCTGGGGTCATAGGATCCCAGCAAGATAAGCATCCAATTTGCTCTTGAAGGTGTTCAATGTAGGCGCTTGAACCACCTCCGCTGGCAGACTGTTCCAGACCTTGGGGACTCGGACAGTAAAGAAATTCTTTCTTACGTCCAGCCTGAAATGGTCTTGCAGGAGTTTGTGACCATTTGAACTCGTCATCCCTTGGGGCGCTCTGGTGAACAAACGTTCCCCCGGATCCTGGTGGTCATCAGATCACCCCTGAGCCTACGCTTTTCCAGGCTAAAGAGTCCCATGGCTCTCAGCCTGTCATCGTAAGATCTGTTTTCCTGACCTCTGATCATGCGCGTGGCTCTCTTCTGGACTCTCTCAAACTTCTCCACATCCTTTTTGAATTGTGGAGGCCAAAACTGGATGCAGTACTCCAGCTGCGGCCTCACCAAGGCCAAGTACAAGGGGAGAATGATGTTCTGGGATTTGCTCGAGAAGCATCTATGGATGCACGCCAGCGTTTTGGTCACTTTACTAGCCGCAGCATCGCATTGCAGGCTCATGTTCATCTTGTGGTCAATGATGACCCCCAAGTCTCTTTCTTCTGTAGTGCTATCCAATGTAGCACTGCCGAGCCTATAAGGATGCTGCAGGTTTTTCCTCCCAAGGTGGAGAACCTTGCATTTTTCGGTGTTAAACAGCATCAGGTTCTCGTCCGCCCATTTGCTGAGCTTGTCCAGGTCAGCCTGGATCACCCGCCTATCTTCTGGCATGGATGCTTTGCCCCAAAGTTTGGTGTCATCGTCGAACTTGGCCAGTCCACTCCTGACTCCAATGTCCACATCATTAATGAAGATGTTGAACAGTATGGGTCCCAGGACAGAGCCTTGAGGGACGCCACTGGTCACAGGGCACCACCATGAGTGACTGCCATCGATTACAACCCTCTGGGTCTGACCACGGAGCCAGTTTCCCAGCCAGCGGATCGTGGTGGAGCCAAGGCCACAACTGGGCAGTTTGGCCAAGAGGTGATCGTGGGATACCATATCAAAGGCTTTTTTGAAGTCAAGATATATGACATCAATCAATAGTGGTGCTCCTCACTCTGATTGGTTGTTTCATTAACCAATCAGTGTTCCAAGCGTGTTATGGACAGATGTACAGACAGCACACATCAGGTCCATCACATGTATATGTGCTCATTAAGAGCTAGATTGTAGTCTACTTGTGGAGTTTTCCACTCTGCTTGAATCTATGGAAAACAATTAATTATAAAAAGTGAATGAGTCCTCCTCTTTCTTTCTGTGACTCAGGTTTGTGGCTAACATGATGCTAAAATATGTTACAAAAATAAAGTTGAACATTTCCAGGTACTTGAGCAGAGTGGAATGGTTTCACACTTAAGCACCTTACTGGTGAAAGAGGATCTGCCCCTACAAGTCTGTATACACAAAGCCACTTCATCTGTCCTGTGGTACTTGTAGTAACATAACAAGGGACAGGAAACTGGGGCACTTAGTAGGGCCACAACAGCAACAGCCACCACCAGTGCCTCAGCTAGCGTGGCCCCTGCTTCCATTGCTTCCACCCAGGGTACAGACCCTGATATTTGTGCCTTTGGCTACTTCAGAAATTCTGCCCTTCTGTGTTTCTGACTGCCTGTGGATTGAAGTTCTTTATTTATCAATAAAGCCAATACATGCAGCCATCCAGAGTGTAGGCTTTCCTGTGCTAGAGTAAAATAACCTTAAAATTGGGAGGAGGATATCTAGGGCGAAGAAGTCGGTCCTTTATGTTCCTAAATGGTCCAATATTAATACTTTTTGATCAATAAAACTTTAGAAATGAATAGGATTGTTGTCAGTAAAGATCACATAACAGATTATGGACCTTTATGCTAGACTTATCAGTGGTAGTGAAGACTACAATGCCAATTATGATAATGGTTTCTGTGTTTTGCGTGTTGGACATACAAACAGGACAAACTAATTTTCCTTCATCTTTTCTACAGCATGCATTAATCCAACCTCATTTACAACCACAAATTCAACTCTCTGATCTGTGCCAATGCCTCACAGACCCTGCCTGCCCTCAGAATCCCTCCTGTGGACACTGCCTGCACACCCAACTCCCCCAGTCATTCCCACAGTTCCCACCTGCTCCCCTGATCCCTCATATGGATGCCTCCTGTACATCCTGATCCCCTGGTCCCTCCCATGGTTGCTGCCTGCTCCCCAATCATGCCTGAGGATCCTCTCCTGTGCCTCTGATCATTCTTATGGATCCCACCTGACACCTGTCCTACCTGAGGATCCCACCTGCCTCTCTGCTTCCCCTGCAGATACTGCCTGTTCCTCTGCTCCCGATCACTGCCACAGATCCTGCCTGCCCCTCTGATCCTCCCATGGATCTTGCTTGTCCCCTGATCCCTCACAGATCCCTGATCCCCCCCCAAGCATATTTGCCCTCATCCCCCAAATTTCCCCAATAGCAACACCCCCCCACACACACTTACTTTAGATTGAGTTGCCATTTTTAGCATGATCAAACTCCCCCTAACCAACTCCCTCTCGAATCTTATGAAGTAGCTTTGCAGATACTTGTAAGGAGCTTCTTATAAGTATCTGCAAAGCTAATTCATATTCCTCCTTCAAATGCCCCCTCAAAAATTTCCTTGGTGTGGCATCTGTAGTAATCTTGACAATCTCAGTTGTGCTGAGACAACAGCTTCTTTCCTGATCATTTCCCTGCCCTTCCCCTTCTATCTTTCTACATACATGAATATTCCCTTATTCCTGCTTAGATTGAAAACTGTTTGGGGGTGGTGACCATCTTTTTCTTATGTAGGTCTGAAAACCTAATTTGTTATGGTGCTTATTCATGTGGCCCCTTGTTGCTACTATAATACAAATAATTGGTAATGTGCTTTTTCTTTTGTTGGATGGAAATTACTTCCCCTATTACCAGCTTTTGTTAATTTCACACAGGTGAGGTACAACTGGACAGCTGCTTATCCATTATCAATTACCCAGAACACTCTGCTAAATTAAAAGCATGTGTTAAGTTTGTACATAATACCTGAGAAGGAAAAACACTGTGCTTTCCTCTGTTACAATCAATCCACTATCTCAGGGGTGTTCAACCCCTGACCTGTACACCAGATCCAGCCCATGATGCTGTGTCATTTGGTTTGTGTGGCCCCACTCATTTGCTGTCAAATTTCCAGGCCCATGGGGAGCCCTGGAACCTATTTAATTGATCCAGAGCAAAGGGCCCAGCAGGCTTGGTGTGCACTTTCAGTAGGAGGGCCTGGAAGGGGTGGTGGTAGCAAACCCCTGAGCCCCAATCCCAATGCTTAGAGAGGAGAGGGGGTGGTACCAGGTCCCAAGTCCCATTCCTGATGCACAGGGCTCTATCTGGCCTGTAGACCAGCTTTGGGTTGCCTACAGGGCCAAAATGTTGAGCACTGAACTATATTATAGAAGTAGTTTTGATATAACTCCTTTGGAGGAGGTATTCACAAGCATCAAGTACTAAAATCTTTAATTTACCAAGTGATTAATCAGAACCTGGGAACTACAATACAGTATAAAAAAAACATGTCTCAAATGAAACAAAATATGACTAATTTCTTGTAGTTGAAAGAGGATGGGAGTAAAAATAAAATTAGCACATTGTATTCTCTTATCTTGATGAGGGAAGAATGAGTTTTCAGTTCCCATAATTAAATCACCTTTTTGTTGTTGCATATGGGATGGTACTTAAAACAGATCAAACAATAGTGTGTGAATAATAGAAATGTAAGCGTCAGTTAACTCTTTGTTTCATGACAACTTCTTTTATCATTAATTTATAGAGGCTTTGTTCAATGATAAAAAAAAAAGTCCTTTGGTATCTGGCCTGCTAATGATCCCTGAACTTCCAGGAGTCTGCAATCAGGGATATTGACTGTGATTATTTAAGGCATGGCTGTCCTAGTGGTGGGCTGCATGCAGCCCCTACCACATTAATAGGCAGTATCTGAGCTCCCACCCAGCTTCTGTTCCCTTCATTGAAATGGCTGCAGTAGCCGCCTGAAGCTCTAGGATCCCCCTCCATCCTCCACATTCTGTTTCTTGCTCCAGCCCCATGGGGCAAAGCAAGGCAGTGCAGCACAGCACACAGGGCAGGGAGGACCCACAGCCGGGGCACTAAATGGAGGGCCTGGGTTATACCCATGCAGCTCAGTGCAGCAGTGGAGAGAGGGAAGGAGTTTGCAATGTGATGTGGTGCATGGTGCCTGTGGCTCCCACTGGTGCAGCCTGTGGCTACTAAAAACTTGGACAGCCCTGATGTCAGGAAATTTAGGTATATCAGTGTGGCACAAGCAGTGTTAGAACAAGATTAGCCTGTGCCTACTCCATAATTTGACATAGCATAGACATGTTAGGTTATCAGTGTGCCTGTTCAACAAGCTTTAGTTAAAAGTGCCCCTGCTGCCATTCTGAAATATGGGGACACTGAATACAGTGAGTGCCTGAGTGGACTCTGAGAGCCACTCTAATTAGCGCTCCTCCCCAGAGCATGTGTATAAATGTACACAGAGACATGGGATAGGTCACATGCCTAGAGTGTGGTCATGGGTGGATATAGCTTGTTCAGAAAGGATAGGTAGGGGGGAAAAGGAGGAGGTGTCATTTTAAATATAAAGGTAATATGCTTATGTTCTAAGGTGCAGTATGAAGTGGATGGTAGGCCTGTTGAAAGCCTCATGGTAAAGGTCAGAGGGGAAAGTAGCAGGGGGTGGGGGGGGATGTCATGGACAGAATCTGCTACAAATCTTCAAAGCAAGAGGAAGATGTGGACAAAGCTTGCTTTAAAGTTTCTAAATCACAAGACTTAATTCTCATTGGGGCAATTTAATCAGACCATCTGCTGGGAGGGAAACACAGCAGTGTACAATCAGTCCCACAAATTACTGGAGTGTGTCTGGGATAGTTTTTTAAAAGTAATGATAGACTTACTGGGGAGAAGCTCTTCTTGACATATTACTCACAAACAGGAAGGAATTGGTTAAGACTGTGAAGGTGGAGAGTGATTTGTGTGATAGCGACCATGAAATGACCTGGGAGGTAAGTCTGTGGGGGAAAAGGAGTCCAGGAGAGCTGGTTATACTTTAAGGTGGTCCTCTTTAAGGGTTCAGGAACAAGCTATTCTGATGTGAAGGAAGAATGAGAAATGCAACAGGAGACCAGCTAGACAGCAGTCTCTTCAATGAGTTGAAACTTAAAAAGGAATCCTATTAAACAGTAAACACTTGGTTATAGTGCTAAGGAAGACTATAAGAGTATTAAATGGGGAAGCAGGGAGAAAATTAGGAAGAAAAAGGCACAATTTGAGTTGCAGCTGTCAAGGGACATTAAAAGCAATAATAAAGGATTCTACAAGTATGTCAAAAGTAAGAGGAAGACTAGAGAAACCATAGGTCCATTAATAGAATGTAGAAGGCAATCTAGTTATGGATGATGCAGAAAAGGCTGACACATTTAATGCCTTATTTACTTCACTCTTCACACATAGGAGTAGCTCCCAGATGAGTACATTTGCCAGCAAAGATAGAGAAGGAGACACAGCGTATAGTAGAGAAGGAACAGGTTAAAGAATACTTAGAGAAGCTAGATGCTTTCAAGTTGCCAGGGCCAGATGGGATGCACCCTAGTGGCATGTCTCCATTAGCAAGAATATGCATTCCCTGGGGAATGCTGCTGCTAGTCTCAAGGGAACGCCCCTGCAGGCTTGCTCTAGTGCACAGCAAGTTGCCCTGGGTGGGGTCCTAGGGCCTCCCAGGGCTCCAGCAGTGGTAATCTGGGCATGGAGAGCCTGGCCAGCAGCTGGAGCATGGCTCTGGCTGGCTAGGCTCCAGTTTCAGGCCATGCACATTGTTGTACCACTCCTTTTTTCTGGCATGGGTATTTTTGGCACCGGGATTTCCTGCTGCCAAAAAAATCCACCACACTGGATTTTAGCAGCATGGTGAATGTCTGCATGTGTGCACTTATGCAGACATATTCTAGGGTACTGTAGGGATTGACTGAGGTAATTTCAGAGCCATTAGGTATCTTCTTTGAGAACTCATGAAGATTGTTTGAGGTCCTGGATGCCGAAAAGTACAAATATAGTGCCCATCTTTAAGAAAGGAAAGGGGGAGGATTTACAGATAAGTTAGCCTGACCTTGGTGCTTGTAAATATCATGGAGCAGGTCCTCAAGGAATCTATCGTAAAGCAACTAGAGGAGAAAAATATGATAAAAAACAGCCAGCATGGATCCACCAAGAGCAAGTCAGCCATGACCAACTTGATTTCCTTTTGTGATGAGGTCATCCACAGGCTGAATGGATGGGGGGCAGCAGTGGATGTGATATACCATGACTATAGTAAGGCTTTTGACATGGTATTCCATGATACTGTCATTAACAGTCTAAGGATATATAGACTACATAAAAGTACTGTGGATACATACCTGGTTGGATCATCGTACTCAGTGAGTGGTCATCTAGGCTCAGTGTCTAGTTCAGAGGAGACATCAAGTAGGGTTCTTCAGGGCTTCTACTGGATCTGGTATTCAAACCTTCATTAAGTATTTGGACAATGGGATTAAGTACATGCTTAGCAAATTTGTAGATGGCACCATGTTGGGTGGAGTTGAAGATAACCCAGAGGGCAGAGTTAAGATTCAGCATGACCTGGATAGACTGGGGAGACTGGCCCATAATCAACCAGATAAGATTCAACAAGTATAAGAGCAAATTCTTGCACTTGGGACAAAATAATTGCATACAGAAATACAGACTCGAAAATGACTAGCTAGCAGCATTTGATGAAGTGAGTTTCTCACAAAAGTTTGTGCTACATCTACCTTGGTTAGTTTATAACGTGTAGTTCTACCCTGCCTTCTACTTGACTTCAGGTGAACACAGCTAACTATGGGCATTTTTACATGTGCTGTGTGATGTGGCACTGGGTGCTTTAATTAAGCTGTGCTAATTAAAAGCGCTCACACATCACTTGCATCAGGGTTGCTGCACATCCTTGTGCTGAAAAAATAGTGGCAGAGCTCTTTAAACTAAAGCGCTCATTGAATTCTTTTCATCACAGAGACGCATAGCAATGCTAATACACATGACATGGAAGGCTGCTGGGGTGTGTCAATTTGTATGCTTCAACAGACTCAATTAGTCTGCTCCAATGCCCTGGATTTCCAATGCATCAGAGCAGGCTCCACACAAGTGTCTCTCTGGGATGGTTTAGTCATGAATGATCCTGCCTTGAACAGGTGGCTGGTCTAGATAACATTTTGAGATCCCTTCTAGCCCTATCTTGCTATGATCCTATTAGATGTACCCTATCATCCAAAACAACTGGCCTGGATAAAAAAAAAATTATTCAAGTTTTCTTTCCCCTCTGTTCCCTCTCCCTTTTAGATAACTGTGGGGGAGGAGGGCAAGAGTTATATATTTGATCAGAAATATTTAATTTTATTAGGGTGACTCCAGCCATTTGGCCTGGAGAAGAACTCCTAAAATCAATGTTCCTTTATAGTTGGCCTATTGCAAGTAGAGTCTTGATGCATGGATTTTGAATTTCTGTGCCTTGTTGCCCCAAAATACAAGTTTTACTTCCAAAAGGAGAGATTAGGCTTTAATGTTCCTGTTTGCAACATTTGCATTAATTAACTTGTTTTTAATTTGTGGGTTAATAGTAGAAAGTGACTTTGACTTTCAAACATATATGTTTTACTCCCTGGGGTCTCTGAAAAGCATCCTTTGAGTAGACACAGAGATGACAATTCTGTCAATATCACAAGATGTTTAATGTAGCTGTTAGGTCTGCATTAGCCTATAGCAAGAGAAGCATAAGAAAACCCTCCCAAGTTTAACCCTTCAGCACCCAGGGTAGAAGTTAGAGCTGAATTAGCTCACTTACTTCCACAGGCTCATGGAAACCTAATATTTAGATCATAACAGCTTATTTGCACTCCTGAACAGCAGGTATTTTCAGGGGTATTTTAAAGTGGCTAAAATGTACACCTGTCCATCCATAATGTCATAACTTCTGTCATTTCTGATTTTGCTGAGCATAGTGTGTTTCTTGTTCTCAAAGAGGGACTGCAATCTTTCTTCTAAATGTCAAAATTATACAATAGCAGTTACAATAACAAGTTATACAGTAGCAGTTAGTTTCTCTTAATAATGTTGTATGAGCTGGACATAAACATTTCCCCTGGGTCAACCAACAATGAAGCTTTCCAGCCATGTGGTTTTGAATGTATGTTTAATTGCTTAGTCTCCATCAGGGAAGAACTTAATTGGTCTAAGCATAAACTTGTGCCTCAAATGACACCTCTTTATTGTAATGTTCTACCATTCAGCTTGAGGTATCAGAGTCCTGTTGACATTCAGGGTGTTTTGGGTTTCTATATGCCTAAGTCATTATGGAAAATGTGATTTAGGTCTTCTGGAAGGCTTTACCCAAGGTGAAATCCAGGTGAAGTGGGGGTAGGGAGTGGAAGGAGGTATGGAAATAGGCAATGGCACACATGAATCCATATGTAATGTCTTGATAACAAGATTGCCTTTCCTTGTTTTTTAGTTTATGCTTATAAAAAGAAGCAGTTTTCTTCTAGTTTGAACCAATGATTAGCCTGTGTTTACACACTACCTCAAAGCAAATGTTCTGAATTATCTCCAGTTGCTGTATCTTTATGTTCAGTAACAATGAAGTACTTACAAGTGTAATCAAAGTCATAGTAGCTTCAGTAATAGTAAAACTGTTTCTTTATTTCAGTGGAACAGCATAATGTAAGATTAACATATCAAACAAGAATTACTTGTCAGTATGAGGGAGAGAATATAGGAATGCAATTCTGAAATGTATTTCTGTATGGTGCAATATGAAAATATCACACAGTTGATTCGTGGTAGAAACAGGGAGCCAATTTAGCTCTCTTATGATTGACATCACTAATGAGGCACAGGCATAAGTTTAATATATACATTTTAGTCAAATACGTAGTAAAAAAAATTAAGCAAGCAAGAATGACTCAAGTGATGATGGCAGCCCTTAAAACAGACTACTGAAATTTGAGAAATATCATGATGAAATGGTTTAAACCATCCTGGAGATGCAGTTACAGTCACCCAGTCAGCTCTTTCCCATTCTCTTTCGTGGGGCTACACTGTTTCTGGCTTTAAAATTACAGAGGGTTTGGGCAGTTGAGTCCTTGGACCATATTCTGTTCCATCTAGTAGGCACAAAAGTGGCCTTAGGTATCCACAGTTTCATTCCATCTTGCTTAAGTCCCCAAAAAACAGTTAATGCAAACGGTGGATGGATCTTTCTCCTGTTCACTATTTTTCACTTAATTTAAAGGTATATTGGTTAAAAATGTTAGGTGCAGTAATAGATTTTTAAGATTTGAACAGGGTGGAATAGAATCACGCTTAGGTGCAATTGGTTGATTTAAATTCAATGCGATTAATTGTTATTCAATGGGAGGGGTTACCTAACTTAAAGCTCCTTTGAACCATCTCACTTATAATCAAAAATAAGTACATTTCCTGTTTCATGTCTTATTACTAAGATTCACTTGTGCACTGCTTGGAATATGTTTGGAATAGATCTAGAACTTAAAGCAAAGAAAGATTAAAACCTGTTAAAATGATTAATGTAAAAAACTTAAAATTATTATAGAAAATTCAAGGCACATCACTTCTTCAGCATCAAAATGTGACAGAACTATTTCTGTATTTGAAAACAGATAATATCAATGCAATTACCACAATGTAGCCTCTTATCTTTATTTGAAAAGTGTAGGGCTGAAACTTCAAAATATAAAAAGCTTTTTTGTTGTATTTGTTACTGGTAATACTTATATAGTGAACTGGCAGAAAATACAAGGGAAATCAGTTGTAATCATAGATTTTTCTAAGGTTCCATCTAGATTTGTAACAATGTGCCTAATTGCTAGCACAGCCTGATATTATTTTGTTCAAGCTTGGGTGCCTAAAGTTATTTAGGGGAAGATTTTGAAAACTATGTTCATGATTTAGGAATACAAGTTAACTCTGCTTTTTTCTAATAGGGCTTACATTCTTTAATCATTAGGCCTTTTTGAAACTCCCAGAATTTATACTTAGGTATCTCAATATCACTGTACTTATTTTTCAGGTTATGTGTCCAATTTTCAAGGGTATTTGAAGGTCTAATACAACAAAAGGCTTAGTCTGTCTGTGTGTCAGTCTGTCCAGAACACTTTTGGGCAACTGCACATGTGCTGCTGAGTGGCCGGGCAGCAATTGGCTGCACGGCCCAGGCTGTGCATGGCCAAGTTGGCAGGGAAGTTTGTGGCAGTGGCAAACCTGAGCCACCTGAGCAGGGGGCTTCTCTGAGGGTGAAGGGGGGTGAATCATGGTGGCAGCGTCCTCTCGCCCCCCACAACAGCCAGCAGGGAGGGCTTGGAGGGGGACATGGGCCAGGTGGAGGCAGAGTTGGGGGGGCTGTTGAGTGGGGCTGGAACCAAAGCGGAAGTGTGGGGGTGGAGTGGGGCCAGATGTGCAGCAGCCTGGAGGGGGTGTGGAGAGGTGCTGGACCCAGAGCAGCAGAGGGGTGGACTGGGGCCAGACCCAGAGTGGTGGGGACGGGGTGGGGAGAGTTGAGCGGGGCCAGACCCAGAGTGGCAGGGATGGGGATGGAGTGAGGCCAGACCTGAGGAGCTGGGTGGAGTGGGGCGGGACGTGGGGCGGCGGGGGTGGGGGTGGAGCAGGGTCAGACCCAGAGAGATGGGGGGGCAGCATGGAGCAGGACACGGGGCTCCATCCTTTCCCACCTCCCCTCCCCTATCATTCTTGATGGACAATTTGTAAGTAGTGTAATAACTATCAGGGTATCTTCTTACTGTGCACAGTGTAAAATGGTTGTTATCAACTGCTTGCTTTTGCAAGAAATTGTGGGACATTATCAATGAGGGTTCAAGATAAATTAACTTGACAAGAAAAGAATCACACTGGGCACATTGGGCAACCATGGTGAGGTTTGGTGTTCAAAGAGCACAGAGAAGGGGCTGATTGCAAGATCAGGGGTTTGAGAGACTCTTTCTCAGGAAAAGACTGTGTAAGAGACAACGGCATCTGAGGGCCCAAGAGGGATCAAGTGTGTAAATAGACAAAAGCAATGAGAGAGAACACCTGTGAGGCTTGGAGCATGGTGTAGGGGCAGAATGGAGCAACATAATTAGCCCTTGAAGATATAGGTGTCTTGCAGGCCAAAAAGGCTTATTGAGTCTGAGGGCTTAGCTGAGATTAGTGGGGTGCAGGGGAACCCCATTGAAGATTTAGCAGGACTGGGGCTCACTCTGAGGCCCATGAGCAGCCTCCCTTATTCAATCTTTTACAAGATAAAAGTGATGGGCAAGCAATTGAAGGAGGGCAATATTAGAGTCAATGTCAGACAGGAGTTGCATGGCCACCAAAGGGCATCATGGCTGCACCTGGGGCTCCAACCTGCTACATACTATTAAATCAGATGAAAATCAGTAGCAGGCTTATACAAGGGGATGCAGTCACTGAGGATTTTTAACTTGACACTTGATAGGGTTAAAAGAGCCATTAAAGAAGAAAGATATGGTCTTCACTTGAATGGGCTACACCAAGTATTTTTGTATGCCAAAGACATATGCCTAGTAGGAGAGGAAATGGAAATAGTACATAAGAATACAGAGGTCATAGAGTCAAACAGTAAAGAAGTGAGTGAGCAAGCTTAAGTACATGATCACACCTAAAAATGAATCACAAGAACAGAGGAAGATAAGGATAGGGAATGACGTTGTGGAAAAGATACAAACATATAAATATCTAGGAAAAATAACCACTGAGGAAAATCAAATAACTGAAAAAATCAATGCAAGAATTTACACTATTAATATATTCTTGTTGAGCCTGGATAAAATAATGGCAGCAAAGAAAACTGCAAGAAACCTTCAAATCCAGCTTTATAGCATAATTGTTCAGCCTGTCCTCTTATATGATGTGAATTCTGGATACTGACAAAGGCAAATGAAAAAATATTGCAAGTGTTTGAAAACAAAGTGCTAAGGAAAATATTTGGTGCAGTACAAGAAAACAGGGTATGAAGGAGATGACAATGAAGAGCTTGTAGACCTTTATACAAGACCAGATGTCCCAAACAAGATAAGAGCAAACAAGAGAAACGTGAGGAGGACCAGAATCCGTACGGTGTGGGCCTGCAAGAGCAGCTCAGATTGGTGGAAGTGAATCATGCTGACCACTTGGAACAACCAGCAGTGGCTGGAGATGTTCGAAATGAAAAGGGAGACATTCTACCATATTGTGTCCATGCTAGGCCAACACATCACGAGGCAGGACACAAACATGCATCAGTCCATCCCACCAGACAAGAGGGTTGCAATGGCCCTCATAAACTGGCCAGTCCATCCAGCTTCTGCTAAATTGCCAACCAGTTCAGTGTGGCTGCCTGCATGGTGGGGGCAGATGACTCATGAGGTATGCTTAGTCATCACTAAGCAGCTTAGGGCCATTACTTCTAACAAAGTTATTCACCTAGCGAATCCACAGCAAGTGATAGATGGCTTTAATAAGAAGGGATTCCTGAACTTCATGGGGGCTTTAGACAGGATTCACATCCAGGTGCTGTGCCCTACAGGGAGTAGGAGGCTTTACACAAACAGGAAAGGATATGCCTCCATGATCCTGCAAGCCGCGATGGACCAGCAGGGCTGGTTCACAAACATTTTTACAGGGTGGGCTGGCAGTGCACACAATGTGCGCGTGTTCTGAAACTCCACTCTGGCTGACCTTGTGGAGAAAGGACACTACGCACCTGGCATGGAGGAGAGAATGATCTGCAGTGTCACCATTCCCCCCATCATACTAGCGAATGCTGCCTAAATGTTAAAGCCCTGGCTAATGAAGACTTATGGAGGGAATGTCATGGACCCACAGAAGCTGGCTTTCAACTACTGCCTCAGCAGTTGCAGGATGGTGGTGGAATGTGCATTTGGCCAACTGAAAGGATGATGGAGGGTGCTTACGTGCCAACTTGACATGGATGAAAAAAATCTAATGCCCTTTATTGTGGCAGCCTGTGAGCTGCACAGTATCTGCAAGAGCTGAGGAGAAGTTTTCAAGGACTCATGGGAACAAGAAGCATGATAGGTGGTGGAAAGAACAGAGATATGGAACAGCAGCCCAGGGAGGGAGGAGATATTCTCAAAGAAAGGATGGTCAGGTGACCCTTGTGTGAGATTGTCTTGCAGGATACGTTGCTGAGAACAACCCCTAGGGAGTGCTTTCCTCCAAAATATTTTTTTTTCTTACACTTTAAAATCTGTGTCTCTCTACTGGGGTGTGCGGTGTTGCAGACCGGGAGGGGGAAGAAATCGGAGCTGTGCTAGCTGTTGGCTCCTTTTCCAGGCAACACTGGGTAGATAATATTGTTACAGGATCTTTCAATAGTCGGGCTTACGGCAGATCACGCTTTGCGATGTTATAGGTGGTCAGGCTCAACTTTATTAATGACGTGCAAAACAAAACAGAATCAGTGGTGCTGTGTCCACCAGTGAGCACACACTCACCACGTCTCACGCGCCCTAGCGACACGTGAGACTGCTGTTGTGTTCTGGCGAGGTGTTTCTGGGGTTGGTCGCCGGGATCAGGCGAGTCTGGTGTCCTCCCCTCCGGCTGGCCGGGCCGAAGGTCATTCCGAGTTCAAACCGATCCATGAGTACGTTCTGTCGGGCGCACAAAGACCCCAAAGTTCATAGTGCAGTGTCTTTTATACCCTCAGTGATGCAGGGCGGTCTAATCGCATGTGGCACTTCTTCATTGGCTCGGAGCGGTGACTGTCACATTACTGACAGACCCTGGACTTTCCCTTGAGAAACCCCGTGTGGAAAATCCCAACCGCATGTTTCTTCTATACTGCTGCCCTAGAGTCTCTTATTTACTTAGCACCTGTTACATAAACACTATGCAAACCTTTAGTTGGCGTATCCGAACATGGCCACCTATTACAAAATATTACAAAAGGTTATAACACATAGCAAGTGCAAAATAATTACAACAAATATAAAACCTAATCTGGAAAAGATAGGCAAAGATGAAATAAGATAGGAGATTGCGCAAGATAAGAGGAGATGGAAGGCTTTAGTTAAAGCCATTATAGGCTCTTGAGGCCTGTGCGACCCGAGAGAGCAAAAGAGATTCAGGGGTATAAACATATTTTTGTCTTCAAGGAAGTTAATGGTGTTGGCAGCTCTGAAGACATGGGCAGTTTGGTTTAGATGGTTAAATATGTATTTAAGTGCTCAACTTGAAAAATGTTGGTCTTACATTGTAACATTTGATAGAAGTAAAATGGCACATGTTCCAGAATTTGATTTGATTTCAATTCATTGTTAATCCATTGGTATGGATTGTGTTGTAGATGATGTATATAATACTGGTGCCCATTAAATCAGTTTATAATACTCATACTGTAGAAATTATATGGAAACAAATCCCAAAATGCAAGATTATAAATCTAGGGGTTACGGTAGCACCCTTCTAATCACAAAAGGGTTGTGCAGGGCTGGATTAACCCTTTAGTGGGCCCTGGCCAAACAAACTTATGGGCCCTTACTTTTTTCACTCAATAATTGTAATATGTAAAATAAGCACAACTGGGCCCCTTCTTCACTTAGGAGCCTAGGCATGTACATAGTTTGCCTACGCATTAACCCAGCCCTGAGATTGTGTACGTAAAGCTGAGGATATTCAAGAGGAAGCCAAATCTAACTAAGCAGTATTAATGGATGAGTTTAATTAGTCATTATGTGGAGAACCTATGTCATATTGAAACAGTTTTTAGAAAAAAAATTTCTTGTCACCTTAAAAAATATTATTTGGCATATTAATTGCAAGGGGCAGAACCCCAGGTCTTCCCCCTCCCAAGAAGATGTCTTTATCACCAGGCTATGGATTCAAACTCCCTATTGCTTGCTGTTCTTGTGGTCCATTATTGTTTCATAGTAGGTTGCCCATTAGCCCAGTTTCAACAGAAGAATGATGGGATCTCCTAATGGTTAGGACACTCTTCTGATACATGGATGATGTGGATTTGACTCTCTTCAGGCTGAGAAGGATCTAGAAACCAGGACTCTAGCTTCCTGGGCAAGCACTCAAGCTATTATGCAAAAGCATTACCGGCCAAGTGCAAGAATGAATGTAACAGTTATTTTGTGGTGAGTTTGTTGCTTTCAGTGCCAATCGCACATTAGGTATGATTCACAAAAGCCTAATGCATCAGGGAGAGGGCAGAACACAGTAGGGCTATGCAAAGCTTCAGTAGCTAATTCAATTCAGAGGAGATTTGGCTCGATTTTGGGAACCGAATCTCTGAATCCAAATAGAATCGGGAGACCAAGTAAAAGTTCTGAATTGATTTGAAAAAAGATTTGGAAAAGATTTGGCTAAGTTGGAGATTCGGCCATAGACTAAACAGGCAGCTAACAGCTGCCTCCAGCTGATAAGTCTCTTGGGGTTGCGGGACTGGGGCTGAGACAAGCTGCCTAGCTGGGGCAGGGGGCTGAGTTACCTGGGAAGAGTGGTGGGGGTACAGGATGCAGGTGCAGCAACACTGGGAGTGGGGACTCTGCCCTGCTGCCACCCAGAGCAAGCCACACCTGCATCGCACCCTCTTCCCCCACACCAGCTGGGCGAGCAACAGCAGGGCATAGCTCCCACGGCTCCCCCCAGGGCAGAGGCAAGCACAGGCAGGGGAGCCATGGGAGAAGCTCTCATGACTGCCCTATCCAGCCCCATTCACCACCTGTCACAGCCTCCTGGCACTTACATTTTTTTTTAAAAAGCCCCTATAGCAGGAGCTATGGTGTCTCCTGGGAGAGCCCTCCAATGCAGCCCCCACTCCCTATTGCCCACCCCCCCAGCCTTACCCTTGATGACTGCCCTGTCCAGCCCCAGCCTCCTGGCAAAAAACCAAAAAAACAAACAAAAAAAAAGCCCTGCACTCACCGGGCACAGAAGGAGCTGTGGGGGCTCTGGAGTCATGTGGCAGAGGCCCCCTGGACAGCTGCTGCTCCCCAATCTCCACCCCCGCCATCAAGCCCTGCCCCTGATGGCTACCCCTCCCTGCCCCAGCATCCTGGCAATTAAAAAAAAATGCCGCGCACTCACTGACTGTAGGAGCAGGGATTGGGTCTCTGGGTGCTCACACACACACACAGGGCAGGGCAGTGTGGGGCAACAGGGATCACCCTCCCCCTGCTTGGTACCCTCACAGCAGCTGTCCCATGGCATGGGTGCAGCGCCACTTGGCAGGGCACCGTGCGCTGTCTGGGAGCTGGGGCAGCTCCAGCAGTCAGCCAGAGCCTGACAGCACTTGGTGCCAGTGGCCCGAGCTCCCAGACAGCGTGCAGCACCCTGCTGAGCCATGCTGCACCCATGCCATAGGGCAGGTGCTGCATGGGTGCCAAGCGGGGGAGGCAATCCCCACTGCCTCCCACTGTCCCATGCTGTATGGGCGGGGGGGGGAGCTCTACCAAGAGCATCCACAGGCCACAATCACCGGTCCGGCAGCCAGTGAAGGTCGGGCTTTTATTTATTTATTTTTTTATTATTTATTTTTAAGTGCCAGGACTAGGCTGGGGCTGGGTAGGGATGGGCCCAGGCAGGGCAGCCATGGGAGCTTCTCCTGAGGTCCCCCACCTGGGGAGAGGCAAGCACAGTTAGAGGAGCTGTGGAAGAACCTGCTGCTGCTCTGCTGTGCCTGCTTCTCCCTGCCTCTCTGGCTGATCTGAATCACCGAGTCTCTCCGAATCAGCTGGATTCAGCTGAATTGATTCAGGACAGTGATCTGAATGTCCAAATGGAATCACTGCCCTCTGAACTGGCCAAATCCGAATCGAATACTTCCCTATTTGCTCAGGCCTAAAACACAGCTCTTTTCTACATTATTGAAGTTGTGTTCATTCAAAATTCTAGCACTACATCCTTAAAATCTGGAAAGCATTTTTTAAAATGAGATATAAGAAAAAGAGATTTCTGAATTGGAAGAAAGGAAATTAAAATGTGTATATGTAGCATACAAGTTACTTAAGCATCCCCAAAATGCCCACAGAGAACATACTACAGCTTAAAAGAATGTACTAGAGAAAAGTATGAAATTGGATACTTGTATCCTGCTTTCCCACTCCCCATATCAGTGGACTTTTATACCTATTGCATATAATCTAATATTATTCAGCCTTAATCTTGATGTCTTTGGGCACTATTGCCATAAAAGAAATATAACATTCAAGTGAGCAGAAAGATTCCAGGAGGTATTCAAACCATGGAGGTATTTCTGAGCAAATAAAATCCAGGTAATCAACTAAAATCCAGGCCACAAAAACTAGCAGAAAGGAACATAAACCTTGGCAGCTAAAATGAAAGGTGGAAAGTAGGAGGTGCTAAGGAGTGAGTTGAAGAGGGAACAGCTGAAGTTGTAAAAACAAAAAGAAAGAAAGAAAGGGATAACCAGTGAAATGGAAAGACAGTAAATGTAAAACTGATAAAGGAAACACTTTTTACACAACACATAATAATAACCTGTACAAATCATGGCTTTGAAATTTCATTGAGGCTAAAAGCTTAGCAACATGTAAAAAAAAAAAAAAAAAAAAAAAAAAGAATTAGGTATTCAAGGGAATAATGATAACAGAAAATATAGTGATATAAGGACACAAACTTCTTTGCTTCAAGCCATTAGTCAGCTATTAACTTATAAATGATCAGGAAGGAATTCTTCTTTGGTCAAGTTCTGTGTCATCTATTACAAGGGTACTTGCACATTCCTGAGAAGCATCCAGTACAGGTTGCTGCTGAAAACAGAATACTGGACATCTTCCTTTATGCAGTTTCATAATTTCTACTGTCTTGTTTTCTATAATTAGGTGTGGCTAACTCAAGGTGTAGGCCAGCTCCTGCAATATCTTTGTTTAGGCATGATCTGAGTTAAGTCAATAGGCAAACTTGCTATTTTTTTCATCAGAAGTTGTTATTTTTCAGACTCAGTTTACCTTCTGTCTTGTTAAAAAATTAAGTTATCCTTATAAGCTGAATTGCAGCTCCCTGTACTCTCTGACCATATTGTTTGATATTACCAGATGAAAGAGTAAAGTTTACCTTCCCTGAACAAAGATAGAATAACACTGTGAGACACTGCTACCAAGGGAGTGAGAAGGAAAAAAGGAGGGAGTAGATTTGGGTTTCATGATGATATTCAAACACACGACCTAAGAGTTTAAGTCATACTACAGAGAATTACTATGAGGTTCTACTCAGTAGGGATGAATTTTGTCCAAGCAGCTGAAGACTGATCAAAATGAAACATGGAACCAATATTATTTATAGTGTATATTGTTTTGGGTTTCTAAGGTTGTAATATAAAGAATAAAACCAACTGCTGTACAGCTTCTGCTGAAACAGACGTAGCTAAACCTTACTCATATTTTCTGCAGGTTTTTTTCATTTATCTCTGGGGAGATCCAATGCATTGTAATGGAAATTTCAATGTCTTTTTTCCCCTTCCCCAGGAACAGAATGCTTTTTTCAGTTATGATTGATTTTAGTAATAGATATTCATACACATTTATAGATATGGTTCTTATCTTGGAAGGCACCGACATAACAGAAGAAAGAACTGGAGATCAGTCATTTAACATTTTTAATGAATTCCTATTTCATTAATTATTTTGATGAATACCATAGAAAAAATAATGTACTTTTGCAAATATGTTTCGAGTTTCCAAAGGCCTTTTATGATAGCAATAATGTATTAGCACTTTGGAAGTACAGACCCCTGAGTGCCTGGATAGAAGATAAACTTAAAACAATGTACTGCCTTTTCTACTAAACTGTACTATACTCAAATAATCCCACTAAAGTGTGTAGGGCTGGCTCTGAGGGAAGATATTTAAAGCCATATTGCACCAAGAAATATTGATTAAACTTGTGAGAAAAGGCCCAAACAAAATAATTGTTCATATACTACTTCTTCCTTCTAGCTGGAACAGGCCTAGGTAGGTTTGTAGAGTGGATTTTTCTAGTTCACTCATTGTTAGCTTAATACTGGTCCCACTGAAGTCAGGCTAAAATTTGAGGTCAGAATAAAAAAAATCTTTCATTCCTGAAGAATTTTGAAGCATTTCAGAGGCCAGTGCTGAGCATGTTTGAAAGTATCATGTAAATTCATAATTGCATAGTATGTTCTTTTTTTAGACTATACACCTTAGTTGTGTGCATACCTTCAGAAAAGAATTCGGGAGATGTTTGTATTATTTTTATCAAAGACTTTTTGTATCTCTGTTTTGGTTGGCTGCTTGTTAGGAGTTAGAGCAGGCCAGTGTTCAATATGCCTACTGTCTGGTAAAGCAATAACAAGAGTTGGAAGAGCACAGGGAACATGGAAAATTAGCTTGGTTGACCAGCATGGACATGCTCTGGGAGCGGTGGGGGGTAGGGGGTGCTTTAATTAGAGAGGCTCAAGGTGGGTGTGGGGAGAGAGCAGAGTGGCAGTGAGCACGGATCTGGGGTGCTGGGGAAAGGAGAGACAGTTGGCCCAAGCCCAGCCACCAGGGGAGGGGAGGTGGGTGGGGTGTTTACACGAAGGTGTAGTCTAAAGTGACTTCACTTTAGTGTAGCATGAGCTGGGTAGTACAGATTAGAGAATCCTGTCCTGGTGTGGCATAATAAGTCCTTAAAACTAATTTCTGGTATTAACATGCAGACAGTCCAGGTGTTAAGACCTCCAAGAGTTGGTTAATGTTACCATGTAACAAGACCCTAACTGTGCAGAGGAGAAGGGGGATTTGCCTATTATTGAGCTAGAAATAAAGTATATGGTTGGATTGGAGCACTGCTGTTGTGGGATATAACTGGTGGTGTAGTGAGACTGAAAAAATTATCAAGATGAGAAGTAGATGGGATTTCTAGGCCTTGCTTAACCTGATCAATCCATTTAATATCAGAGACTATATTTCATAATTAAAACTCCATCCATTCATTCTCTAGTTTGTCTCAGCACTTTTCCTTTTACATGAATCCCCAGGGGAATTTCTTTGAGCTTCCTGTTGTACAGCTTCCCTTACAGATCTTAGGCAAGACATTAAATTTACATTAGGTACACACTAGGCACATCTAAATGTTCATGAATGTGCTGTAGTTACTGAATGTTAAGTTCTGTACTTGTACGATCAAATACTAAATTAATGTGCAGTAACCAGTATTACTGCGCAGTAGCACCAGTGCACACCTTTTTAGTGATGCTACTACGCAGTAGCGTATTAGCACCATTTGTACTGTGATACACTACCGTGCAGCTTTATTAGACTACTGTGTTTCTTGTAGATGCACCCACTGATTCTTGTATTAGAATCACGTAATGCAGTTCCTCCTTCCCTTCACATCTTCCTTCTTTTGTCTTGTCAGACTTGTAGACCACGAAGTTCTAAGAAAGATGCCATAAAAGAGGCAGCGTGGTAGCTCTATCATGCAGGAGATGTGTGATTTATGTTCAGGAAGTCATTTCTTCATATGGATGGAAAGGGATAAAATCAGGTCCCCTCATATGTTAAATGTGCCAACATTTTCAAAGTACCAAGATGGGCAGTCTTCCTGGATTTCATACTAAGCAGACAGTATCATGATTTCATGCAGCACTCCTATGATTCCCCAATAAGCCCCACTCCAAACTTGTCTTGTTGTAAACCGTAACTGTACAATTACATAATCTGGAGGGCAAGAGCATAGGCATGGTTCCAATTGTGTGGTGAGTATGCTGAATTTCATAGGTAATTGGATATTTTAAAATACCTTTTGTGGTGGTCTTGCCAGTAAGTATTTGTTTTTTCCTCTTAGGAGCCAGGTTCTCTACTCTTCCCTTCATCATTCACACCCCCAAACATACAAACATGTACACACTTCGCCTGTACTTTTCAGTACTAGGTTTACAAAGAGAAACATTTGGAAGGGAGGAGAAAACTGTCAGTAACTATTCAGGAAAGCTTAGTAATACGCTAAATCAGCTTCAAGGCTACACAGAATACAAACCATGCACTGTAGTTTAAGCCTTTAAAATTATAAAGTAGGTAAACTGGGTTTATATGGAAATGTCAAAGTGGAGCTTATTTCCAAACACCCAGTATACTATTTGAGTCTACATGAGATTTGCTGACTTTAAAATTCAACACCTCCATTTTATGCCTTTGAGCAAAAAACTCATTTATTTTTTTTATCCACATTGCATAAATAAAATGAGATTTTACTCTCTATTGACTGACACTACCTTGCATTAGCCAAGATGAAGTCATTAGAGAAACATTATAGTGTTGCTACAGTTCAGGTTTTGCCAGTGCTTCCACTGCAAGCCCCAGCTTTCAGATTTATATAAAATTATAAGTTCTCAAATTTCCTCTGGAAATGAATTTTAACTTGACTTTTAAAAATATAACTAGAAAAGAAAACCCCCTCTTTAAAGAAGTTTCATGGTGTTTGAATAACAGAAGACCCATAATAATCCCTTGCCAGGTGAATATAGCACAGTCCTTCAGAAAGTCTACAGTGTACTTTACAGGCTTCATGGGGTTTGTTTGCACATTATTGGACTCAGTCAAGTGAAAGACAACAGTCCATTGTGCACCAACAATACATGTTAGCAGAAAGCTGTGTTTGCAGTGATGTAGACATAACCAGCATAGTTTCAGCTCACAGATTCTTTGTAATTCTTTTGTTTGACTGCTGAGCTCTTCCCCTGCCTGCCTACAAAAGCAGGAGTTCAGTTCCAGTAACACACCAGATATCCCAAATTCTCATAAGAACAAGGACTTCTTTGTAGAAGTCACTTCCTGATCCTGATCGTGGGAGCCAGTGATCTAGGTTCTATTTTTGACTCTGCCACTGCCTCTCACCATCTTTTTTTTTTTTAATTGTGATATCTTTGGCTAGGGATAAACATTACACATAAACCAGTTAAGTGATCAGAAACTGGTTTAAACCTGTAACAGAACAGAAGTTAAGTGCATAAACCACTTTGAGATAAACCTAGTTGAATGTAGTATCAGACTTGACTGATTTGGCTCAAAGTGATTTATGCAATGTCCGTCTCAGACCCTTTGCTGGTTTAAGATAAACCAGACACCTGCATGCTCTCTGGGCTGGGCAGGGCTCTCTGCCCTACAGCAGGGTTGACCCCTCCCCTCTGCTCCCTGGCTGCAGCCCCAACAAGAGACTTGCAGCCACAGCAGGGTCTGCTGGCTTCCCCATGCTTCCCCCTCTCACCCCTCACTAGTTAAGCAGAGATCCCTTCCTCCTCTCTCCCACAGCACAGACTGTAGCCAGCATGTGGCATGCTAGCTAATGCTGTGCAAAACAGGTAAGACAGTGTCCAGTTAGGGCTTTTTGGAGGTAATCAACAGTTTAGATGCTAATGTCCCTGCATTCTTACCTTTGGAAAATGCTGTTTAAGAAGTGAGCTAGGCTTTGTTTTCTGATGAGGTGTTAAATGCTGATAAGGGAGTGGGGGTGGGGGGGAGGGCTCTCCCTAATCACAGTGTCCTGCGGTGGCCTGGCCCATAGCCTCCCTCAGCTCAGCCCTGTGCAAGGGAAGGGATAGCTGCTGTAAAGCCCCCTGGCTGTTAGCCTAAGCCACTGCAGGCACATGCCTGCATTTCTGAGATGTCTGTCTGGTTACCAAACTGATTTAGCCTAGCCAGGTTAGACTAACTAGATTGTATCAATTTAGACTCAGGCTTTTTTAATGTCTGTCCCTAGCCTTTGAGACAGGGGCATTCTCTTGTTCTGGCTGATCAGCATCTGGTTCAACTTACCTGGGTGTAACCACTCCAAGATCAGAACTAATTGCACATATTATTGTGTTCTTGCTGTCACCCATTTGTGAAGGTGGCATGTCACAAGATTTTCTGGTATTCTGAAAGAGTTCTTTCCCAGTTAATTGTGTCCTACTTGTTGGATAGTGTGTCTGTCCTTGAGAAGAGGATGGGAAAATTGTATAGTAGCAGTAGAGGATGAGAACATAAGATCTTTCATTTCCTAGGTTGGACCATAGGTCCATTTAGCCCAGATTCCTGTCCCACACAGTAGCAGAATGGATGCTAAGGGGGAGAAAGCAGGGCGTGTTCATAATTTTCCACACCTTGATGCTCTCTCACTGTACTTTCCAGCATCCCGAAGTTTAAGTTCTTATTCATGGGTGGCATTTGTATTTACCATGTTCAGTACCTGCTGGTGGACCTTTCCTCCATGAATTTGCCCTATCTCCGTTTGAATCAGGTTGAACGATCTGCTTCCACAGCATCTAAGTTCCACAAGTTAAAAGTTGTGCATGCTGTGTGAAAAAGATTAGCAACATTTGACTGATTTTTGCTGATGTCCTCACTTTAAAATGGGTGGGATCTCTGGCAGTTTAAACTCCTGCTGAGTAAATTAGCTTGAGTATAATACATCTCCAAAGCAAGGTCAGATTATTTTCTTTTTGAGTGGTGGGAGAGATATGGGGCTTAAACTAGGTCAGAGCCTGGTTAACTGTGCAGTAGAGACATAATCTGGGTGTTTGTGCATTTTATATAGCATAGTGTCCTCCTGTGTTGCCTGGGCCCTCTGGATACTAAAGAAATATAAACAGTAGATAGCAGTTTTTAAAATTGCTTCCAATATAAGGTCTTTACATTAATCTACCTGGTTTAGTCCCATTGCACAGAATTTGGGGTTCTTCAGGATAAAATGCTCAGTCTCATGGCTATGGTTGCTTTGTAACATAAACATTTCAAATCAAGTTTTAAAGGAGTAAGAAAAAAAAAATCACACGTCCATATCCCAGTCATAGCTGTATTTGTACACAGTCCAAACTCTGCTTTTTTTATTTTCTCTTTTTTTCTCTTTTCTTTAGCTAAAAGCTGATTTGGTACAATCATTTGTTATTGGGAAAGTTCTTGAACAGCTGCTTTAACAAGCTTAAACCAACCGTGTGATATGGCCACTTTCTCGCCATCTCAGTAGGCTCTCAGCAGAATGTCTCATTAGCCCTGGTGTCTTAAAAGTGTAATTTTCTAAAGTGTAAAAAGCATTTTGAAATATTTACTCAGTGATTTAGTCTTGCATCCTAGGAAAGAAAAATGTTGGAGTGCAGAGTTTATAATGTACATATTTTGGCTGAACCACCCTAGGTTTTAAAAGCCTGTACAACATATTTACAGTTTCAGCTCAGAGTGCCTGGAGATACAGCTGTGGCTGCCTGAGAAATTTCCAAGTAATACTACTTCTCACCGTTAGGGGTGGCTGTGTTGCATCAGCAGATGGCTGCTTCCTTATCTCTTTCTCCGAAATTGCGTTGAGAGCAAATGAAGCAGGAAAAGGAGGACAGAATTCAGAAACCACTTTCTCCAATTTCCCTTTTACTTAAAACTGCAAGTGATTTGGGGTGAGCTGTAGTACCTGGCAATTTCCTACATATTCCTTCCCACTCCATCAGGAGAAAGAATGCATAATGACAATATGACAGAAGAGACAGCTGTTTCCCGGTGTGGTGTGACAAGAGCCCTGTTTTTTCCCCCCAAGATGCCATAAAAGAGCCTTGCAAAATTGTACTCGTTCACCAACAGTGGCTAATTGTTTTTTGGACAGGCAGTTACTAAAATAGTGTTTCGGTTTCTTCAGCCTCCAGCATTATAGCAAATGAGCCAGTAGATTTGTGCTTTGTTTAATTGTGGAAAAAATCTTCAAAAATGCCAAAAGAAGAACCCTGGGAAGAGGGAAATCTCTTTGGGGATCAAGGTTATATGGCAGAGTAAGACTGTAGGGATCGCCTCTTAGATTTTATGTTTGTGGGGTATTTTTAATTTTCCTTTTTATCTTCTTTACAGTCTAATGGACATGAGTACAGGAACATACATTTTGAAAGCCTGATTATTTAAGTACATCTTACAAATAATTATAGTGCACTCTATAGTCTTATGACAACTGGGTCAGTGATTTATTTGGTTAGTGGTAGAGGAATAAACAGTGGCAACAATTAAACTGTTGCAGTTTCTGTCTCATAGTTTCTTCACATATACCAGTCTGTGAGATGTGCTAGACATATTGCTCCATGTATCTTGTAAACAGTGGGGTGTTTTATAGGGCATTGCGAAGCTTCTGTCCCTAATTCAGTTCGGCAGAGATTCGGCCCAATTCAGTGGCTGAATCTCCAAATCCAAATGAAATCAGGAGACCCTTTAATCTCTCTGAATCGATTTGGAGAGATTCTGAAAGATTTGACAATTCAGAAATAGAAGCAGCTTTAGGTGTTTTTTTTTCTACATATATCAAAGTACCAAGTGGCTTGTGAATGCTGAGACAGTGGAGCAGCTGGAGCATCCCACAGGAGTGCAGAGGGCTCCTCAGAAGCATTTTTGGTCCACTTCCAAGGCCACCGGAGAGTGCACTGGGGGCCCTCACTAAGCCCCACTGACTCGGTGACTGGTGTCTCCTGGGTCTGGAGGGGTGCTCGGGCTCCCCGCCATGGCTGATTGCTGAGCTGGAGGGGAATGGGGGGGGGGTAGTGTGAACCCCAGTGGACCCGGAAGTACGTCCGGTCCATTTCTGGGTTTGCTGCCGAGCATGCGGGGGGCCCTTCCCCCAGCTCCTGTGGGACATGTCATCCGCCCCCAGCATTACAGTGTTCACAAGCCGTACCTGGTACATTGAGGTAGGTGGAAAAAACATTTAAAGCTGTGTCTATGGCCGAAACGTTGATTCTCTGAATCAGCGTCAAATCTTTCAGCCATTATCAAATTGGGAACAGTGATCCAAATCAATTAATCAAATCACTGTCCCTGATCGGGGCCGAATCCGAATTGAATTCGGCCCATTTCACACAACCCTAGCATTTTGCTTTTCTATAATTTTAGATGTAGTTTGTTGTGCTCACAGAATTATTTGCTGCTGTAGTTGCAAAATGTGCAATCTGATTCCCATCTCTCATAATTATTTCTCAAAACCTTTGCCTTTCTCAGCTGTGGTACTAGGATCATGTATCACAGGGGCTGGTTGTTTTAAATGGAAGCAAGTTCCCTAAGTGGTGGAGTGAGGAAATATGTTGAGGAAAAGGAGTCACAAGGTCAGATTGAAGGATTCACTTTTTTTCTGTTTTGCCTCTCCAGTGGCATGCATTTTAAAGGAGCAAAGGATGATGCCAGCTACTGGGTTAAGCTAAGCTTTTTGGAATGACACCTCGGACATTATACAGGAATGGAAAGAAAATGTTGTCCATTGCCCAAATAACAATAAGTGCATGTTTTATTGTCCAGAGTAAGCACTGGTGTAGTTTTTTTGAGTTTTTTCTGGGTTAACTGAATAGCCATTGCTACCAAAATACAAACAACAGGGATGACTATAATACAGAGTGGTGTGATGCATTTCAGTATCACGTACACGTCAGTATTTAAGCATATACACACCTAATCTAAGCTACTGAGAAAATTCTAATGTATACCATAATTATTCTTACAGCAAAAGTCTTATTATGTAATTGATGTATGAAACAGGAAAATACAATAGCAAAAGTAATCAACACAAAATATGTACCTCCCACCAATAGCCAGATGAGCAGCACTTACTCTTGTGGTTCAGAAGCTGCAATACAGTGTTCAAGAAAGCTGAAGCATCAAAAGACCACTTATCAAACAGTGTGCATATCTAAAACATGTTAATACCAAAATTATCCCAGGGATGCTTTTTCATTTATTCAGGACAATATAGAATCTGTGGCAACTATTCAAATGACTTTATATGAAAATGAAGCATGTAGAAAGTATTTGTATTTTCAGCTTCGTTTAATAAATGTATCAAATGGAAATAATTGAGGAGATGCCTATGTAACTAGCTAACTCACTTCAGCTCATTGGCAACTTCTTCACAGAACACCACTGATTACAGACTGTATTTTGAGAAATTCTCTATTAAACCAGAATAGAAGTTGGAAATATATTCATAAGCAATGTATTCCACCCACTGGAAAAAAAATTTCAGTGCTACTCTATAATTGTTTCTTTTTTTTAAAGTTCAAAGTACTATTGACCCAGCAGGTAGATGGAGAGAAAGAAGTGGCAGAAGATATAATCATGCTGATTGAAGACAGCCTCATTTGGTAGCAATTCAGCCCTTTAGTCTCTAGACATATCCTTACACTACTCACTTAGCACCTTCAGAGAGTACTGCCAGTATCCCTGCTTACTCAGTCCTATGCCACACTCACTAAACCTGGGAGAAAGAAACGCTGTGAAAGCAGTCTGGGGGGAGAAAAACAAATCCTAAGATAGTCCACTGGTTCTGTTTGGTCACAGGATGGCGCGCATAGTATATTATTTAATTTTACAACTTTACTAAAGTCAGCTAATCTCGTTACTATAGGTACTTTATCTTTTGTGCTGGGCTGTCAAGGTCAGTTTCTCTCTCTCGTATGAGAAGCTCAAGCGATTTGAAATGAGGCACAGATAGGGGTGTGTATAAGCAGCACTGTTAACAAACTACAACTACAGAGTTTGTTGTGTTAGCTTCTGACCTTTTGCCATCAGCACCTGAAATCAAAGACTTTAATCTTTGACAGTTAGAAGCAGAAAAAAAAAATACCATCCAAGAAAGATCCAATTTTATGTTTACTTGTATGTAATGGACTTTTGTCTACATCTGAACATCAGTTACTTAAATATTGAGGTCTCCGTGTAAAGGTTTTACTGAGTTCTAAGGAACTTTGACATGTTTACACACATTACAAAACAAATCAAGGGCCTTGTGAACCACATCACAAATACACTGTTTCCCAAGTCTCAGAATGATCTATTAGGAATGAAGAAATTGAATAATAAATTTGCCAAGTAGCAGAATTACCATCCATGTCTGATAAAGCATTTCTAAACATCAGCTGAAAAAATCTGACAGCCGAATATTCATCTATTCATCCACAGACCATCCATACCAAAACAGAATGGCTGTCAGAAGGACATATCAAAATTTAATTTTTAGCATCTCAACAAATCAGTGGATGAATTGATCTACCGAAATTTGGCAATAGGCAAAAATAAACTATTGAAGAAAATGGAAATATATAATAACTCGACTCGAGATTTGGAGAAAACAGCTGAAATACTAAAACTGTAGAATTAAAGGGATAACAATGTCATTAGAATCAGGAACAAATCACTCTGTATGATTGCCTTTGACACAAGTGGGTGCACAATATTTACATCCATATTAGAAAATGCAACCCTTCACTCTTCTATATCATCATTAAAAACACCTTAGTAGAGTGCTTGGATAATCCTTATTACCTTTGGACAAATAAACCTTACTTCACTTTCAGGATCCTCAAAATGTCACCATAGACATTATTAGATGCACTTTCACCTAACTTGGAGCCTGTGTCTGTGACATGGATGACAGATTTCCTCATGGCACCTGGATATTTCCTACTCGGGTTCCTCTAGGGGCAGTTCAGTTGGGTACCTGTCCTTCTAGTTCATCTATCAAATATTTATAGCTTTCTACACTGAATTTTTTTGCAGCTCCCTGTTCAGGAGTACCACAGGATGAATCCCTGTCCTTTTTATTGTCTGTTTCAAAACCCTCATTTTCTTTAGTGAGCATAGGATTTAACCTTATGTTTTTTACATGAATACATAAAGTCTAAGCCAGTTGAAAAGTGGTGCATCAAGACCACCTTTCCAGGAGAAAACAAATTCTATTAACTTTTGTTCATATGGGAATAGGAATAGAGTTTCTTGTGCATGTATGTATTGGGTTTCCTTTTGTGGAGATATAAAATTATATTCCACTGACCCCGAGAAACAGCAAAGCTCATCCTTTAACAAATAACATATAATAACAAATACCTGTGCATAACAGATCCTTATGTTATTGTTCTTAGATTTTAACATCCTAGAATTTTCATCAGTTAGATCTCTGAATAACTACCCTGTGAAGCTAATCCTGAATTTTTCCTAGGAAATACTTTTATCAGAATCAGTTCTCACAAAAATATTACAAATTCAAGATGGATTTCAGAGAGAAAAAATAAGTTTGATTAGTTGAGTCCAATGGCTGGCTACTCACTTGGGGTGTCAGAAACCTGAGTTTTCATGCCCATGCCCCTAATCTTTGTTTATTTCCTATGTTTCCAACCTCTCTCTTCCCTCCAATAATTGTAAAGGTCTTGGTTTCATTCTGATGCAGATTGAAAACAGATTTCAAAATAAAAATATTTACAAATGGCAACTCTTGTTTTCAGCCCAGTGGCATAATAAGGAGAGCCAATGCCCAGGACAAATCCTGGGGGGTAAGGGGAGGAGGAATGTGGTTTCAGTAGCAGGAGTGGGGGCAGCACTCATACCCAGGCCAGAAACTCCTACACAGCCCCAGCTGAGCTACGGCTGCTGTCACATGCTCTACCTGCTCCAGCAGTTACTCTTAAAGCAGCAGCAGGTAGGAAATGTTCTGCAGATCCCAGCAATGGGCATGCTGCTGGACCATGGACCCCTGGGTGGTTGGAGGCAATTCTAGCACACCTTCTAACTTGACACCAGGGTCAAGGGGCCCTCTTGCCCACCTATTGTCACGTTAATGTTTCAGACATTCTTTTGACTTAGTATGATAGTATGCTGTATCTAGTCCATTTTTTTACTAACTCAGTTGCTACATTTTGATTTTTTTCACTCTGCTCCCCTTCACTCATTTAGTGCAAATATTCTCACCATTGTTTCACAAAAACTCATTATTGAGTGTGAGAGAGCATCCTAACCTTCATCTCTTGAAAAAACCATCCTGCCAGTAGATTCATTGGGTGTGTCCCCACTAGTGGGAATGTGCATTCCCCAGGGACAAATAGCAGTGTCATGTATTTGTGCTGCTGCCAGTTGCCCCTGGGGAATGTCCCTGTATGCGCAGTCTGGTGCATGGCAAGTTACCCTGGATGGGTAGGGCCCCAGCCACCTACCTGAGATCCTGAGGGCCTCCCAGTGTTCCAGAGGTAGTGATCCAAGTGTATGGAGCCTGGCTAGCAGCTGAAGTGTGGATCTGGCTGACCAGGCTCCTATTTCAGGTGGCAGACACTGCCACCACATGTGCCATGCCACTTTTTTCTAGCGCAGGTGTTTTTTGACACCAAGGTGTCCCAGTGTCAAAAAAAAACTGCTGCACTGCAAATTAGCAGCATGACAAACACCTGCATGTGCAGCATGTGTAGCTTGCGGCACCACAGATGGTTCTACAGTACCATGAGCTGTACATGCATGCTCATCTGGACATGCCCATAGGATTGGAGGGGATCTTGGGGGTGGTCATGCAGATTTTTTCTACTGTTAAACCACCCCATGGAGATGCCTGTCCATTCTTTTCTTGAAAACCTCCAGTGAAGAAAATTCACAATTTTATAAAGCTGTGTGTTCCATTTTCCTACTGTACTTACATTTAGGAAGCTTTTTCCCCTAAATCTCAATCTAAATCACTTTGTCCCCATCTAGATTAGTTTAACCCCATCTCCATGTGTACTGGCATCTCTAGTGAGGGAAAACAATATTTCTTCAAGTTCTTTATACCAGCCTACAAATATTTGAAAATTACCATCATGGCCCCCCATGCCTTTATTGCTCCAGACTAAATACACCTAGTTCCAAACTTCCCTTAAATAGTTTTAATTCCAACTGTTTTTATGTTCTCTGACACCTCCCTTTTGATGCTCTCCAGTTTCTTTGCATCTTCTTAAAATGAATTTCCTTTACTTCTTTCTGCACCTGATGTACTCTGATTTTTAATTTGATGGTCATGTGCTGCCAAATACCTTCCTTGTTCTTTAACCTCTCCTGCATGGTCTACTTCAATTTTTGAACATATATCTGCAATAACATTTCATGACTCGTTTTCTAGGATGCCTTTGTTTTCTCTGATGTTACTCATGGTTGATAGCTGTGTCTGTAGATCTTGGATGGCTTCTTTCAGTATGATCACCAGTTTGCACCAATTGCACATATAGGGTGCATCCACATGTCATCCTATAGTGATGTAGAGATGTGCTAAGGCACCATACAGCATGCTACAGTGGTGTAGTGATTACATGGGTCTACATGTGATTGCCAGATATGCCATTGTAGCCGCATACTCCCATGGTATAGTGCACTGCTATGGCGACATAGTGGCGAAATCTAACCATGCACCACGTGCACGGCACAATAACTACCCATACTGCACTGTGCTTTAGTACTTCCAAAAGCACACCAGCATAGCAGCATCGCCATATGGTGACTTGTAGACGCATCCATAGTTCTCATTTCCCTTAGCTGGGGAGAGAAATATGCCTTTCTCCACCCAGTTGATTCACTGTCTTTGCCACATATTCTCTAAAAAGTAATGTATTTTTTCTTTGCTTCTCCCTGTTATTTTCTTCCTTTCTCTTCCAATATTTCTTTATTATTGTAGCTATACTTAAAACAGTAATACCTTTTGCATTCCAGGGCTTCATTTTGTTTGTTTGTTCACACCTATACAAAACTGTGGCCATTCTGTTTTCTCTTACATGTATGTTGCATTTATTGTATCAAGCTGTAAAATGGCTGCCCACGATGCAAGGTAATGAAGAATGAAACCTACTGTCAGTGTATCACTAAGGATGAATGCTGTTGCACCTTTGATGAAATTAGAGACTAGCTTTTCTAGGATGAGTTTTCATACATAACTCCATGTTTGGATGGTATTGTGCTTATCCCAGAATAAAAGTGCTTTGTATCAACTTAGCTTTCCACTTTTAAAATGGAAGAAGCTAAAGAGGAAAAAAAAATCACTCATTATGGAATAAGAATAATTAAATATGGGGTTATTCATAGATAGATATTTTACTTAAAACTCATAACTGACCCTTAAACTATATTAACCTTCAAGACTATATTTTATTTTATTGGTTTCATTTATATTAAGGCAACTATATTCCATTTTTGCGTACATAAAGAAATATAAAACAGGAGTAAATTATTTTAAAGTTTTATTTATGCTCACTTCAAGGCCATTTTACCTTGTCTGGGAGGATTTGAATGTAAATGAAAATCAGGTCCAAATGAAGGTAGCTGGATTACTATATCAGAAGTTGATTTCTTCCACCTTGTGATTCTCATATAGGTTTCATCAATTTTTTTTTTAGCAGCTGTTTGCTTTGTAGTAGTTGTGCAAGTGTGAATCACTTCTCCATAGTTTGGTTCATCATCTATGGCTTTACAAGCAAATGCTTTTTGTAATTAGAACTAAAAGAACAGTTTTTTTAAAGCCTATACGTTAGATCTCTCTTTTTTTTAAATCCTATAACTATTTTTCTCCTTTATTCCCAGCTCTCTAGGCACTTTCATTAAAGTGCTTCCCAGCTTGCTTTCCTTGTTTTTATTGTAATACCTAGAAATTAAAGAACTTATTTTCTAAGTACTTCAGAAATCACAGTTGCTTTAAAATGGCAAGAGACTGTCTGCTGCTAAAATGCCCTGTCCTTACAATTAGATAATTTTTAAACAGCCATTAATGATGTTATGGTTAAAAGAATCTAAAAACTTCTATAAGCTTCAAAGTGGTAAGGGTTAGTGATCATCAGTAATTACAGGCCTGATTCTACAAACCATCTGCACACATAAGTCAAACTCTATGAAAAATTTCCATTGACTTGAATGAACTTTAAGCTCTTAAATAAAGATGGCTGTGCCATTAGATATTTAATCTATGTCTCTTGGCATTGTTTTGGACATTCACACTAATTCTTAGGGGAGGCACCTACATGTGCGCTTTACTGCAGCACTAACTAACTAGCTCCACAGTAAATCATCATTGTCTACAGATGCAGTGCTATTAGGCCAGGGTAAAGTAATTCACGCCGTCATAGGATAGCACTGCCCAGCACAAGCACTATCCTATAGTAAAGTTATTTAGACTGCTGTTGAGCTGGGGTGGAGCAGCTCCAGGCTGGCAGGCTGACTCCCCATGCCTCCTGCCAGCCAGGGATGTGCTGCCGTGGCTCAACATGCTATAGTCCCAGATGCACTTATACATGCTGCACCCAGGAGCAATAAACCTGGGTACAAACTATGCCAGAGTTTATTCAGGCTCACTAATTTCATGTGTAGATGCGCCCAGAGTGAAGTTACGTGTTACACTTAAACCATACTAAAGGTACTTAAAATGCAAATCTATGCACATTAAGGTTCAGTAATTCTTGCTAAGTGCCCTATAAGAAGCTTAAAGTTGTGCCACTTCAGATGAGGGTTATCTCTGGGGCACCCTAACCTATCTCATCTTAGGATAATTTCAGTCTTTTCCATAGAGATAAAACATGCAATTTGCAGTCTTCCAACATACCAGGATGCACCATTGCCAGTTTCTCCTTTTCTCTCCTCCCTCCCCCTCCCCCAATAAGCAGGGAATGAGCAGAGGTATTCTACCTCCCAGCCACACCCCTGCTTGCCAGCTCTCTAGTGGCAAGTCAGAGTGGTATGGGCAAGAAACAGTATTAACCCTTAATGTGACTGCTCTCAGGCTGTTCTAACTTTGACACCACTTAACATTCCACAGAATCAGTATGGTCTAAGAGTAACATGTAACTTCATCCTTAATTACAGAGTCAGAGGAAGAGAAGGAAATCACTTTTGGTACTGACAATGCATTTGTTTCCCTTGTTCTTTGCACAAGACTTATTGTTGAGGTAGCACTGAAATTTGCCACAAAAATGAACAAGAAGAGATGTCACACCAATGTGAAACCAGAATCATTTTTACACCTGTGTATGAGGTATACACAGAAATCTGCCTGGTCCTTTTAAGTGAAGTGGCATAGCCTTTATTACAAAATTGCAATCATGTTTTCTCTGAGGCAGGAGAAAAATATTCTAGTATGAATTTATATTGCAGTGGTAGGTATTTTCCATACCCCAGTGGAAGACATCAAGAAGTGCACACCTGTACAAACACGGATAACCAAGTGCAGGAAAAGGGATATAATGCAAAACCCATTTTGCATTTCCTTCAGCATATGAAGTACGGTGTGTGGTAAAAGTTTACAAGTATTTGCAACATTCTGTTCTTGCCATTAGCTTTACTTTCCTGCCTAACTTAAGACCTTAAAATCTGGGTAGCATGTAAAACAAGGAACTTAATCTGTCATCATACAAGTCATGTGTCACAGTGGCATACATAGTTTCATAGTTTCTAGGGTCAGAAGGGACCTGAACAAATCATCTAGTCCGACCCCCTGCCATGGCAGGAAAGAATACTGGGGTCAGACGACCCCAGCAAGATGTTCATCTAACCTCCTCTTAAACACCCCCAGGGTAGGAGCCTGCACCACATCCCTTGAAAGTTGGTTCCAGGACCTAGCCGCCCTGACTGTGAAGTAGCGCCTCCTGATGTCTAACCTAAACCTACCCTCTGCCAGCTTGTGACCGTTATTCCTGGTCACTCCTGGCGGTGCTCGGGGGAACAGTGACTCCCCCAGTGCCTGCTGATCCCCCCTGACTAGTTTGTAACAGGCCACAAGATCCCCCCTCAGCCTTCTCTTTTGGAGGCTGAACAGGTTCAGGTCCCACAGCCTCTCCTCATAGGGCCTGCCCTGCTGTCCCCTGATTATGTGAGTGGCCCTCTTCTGGACCCTCTCCATGTTGTCCACATCCCTCTTGAAGTGCGGCACCCAGAACTGGACGCAGTACTCCAACTGTGGCCTGACCAGTGCCGCATAGAGGGGGAGGATCACCTCCTTGGACCTGCTCGAGATGCATCTGTGGATGCATGCCAAGGTGCGGTTGGCCTTCCTGACTGCATCCCCACACTGCCTGCCCATATTCATCTTGGAGTCAATGATGACTCCAAGATCCTTTTCCACCTCTGTGCTGACAAGAGGGGTGTTCCCTAACCTGTAGGTCTGGTGCCGGTTGTTCCTCCTGAGGTGCATCACCTTGCACTTGTCTGTGTTGAAACCCATCCTATTCTCGTCCGCCCACCCTTGTAACCTGTCTAGGTCTGATTGAAGCCTGTTGCTTCCTTCTAGTGTGCCAACATCCCCCCACATCTTAGTGTCACCAGCAAATTTGAACAGGGTGTTTTTTACCCCCTCGTCCAAATCGCTGATGAAGATGTTGAAGAGTCTGGGCCCGAGGACTGAGCCCTGCAGAACACCACTGCCCACATCTTTCCAGGTTGAGAAGGACCCATCTACTACCACCCTCTGGGTGTGGCCCACCAGCCAGTTGGCGACCAATTTGACTGTGGGTGTCTACGCCACAGCCTTCCAGTTTCTTAATGAGAACAGGGTGAGAGACAGTGTCAAAAGCCTTCTGGAAGTCCAGGAAGACTATATCCACTGCTACCCCTGCATCTAATGATCTGGTGATCTGATCGTAAAAAGCCACCAGGTTGGTCTGACAGGACCTGCCACTGATGAACCCATGCTGGTTGCCCCTAAGCATGCAGTCCCCTGCTGGCCCCTCCTGGATGCGTGCCAGCATAATTTTCTCGAACAGCTTGCCTAGGATCGAGGTAAGACTAACTGGCCTATAGTTTCCCAGGTCATCCCTCCTCCCTTTTTTGAAGATGGGAACTATGTTGGCCCTCTTCCAGTCCTCTGGTACCACTGCAGAGCACCTCGAGTGCTCATAAAGCCATGCCAGGGGACTTGCAATGACCTGGGCCAGTTCCTTTAGAACTCTAGGGTGGAAATCATCTGGACTGGCTGACTTGAAAACATCCAGCCCCTCAAGAAGCTCCCTAACTAAATCCTTGCTACCCCTTGGCCTAGGTGTGCCTCCGCGGGGCCTGAGGGGGGCCCAGCAGGGAGGTGGCTGTCCTGGCCCCTACTTAGGAAGATGGAGGCAAAGAAATCATTAAACATGTTAGCTTTGTCATCTGGTGTGATGACCAAGTTTCCCAACGTGTCCTGCAAGGGCCCCACATTACCCGGGACCTTCTTTTTACCTATGTATTTAAAAAAGGACTTGTTATTGTCCTTAATCTGGGAAGCTAGTCCCAGTTACATGTCCGCCTTGGCCTTCGTAACTACCCCTCTACATCCCCGAGCAACTTCAGAATAGTCCTCCCTGGAGATGACCCCTTCTTTCCATTGGGTGTAAGCCTCCGTTTTAGCAAGGAGACATTCCCGGATGCTTTTGGTGAGCCACAGAGGCTTCTGTGCTCTCCTGCTCCCTTTGATCCTCATTGGGATTACCTTCCTTTGGGCTTGGAGGATCATCTCCTTAGGGAGCGACCACTCACCTTGGACACCTGGCTCCCCTCCCCTCTGGGATCTCAGCGCTTCTCCAACTATCCTCCTTAGCTCATTGAAGTTTGCCCTCTTAAAATCTAGGGCCACTACCTTACTGCTTGCCTTTGCCACCTTGCTTTGGATGGTGAATTCCAGCAGGCAATAATCGCTGTCACCCAGGTGGTCAAGCACCCGCAGCCCTCTCACCAGGTCATCACCTGTGGCCAGCACTAGGTCCAACAAGGCATCCCCCCGGTGGGGCTATGCACCTCCTGGGTTAGATGGAGGTCCTGCACTCTGTCTAAGAACCTACGTGAACGATCTGACCTGGCTGACTGCTCTTCCCAGCAGATGTCCAGAAAGTTCAGGTCCCCCATGACTACCACATCCTTAGCCTTCACTACCTCTGTGAGCTGACCCAAGAAATCCTGGTCAAGCTCCTCTCCCTGGTTGGGAGGTCTGTAGTAGACTCCCACCGTTAAGTCTCTTTCCCCTCGACTGCCTTGTATGCTAACCCAAAGCACTTCAGAGTGCCCCTCCCCTGACTCCTTACAAATTGACGAGGATGTGTATTCCTCCTTAATATAGAGAGCCACGCCCCCACCTCTCTTTCCTATCCTGTCCCTCCTGTACAGCTTATAGCCCTTGACATTCACCGCCCAATCATGTGTTGACTCCCACCACGTTTCTGTAATCCCCACTATGTCCGGGCTGATGTCAGTCAGCAGGAGGGTGAGTTCCTTCTTCTTGTTACCCATACTACTAGCATTTGTGTAGAGGCATTTTAGGCCACCTGTAGATATGTGTACTGACCCCCTCATCCCAGCGTTACCCTGGCCCCTATCTCTTACCTGTTTATTTGCTTCGCTCTGTGGTCTGGGCTGGGCTGGGCTGCAGTTGTGGGTGTTGTTTGGTCTGGCAGTCTGATGTTTCCTCCACCCTCATCTACCCCTTCCCCCGATGAGTCTAGTTTAAAGCCCGCCAGAGTAGGTCTGCCAGCCTAGAAGAGAACACATGCTTACCTTTAGGGGAAAGGTGGAGCCCAGCCCATCCCAGCATGTCTCTCATTGTGATGTGCCGATCATGGCTGAGGAAGCCAAAGCCCGCCTCGAAGCACCATTCCTGTAGCTGCCAGTTGGTCTCTGCAATGCACGCTTCATGCCGTCTGCCTCATTCACTCACTGGCAGGATAGAAGAGAAAACCACCTGTGTGCCCGTCTCCTTCAGCATGCACCCCAGAGTGTGTTAGTCCTCCATCAGGCAATCAGGGTTCCTCCTGGCCGCATCATTAGTGCCCACATGGACTAGGTAATAATCGGTGGGCTGGATTACGGTTTGGAGTATCCCTGTCACATCCTGAATCCTTGCTTCAGGTAGGCAGTAGACCTCACATGCTGAGGGGTCCCGGCGACAGATGGGGCCTTCCGTACCTCTCAGGATGGAGACACCAATGACGATCACGCGACGCTTCCTCCTGCTGGCCTTCTTGCCTCCTTCAGCTTGCGTGGAACGTGGTGATCATGGAGTTGCCTCCTCCCAGGTTTCGTCCTCTACTTCCTCCTCTTCCTGGGCTGTCAGGGCTTCGTACCTGTTCTCCAGCCGGATTGGAGGAACTGGTGCTGCTGTGTTTCGAGCACCCTGGCATGGAAGATGACTGTCTGCCACTTAGCAGTGGAGGGCTCTTCTTCAGGTGCATTCTCCATGGTCACACAACCCTGCAGGGAAAGAAAATACCTGTCAATTTCCTCCTCTGCCTCTCGGATTCCCCTCAGCCTGCTAACCTCCTCCTGGAGATCCCTCACCTGCGCCTGCAGGGCCCTAAGGCGGGCGCCTGCAGGACAGGTGTGGGGGTCCCCAGTCCCTGCCCCCCCAGGCCTTGCTGGGCAGCTCCTGCAGCCCAGGGGGTTGGGGGATGCCAGCCCCCCCGTGGGCTCCGTCTGGGTGGAGGCCTCAGACAAGCCCCGGGAAGGTCGCACCCCCGGACAGGGGCCCTGGCAGCACTCCATGTCAATACCATTGTAGGAGTTACTGAATTTCTAGCTGAGTTTGGCTCCTCTGCCCCGCGCTAGCAGGAGTCAGCCTCTGGGCCCCTCCTGCTCACTCTCCGGCACGAATGCCGGCACAAACGCCGGCGCGCTCTTACAGACCGCGCCTGTTTGCGCACTCTGTTCGCGCGGCTCGGGAGCGCAGCTCCCTACTGGCTCAGCTGGGAGGGATCCGGGGGGCTTCCCCTCTGGATCCAGCTCAGCTGCGTCGGTCCCTCTGCCCCACTTACCTTAGGGGGATCAGCTGCTGCTGCCCCCACTGCTGCTCCGTTCACCTCTGCTGCTCTCGCCTCTGCTCTGGGTCCAGTAAGGGGGCACACGTGTGTAAGACACACGTGTGCCCGTGTCCTTCCTCTCCCCACTGCTCCTAGCTCCTGAATACATGTCTGATTGTATTAACTTGGACAAAAAAGAGGAGCTGATAAGCCACTTGGCTGTCACTTTGTGCATCAGATATGAAATAGCACATAATTCCTTGAAATTGCACACAAAGCTAAACTAAGTCAATTGAGGGCCCTTGGGCATACCATTACATGAAACTTGCCTACCCAAATGTTGGGACATGTTCCAAAGTGGAAGTAACAAGAAGGCTATGTCATTCTAAAGACAGAGAGACAATGGCATGGGGCCAGCTTCCATCTCCCAGGAGCAGCAATGGCCCCTCTTCCACAGGAGGAGAAAGAATTGTACCAAGGGGAAACACTCAATGCTAACCTACAGGTGCATCCCCCCCAAGGCTAGGTCCCCACTGCAGTCTTCCTACCACACATAAGGATGTGCCTAATTGGGGCCCTTCCAGGACTGCATTTTGAAATGAATACTATGATGCCTGGAGCAATTCTAACTGCTTATGTGGCAGATATTTTATATCATAGGTATTGTAGGTAGACATCTGGCACCAAAAATCTCATTTTCAAGCTATTTTTTTTATTTACAGCCAGAGTTGTTGGTTTCTGTTTCTTTCTCTCTCTCTTATTAAATAAAAACAGGGTCTACAGGGACACATGTCTTTTTTTCTTTTTAAGGATGACAGCTTTGGTAAGGCTGCTCTCTGCCCTTTCGTACCAAAGAGCACTCACTCTGTCATGGTCAAATGGAAAGGGATGGCTTCCTTTTCATTTTGTAGTCTGTGACAGAGCAGAGTAGTAATACCTCCCACTACTTCCATTCATGTCTGTTCTCAAAGTCCCCCATCCCTCTGATGTTCCTTGCATGCAACATCATTTTGATTCTCTTAATTCATCCATTAAAATAAGGACACCTGCCTATTTGCAGTTGAGATTCTGTCTAGTCCTAGGTCAAGACAAGCACTGCTTACCTTTTGGGGCAACTGTTGAGTCATCTTTAAGAAGTATGTATCATGTTTGTCAGTACATTTCAGCACCAATAGTAATGAACTTGCATCAGTGTTCAGGTCTAGAGATGTATCTAATTTTGGGTGCCCAGATTTAAAGGCATACAAGTCCTGTTACAGTCACTGGAACTATGTGAATTCTCTACTAACTGTATCAACAGTAATTGTAGATTTGGCAAATGTACTTCCATTTGCCAAGTGTGCATAGATAAACACACACATACATAAACACACATACAGAAAGCAGGCATCCAGGACACACACACACACAAAATAGATGCCCAGGGGACACACACAGACATGCACAGAACCCAGCCATCTAGTGCACACACACACAAACACAGAACATAGTCATCTAGGACAAGACACACATGTATGCACACATACATGCATGCACGCAGAGCACAGGCACCTGGGACATACACACAAACACACACACACACACACACGCACGCAGAAAACAGGCATCCAGGACACACACAAACACACACTCACTCACTCACATGGAACACAGACATCTGCAACACACATGCGTGCACACACATACATACATGCACATATAGAAAGCAGGCACCCAGGATGCATACACATGCTCACATACACACAAAACTTAGGCATCCAGGACATACAGAGAATATGGACATCCACAATGGACACAGACATGCACACAAAACACAGGTGCCTGAGGCACACCTGGACCACTGACTTGTATGCAGCTGAGAATGATACCCATGTCTTGCATAATTCCCTGTTCTCCAGGCTGATGGAGAGTGGTGCTATGCTCCCAGGGTCCCTGACTTCATCATTGGTGACATCATCAATGCACCAATCCTCATCAGGGGGCCAGCCTCTCACCTCCTGCCCTGGATCATGTAGCCCTATGGGAGGCAGCTGGACCACCAGAAGGAGCACTTCAACTGTGAACTGGGCTTGGCACAGTGAGCACATGCAACAAAGGCATGGGGGAGAGGGCAAGTCCCTTGACAAGGTTTATGGCCCTGGCCCCACACAGTGGGAGGCTGCCCAGATCTGCAAAGTTCTGACCAAGTAGCTCCTCATCTCTGTGGACTGGATAAGAAGGCCAGAGGGCTTTCAATGCCCTCACCCTGGCACCAGGCCACGGGTCTCCTGCCTTGGGCTCCTCTAGCCCTTCATCACAAGCAGTGCTGCCCACAACCCAGGCTGCCTGGGCACTGTTCCCCTTCCCCTTTCCCTCTCTCCTCCCTTCACCTACCTTGGGGCACACATCTGGGTGCAGGGGAATGTGCCACAAGGAAGAGATGTGCCTCAGTTTAAAATATTTGCGTTGCCAAATGTTTCCTGTGTTTAATAACGAAAATGTTTTGTTCATTGCCTGTGTCTCAGCTTCATCCCTCCTCTCAATTCACACAAAACAGCAAACTTTTGGAGAGAGGGGGTGGGGGTTGAGAAAGGTGTGACAGAACCTGGAAGGGGCAGCTAGGACAAGGAAGGAGTTTGGGGTCAGGGAGAATGCTGCAGGGTCTGAACTCAACAAACATGAAACTTTGGAGAGAAGGCATAAGGTAGGGGACTTTTGACTTGACACCCTACTTTCAAGGGTCTGGAGTCAAGACCAGGGACTTATCCACACAGGAGCTTAGGAGCTGGACAGCTGTGTGATCATGGACCCAATGTCTATCTAAAAGAACTGCGGGCTTGGGGCTGGGGCTGGGGCAGGGACAGGTGTGTTGAGGGTGGGGATGTGGAGGCTGCAAGTCAGGAAGCATAGCTGCAGAGGGTGCTGAGGACTCCTGGCTCACCCACATGGTGCCCCTGGGACCATGTGTCCTCCTTCAAGGACCTACAGTCCTTACCAATGCCTGGGGCTTATGTCAGGAAGCTGTCCCAAGCCAGGGAGATGCCTATTCCCACCAAGGCTGTGCCACTCCCCTACAGTGGTACCCAGGCCATGAGTAGGGCCACAGTAGGGAGCAAAAGAACAGGGCCTTCTGCCTGGGGCCTGGATGAGCTAAGGAATGATTCATACATGGAAGGATGGGCAGAATAAAACAGATGCATCCCTTTCATGGCAAAGAATGCCCTTGTTACAGGAAGGATAGAGAGGGAAGTGGGAACTCATGAAAAAAGCAGGGAACTGCAAATCACTGGGTGCATCTATTCAAGATGCTATGTCACCATAGTGATGATCTATGGCAACATAGTGTCAGCAGGCAGTAATCGTGATGCTGCCACTATGTTTCTGTAGCAATGAGCTACTGCACAGTGGCTTGTTGCTATGGTAAAGTAGGAAACAACCCATATGCCACTGGGACTGCGCAGTCATTTGGTACCAAGTACACAGTCAGGGGAATGTGTAGACGTGCCCAGTATCTTGAATCCTACTTCTGGCTTTACCACTCACCCCATGTGTAGCCTTAGGCATGGCATTTAGCCTTTGTCCAGCATGAGTTGCCCCAGTGCAAAGTAATAATAATACTTACCATTTCTTAATATCTTTTACACAAAGACCTTACTGCTCTTTCTACCTTGTGACATCTCATTTTCTAGGTGGACAATGTAGAACACAGCAAAGATGAGTGACTTTTTAAAGGTCATACAGGAAATTTAGTAGAACAGAGGTAAATGAGATCTTACAACTCAATCTACTAAACTCACAAGCTTTTAAGTCAGAGAACTATTGCTGCTATTCCTTTTCTATAGCACTTAGAACCTCCAAGAAGTGCATATACCTAGTCTGTGTAATCCTGTCACCCCATTGCTGCTATCCATCTTCTTTCTCCACTGAACACCAATGTGTTTTTACATCAATTTATTTTATTTTGTCTTATATTGAATTGTCTTATGCTCTGTGGGACACAAATTATGTCTTTCCCTGTGCTGTAAAGTGCTTACAATATTGGCTCCACAACTCTATGGGAACTACCATAACACAAAACACTAATTCTAATAATAAGGGTGTGATAGGGAATTTAAAGTGTATCGGAAAAAATGTCCATATGACAGATGTCTATGACGAGTTGGAAACATCAGTTTTAGCCAAAACACAACAAGTGGGACAGAAATGGATGACAAAGATTGCAAAATAAGAGACTATGTAGGGTATATACAGGTGTTGAATTTTACATTGTGATGGTCTCCTTTTTTGAAATTTGACTATTTATTCCCTGCCTCATATATTGTGAGCTCCTAGAAGCAAATCCCATCCTGGAGGAGTATGTATCTGGTAAATGTGTAACAGATTCTGGTGCTGCTATAAATAAATGATTAATGCTATACCAGTTTTAAAGGGCACAATGTCTACATATGAACATAAATACATTAATTTGTGTTTTTTTCTCATGTGTTTTTATATAAGTTATTATATCCTCTTTGAAGTATTTCCAGTTTTCAAAACAAAATTAGTTGGCGTATCTGATGAAAGGTTAAAATGAAGAACACACTATTCCCATTATTAATTCAACCTTTAGGGAATTATTGTTTTAAGTCTCAGGAAATCTTTTTAGGCATTAACCAACTCAAATCCATGCCATTTGGGGAAGTCCTTATTTTCATTTACAGTTATCTAAACTTTTTGGGAAGAAAATGATTTTGTGGTTGGGCATGAGAAAGGGAGTTTGTGTATAAAATTATATAGCTTCATATTCTATGGTGGGTTTCTTTATTTAACTAAGAAGTTGCATCTGAGATTTTATTTCAGGGCTTGTAGAAATGGTTTTCTTTTTATTCATTCTTTTTCACCTGGTTTCCCTTAAGCACTCCAAAATGTTTCAAATCATCAAGCCATCAGAATTAGGCTTTTATCTCTTATATGTACATACACTGAATTCAGTAGGTGTATTGAGAATGTGTGTGCATTTGAGTGTGTGGCAGTCTTTGAAGAATCAGGGCATCAGAGGAGTATACATAAAGGATATATAGAGGCTGAGAATTTTGCTATCTATGTTTCATCCAAATAGCTTTTGGGTCTGTTATGTGTATGACACCACTACATTGCTTCTACATAAAACAAATTCACTGTAACAGAAAATCCACTGCAATACTTGTGTGTATATATAAATATAGACAGTCTTTCTGTTTCAGAAGTTAAGAGCTCAGGAGAAGTTTACAGATATAAAATACAGTTGAAACAGCATTGTTTTACTCTGAAACTTCAATTTTATAGTGCTACAAGCAGCAGTTCACCATCCACATGGATCAGCTGTGTCAGGGCTATAGGATACACACCTATATGTAAAAGGATACAGCTTATAAGAAAAACAGTCCATTTTATAGTAGCATAGTATGTTTTTATTTTCAAACAGTTTCCTGCTTCTGGGTGTGTTGAGCTAGGTCAACTTAGGCCATAGCTAACCTGATTTTCCTACTGAAATTGGTAGTTACTGTGGGTTCTCAGTGCTTTTAAAATAAGATCATTGTTGTATACTTAGAAATTTTGCCTTACAGGAAAATACTTTCCATTATAGGTATATCTTAGGGAATGAGAGTCTTGGCAAGATAAACAATATGAAAGCAAAAGTCTGTTTTATTTAACACATTTAGTAGTAGTGATGGTCAACCCTTGAATGGTTGCAAAAATTGGTTTTAGTAACCAAAAATGTGTCTAGTTATCTATACTTAGATAAAACAGGGTGGTTTGGAAGTTGGCTGAGGATGGGTTTTAAGTAAAAGCATCAGCATTTCTTGGGTTTAGTTAGGTCCAAAATTCTATGAAAATACCAAACTTTTTCTCTTAATATATCATTTCAAATGTTCAGCTTTGCAAGGAGATTTTTAATTCAGTTTGTTTGAAGCAGTTTTTAAATTCAGTTGTCATATTAACTTATTGTTTCATGCATCCTTAGCACAGTACTGAAGATGCTATCAATGATAGATATAAATTTGAATGAGAGAATGCTTTGTGGGGAAGGAAGTTTACAGAAGTGGAAATTCTGGTGTGTGAAATTTTACAGTAAAACCTTTGACATGCCTTTCCATCAGCATCCCCCAGCATACCAGAGCTAGCAGAAGATAATGCAACTGGATAAACTAATGCTTTAGAAAAGTAGAGCACTAAATTCCCAATGAACTAATGAGTTAAATGGACTATTTTCAGTAGTAAACCATTAAGTAAAGCATGTGTGTAACTCTTTGTAGTTGGATAGTGGACACTTCCATAATAAAACCAAAATGAAAAATACAGACAGTGCCTTTTAGTAGCAATATGTCAGTGACCTAATGTTATATTGTTCTTAACTGGCAATGGTGGTTACAGATAGTGTTGTCTGAATACAGAGCATAGAAAATGTACCAGAGGAAATGTTGCTAGTAAACACTCTTTTTTGTTACCAGGGGTTGTTGCAAATGGGAGGCGACTGTGCTGTTGTCTGTTCCTCCTTTAAAGATGAAAAGAAATTGCTTTATTCTCTTAATTAAAGTCATGGAATGATACTCTGGTACTAGTTCACTAATGGGCTCTAAAAAAGGATATTAATTTATGCCATGGTAAATTGTTAAATTGAAATCCAGGCAGCACATACTAGTGCCGTAATTAATTGTAGAGTCTTCACCCTAAGGAATTTATTTATCACAACAACTGACTGAATAGAAAAGAATTGAATAACTACAGATAAATCAACAGGTGACAAACAACTCATGCTTAAACCTTTGTGTCTGCCTACATTCCTGCACACTCCCACAGTGCTGCAGCAATTAATATACTCCAGTGGAAAAGGTGTGTTCTCAATTTATTTTACATGGCCCAAGCTGATATTTTGTAACCTTTGTCTATGTTAAAGTACAATTTCTAACAATCGATGCACTAAAGAGATTTCCTCTTGCATTTAAAGTTCACATCCAACTCAAATCTTATTGAAGAAGACACTCGGTTCACAGTGAGCATCATATTCTATCTAAAGTCCCAAGTTCACCTAAATCTAATTATGGTACCTATGCAAACGTTGTCTTTTTCACCATGGCATCTGGAAATGTTCTGGTTGAACATTTACATGGTTTCTGATATATGTGAATTTTTTTTAAGTATCAGCACCCTTATCAAGGTATTATGATACAATGATTTAGTGCCTTTAGTGTGAAATTGGATAAACTGCAGGAAAGCAAGCATAAACCTAATAAAAGAGCTGGAAATAGACAATGTGTATGCATGGCCATAGCACTGTTTGCTCAATTTTTATACTGTTCCATCTTCCTTGAATTGTGGAACTGCAGGTGCTTTGCTAAATGGACTCATCATAAAAACCTCTATATCCTTAGCCATAATGCTTCTTGTGATTTCTTATAGCTGTGTTCTTTAGTAAGACGCACAAGAATAACTGTAACTCCAGGGGAGGTTTTTTTTTCTGTCTTTGGCTCCACTTATGGTAGAGTACCAGTTTTTCATACCTGTGATAATTCACAGCTTTGAGTTTCCTGTTTTCTTATTCTTTTAAATTTAGGCTTAATGACTGAGCTTTGGGGTCTGTTTTGTGTTGAATACACTTATTTTAACTTGAGATGATTTTCAACTTGGGTTGAATCTGGAATGGTAGCACCGGGAACAGCTGCTGGTTGAAGACGTCAAGAATATGCTGCTTAAAACAAGAGCCGGACTTCTGAATTTGTAGGCATAATATAGAGAAACCTGTGTCTTTAAAAATTAAGATAGATGACTCCTCAGGGAAAAAGCAACTCTTTCCTCTCTGTCTCAATCTATCAGAGGTGTGACTTCAGCTTGAATGGATGGACCTGGGCTACTTTTAAACTCTCCAACTTGCCTACTGCGACCAGGGTAGCTGAAGCAACACAGAGCTCAACAGAAGCTAAGCATATGAACATTTATTTACATGGTCCCCAAGCAAATTTGAAGCCCATGCTGTGCTCTGTACTAACTAATTCAGATGTGTCTACTTGAGCTTCACTAACACTTTTTTACTCCAGTGTAAACATATCTAAACAAAGAAAATGTGTTCCAGATGGGTAGCAATGAGTTACAGCAGGTGTGGGCAAAATATGCCAAGTGATTCTATCTGGCCCATGCCAGATCCCTTAGCCCTGTCCATCCCAGGCACAGGGGAAGCCCAGGCAGTGGTATGTGCACCTGGTCCCACCAGCCCTGGATGCTGAGATACCACTGGGTGTGGAGCACAGCCCACCCTATTCTCATGCATGGCTCTTGGGCATGCCAGAAGCTGTAGTATGTGGGACTAGGCAACTTGGCAGCAGGGTAGGGACAGTGCAGTGACTGGACTTGGCTTTCTAGTAGCCCCCACAATGGAAGCTCACTTTGCCCTTACACTTCTGGCAACTGCTGCTAGTGTCTTCACTGAAAGACACAGTCCCATTGCCTGGGCATCCTGGCCTTTCTGCCCTGCACCCACTGCCAGGGGCACCAGAAAGATCAGATGGATGGGTTGGGTTTCCATGAGGACTAGCCTGGGTAGGTGGGACTGGGACCTCAGGTGGGCAATAACAGGTATATGGGAGTGGGATGGATGGACAGGGCTGAGATCACAGATGGTGACAGTATAAGGCTGAGGCCAGAGTGAAACCATCCTGCAGTATTTTGCTCCCTGTTCCTTCCCACCCAATGTCTACAAATCTACAAGCATATCTCCCAGCATCTCTTTGATCTGATGCCTACAGGGAGGGGAGTGAGTGTGGCTTTATCTTGTATCAACTTTAGTTGTCCTCTCTTTGCTGAGAAAAGGGGCTCCTGGGAATTCTTTGCTAAAAATTCCACTACCAAATATAAACTTGGGGTAGTTTCCTACCTCTGGAGTACTCACTTTTCTCTCTTGAAATACTACTAAAAGATCTAGGCAGAGAAAACAACTTCTCTTGAAGGCTCATAAAAATATTTTTGAAGAGCAGATATTTTGTATTTGGAATTGATCAGGTGGCATCAGGAGAGGTCAATATGAAAGTTAAAGAGCATCTATTCAATCTCAGTGACTGTGAATTAGCACAGTTTAACTGCACCAGAAACTCAGTTGGTATCAATACATAGTCCTTTCTCTACTCCATGACTGTTTTACAGATGAGGAGCTAAGGTATATGAAAAGGTTTACTTTTTACTGTTTATGCCATTGGTACCCAATTTTTGACCCAGTGGTCTGGCTGAGTGGCATACAGGCCAGATCTAGTCTGTGGGTCCAATACAGCACATGGGACCAGCCCAGCCCATGTATCCAGCTTTGTATGCTGGATTGTGCCTGAGCTCCATGTTCTGGATCAGGCCCTGCACCAGACTGCACCAGCAGCCTCAGCCCCACATGCAGGCCCATGTTATCCATCTTACAGGACTTGGAAATTTGGTACTTGGGAAGCAATGGCAGTGTTAATCACTACCAGATTTGCAGACCTGTGGTTCCATGGGCCAAAAGTTAAGCACCACTTGTTTATGTTGTTTATGTAAGTGCCAAAAGAATGTATGTTCATTTGTTTCTTCTTATTTTTATGATGGAATCTAAAGTTAGGTCAAATTTGACAGTATTGCAGTTTTTGTAAGTAATGTTTTGTTTGTTTTTTGGGGAAGGGAAATATGTGGGTCACAAAAAGGATGTGCGAGCCTTGAATAATTTGAGAAAGGTCTCTAAAGTGTAGGTAAGGGTAAACATGTATAAAAGATGTAGTGTTTCAGTTGCTAGAGGGATTATAATATGTCATATGTTCATTTAATTTATGGCATGATAACAAGGCAAACCAGCCACAAGGAGATTCCACAGTTAATGTCATACTTTAAATTAAATGCATGGCATATGTCCCAGACTGGGAGTAGCCTGTATTCCATCATGAGAATTTGATTGTCAGGGTGAGGTCCCAGTTATAGTACCCACCTTGATCAATCCACATCTAGTATGGTAGGACACATGCTTTTTGGGATGGGGTATAACATTCCTCAGATTCTAATCATACCATTATTATAGTTTGCTAGGAACCAGAAGTCTCTCCTTCCTAAGAGCAGTATCTGGTGTAGGAATTCTAAGGAATGAATGGGAATAAAACAAAAATTTGGACCCAAAACAGTGTTTTTGGTTTTGCCACCATAACCCTAGTCCCACCTAGAGGACCTTCGCATCCCACCAGTTGAGGAACCCTGGAGTAGAGCACCATGGGATGCTGGAGTTCCAGTGGTCTATTGTGCTCTGGACAATGTGTAAATAGTACATCATTCTATCAAGTACCATTTTGGACAATTCTTTGTGATTTTGGAACACTTCAAAGGGCATGTATGTCTGTATGGCTAAGCCTTTGAAGCACTTCAAAGATGTTTGAGATCCTTCACAAGTGAGGCCAAACCATGCCCAAAGTGCCCAGTTTTTTAAATTACAACCTGTTTTAATCAGGTTGTCTGCTGTCCTGATTGTTTTCCTGTATAAATATTCCATGATTAATCTAACATTTCCTCTCTCCAGGAAAGATGTCATTTGTTTTAATAAGAAATGTACTTCTGATAAGAAACGTATTATTTTTAATGTATCCTTTCATATCTGTATTTAGTTGCACTGACTAACCAGAGAGTAGTCAAACAATTTCAACAGAACTGTGTAATGAAGAGTTATCATGGGTTTTATAAGTGTGCCCTTTGAATTCATAGGCAAACTGAATAGTCTGCTTTTATTTTCTCTTTTGTTCTCTCCCTTAGGGTGCTTTAAGACATTCTAGTGCACTAAACTCCCAGCTAATTAATGTGTTAGAGTTTCCAAAGGAAGCTTCCTAGGCATAAGCACAGCAATATTTATGCTATGCCTGAATCAATGCTGACTCATTTATTGCACATTTTCACAACTGTTGTAGCTGCATTGGTGGTAGCACCAGGAGAAGGTCAAATGCAAGCAGACATTGTTAAAATAGAGGTAAAAAGGGCCCTAACACAATTTGCTTAAGTATGTAGTGCTGCTGGTAGAACTGCAGTGGTGCTGAGACACTAGGTATGACATTTGGTAGTGTGAATGAAGCTTAGAGCAAGCTGTGTTCTTGTTCTTCCATTCCCGAACAAAGAGAACTTTCAGGAAATGGGAGCACGCTCAAAATTTCATCATCTTTGTCACTTTCATCTATGGTAATGCAGCATCAAAGGGACCCAGGAAAGGATCAGTGGGCACTAATGAGAAGAACATGTGGAGACAAAGAACAAAAAGACTCTGAATTCTGTTACAATGCCTATTTGCTGCTTGGAGATGGTTGCTGGAAGCAATGGAATATATCCATCCTATTAACTTCTCTCTCTAGTTTTATTCTATGAATCTGTCTCCCCAGAGGCTCATTTTCTGAAAGGTTCTTCTGTTTGGGGGATGGGGGATGGGGGTGGGGGGACAAAAAACCAAAACCAAAATAGAGGAAACAGAATCTGGTCTACCAGCTACACAGTATTTTCCTCTTGCCGAGATTTTCCTGTCATTATGGTCACGGCTCATCTCGATGAGGAGAGATGCATGGCAAAAGCTAGATAATTCATTAACCCAAAATATCCTTGCTTCTGTGTACAATGGATGGTCCAGTGTTTGACTTCATTGCATATAGAAACAGCAGTAAATTGTTCTTTGACCTCTTCGGCCCCATCTACACATTACACTTAAGGCATGATTGACCCGTTAATCACTCCTTAAGCTGTAAGCCAGCTGCACGTTCAACCAGTTAATGGCATGATAAAACAAGCAATAAGCTACAAAGATATTCCACAAAAATGTGTAATTACTTTGTAGCTTGTTCTAATCATGTGATTAATTGAATATGTGGCTGGGTGCTCGCCTGTGGCTGGGAGCTCCCTGAGGGCCTCCCAGCCAAAGAGTGCATCACCCACTGCCGGGCCCACAGCTGACAGGACTTGCAGTGGTGGCAGCATTCCCAGCATTGGTACCCTTGTGAGCCTCAGCAGCTGTGGGACTTGCAGTGGGAACAGCCTCATCAGCTGCAGAGCTCACAGTGGGGGAGAACAGTGCCACCACTCTGAGCCTCAAGAGGTGTGCGGAGAATGCTGCCACTATTGTGAGTCCCACACCTCACAATGCTCACAGCAGAGGCATTGTTCCCCTTGCTGTCCCTGCTGTGCACCCTTTCAGCTGTGGGACTGTTAGCCACGGAAGCCAGTGCAGGGGGAACTGCCATGCATGTAAGGTATGGCAGGAGACACAGTTGTATGGATTGTGCATTAGATCCCATTGTGCCTTTACAGGCACACGTAGAGGGGCCCTTCAGGTATTGCAACTCAGAATATGGGATGATGATGATTTTTCTCATGAATAGTGATATCTTTTCTATATATTTCTCTACCTTTTCCACTCCTTCCAGGACCATATATAGAAAAGAAGGACATCACAAGCAATGTTTTTCTAGCCTTTCTGTCTGAAAAGACTATGGCTTGATAAATCTGGCATACCCAGAATGAAATTAAGAATGATACTTTATTCTGCTAGGCATCAAAATATAATCATAATAACAGTGATAATTTCATGGCAGTGAAGTCAAGCTTCCTGGATTTGATATTATGTTATGCCCAACCATATATCAGAACCCCATTGTATTGTACAATCAAAACAAAAATGGCCTCTGCCCTGAAAAGTTCACATTTGACAAATTCTATGTTGTGCAATCTGTGGCAATGACATTTTTGGCAGAAATCTGCTTTACCCTTTAGTAGCCAGAGAAGATACAAGATATTATTATATACCTTACTGGATTGTTCACGTATAAAAGATAACTTTCATTCCCACTTTGTACGCACATTGCAAGGTCAGTCGCTCATTGTCAGATTTTTGAAAGTAGCCTGATGAAATGCCAAAATGTGTCTGTGCTTATCCGAACATTTCAATTAATAAGTTACATACAGATCTGTCCTGCCCTGGAAACGCATCTAACTGAGCATTTAGGTGGAAATTGACATAGAAAAAAAGGGTTTGTTTCATTGGGTGGAATTTCCTATGCTCTGTAGTTGGAGAAGTTCCTGTGCTTTCTCTTCAATGCATATTTAAAGTCATACATATTTTAAGAAAGCAGGCTTGAATTTACCCTGGCCCTTAACTGAAAATTAACTGAGCAAGAGGAAAATTCTGGAGTATGGGACATTCTTCTGCTTCTAGTGACCGACAAGTCTGGATCTGTCTTCAAACTGTAGGCAAGCTGAAGTACTCTCTCGTACCAATTTTCTGGTCTTTATTATTCAAATAAAGGGAACTTTCAGATGAGAACAGATACATTTGCCTGCTTTCTTTCTAAAAGACCCTACAGTGGAGGTTCATTACCAGATACAGTAAATGGATGTTACAGATAAATGAGATGGGGGGGATAAAAGGACAAGATAACAGGGAAAATAATGTGTTGCAAAGTAGGCACTAGCCACAGTTCATTGTTTGCCCTTTCAGATGGATGTATTTTGTAGGCATTGTGCTAGCATCAGTACCATATTGGTGAGTTTCTAAACACAAGTGCTAATAGTAATAGAAGAGAAAATAATTCTACTTTAATTACTTGTGATTTCTTCAAGATTTCATTTAAGTGTGTAAGTTTGTTTCTCCTGTTAAGACCTCATGCATGTTTATGAAAGAACAAAATCTATCCCCTCTCATTGTCACTCATGGCAGTTCTGAAGTAGCCCTTTCACATGTGAGACAAGCCCTTGCCCATGCTTCTGAAATTGAGCAGGGGTGTGAAAATATATCTTTATCGGTTCAGATGGGGCACTCATAAATGAAGGCAGAGATTACCTGTGGATTTCTGTATTTTGGAATCTCTGGTAGTTCCATACATAGAACACTTGAGGAATGTCAGATGTACAATTACTCCAAATCAGAGCTAATACAACACCATTTATAATCAGTTTACTCTAAGTTCAGAAATGCCAGGGATGACTTTAAAATTATCAGATGATATTGAGTGAAGTGGCGATTTCATAGGTCAGTAAGGTTGTTCATGCATTCAGACCCTTGCCCAGTTCTACCAAACATTTACTGTAACCTGTTTCTTTGTGCCAGATTCTCAGTTGTCCTGATTCATGTATGGTAGACCAAATTACAATCCTGACAGAATTTTGATACTTTTTTGTTTTTTAAAGAAAGATCAGCTCTGAAGAATCATGATGGACTTTTGAAAACAGTCATACTGTTTACAAATTTTCCATTCGGTCTCTTCTGTCCGTTAGAATGGAGAAAATACTGCTGGCATTGTATTGACTTCTATATCGTTGTGAGGGCTGTCTGCCCTTCAGTTCTCTGTTTGCTGTAGAGCCCTCCTTTTCTGCATCATTGTCCAAATGTTATATTGTATTCATTTTTGTGTCTGCTAGTAGTAACATGAGTGGGAGATCAGTGTGGTTCAAGGCAACCAAAGTAATGCTTGGAGGGAAGCACTTAAAGGATAATTTAATGTAAAAAGTGTTTATAAGTATGAAAGAAGAAAGGAGATGTCAAATTCAATACCCTCTGTGAAAAAATCACTCTGTCTTTTTCATAGATTATTTTGAGGGCTTTATCCTGTAATATCTTGTATGTTTGAGTAATTAATTCCATTACCTTTTCTGAGACTACTCTTTGTGAATAAAAATACTGGTGTGCAAAATTCTTTATAGCCTTTGAGTCCTTGAAAATTACAAATAAGCTCAAGCTGCAAACTTTATATCTGAATCCTGATTTGAAACACCCATAAATCCAGAATTTTGGTCATCCCGGACATCCATAATCTGTTTTTGTGAAGAAATATAGGTGCTGTTTGTGCATTTTGTCTACAGATTTTTTACACCCTCTATACATTGGGTTGTTTATATCAGACATTTTGGTCTGATTCATCTTAAATCCATACAGCTATGCATGGTTTTACTAGAATATATATGTCATCCCACCAAAGTAGTTCCAGTGTGTTACATTAGCTTTGTAATCCTGCCCAGTTAATAGATATCCCAGTTCTCCTTGAATATCACATAGCTTTTAAACAACAGAAAAAAGGAAAAGAAAAAATATAAACTTTGAGGAGAAAAATGGCAGCACATACAGCCCAGACAGCTGAACAGGGACTAGCCACAAGAAGGAAGGCAGTAAGAAGAAAGGCTGGCCACAAGAATGAAGGCAGCAAAAACACATTGCTGCCTAGGCAGGGAGCAGCCCATTAGATTGAAAGGGTTTGCCTGCAGCTAGGCGGGAGCACTCTCCCTGGGGGAAGTTGGCTGCAAAAGAATGGCCAGCTAAGGAAATAGGCCAGTAGGTCAGAATCTAGCTTGTGCAGCAGAGAGGCTGCTAGAGCAGCAGTCCTCAACTGCCATGGTGACCAGCCTTCAGGCCCTAATGAGAAACCTGTGTGGGTCTGGAGTGCCACCTGACTGGAAGGGGAAGGGTTTAGGCAGTATATAAGCCTAGGGCTGGAGCCAAGTCAGGCAGTCTAGTCCCACAAGTTGCAGAGCGAAGAGCTTTTGGCTGTAGAGTGCAGGAAGGGATTCTGCTGATTCCTGGAATTCCCTAAAGGCACTGAAGGCTTGCTGGGGAATATAACCCAGGGTGAGGGGAAGTATGGCTTCTCTGACAGTAAGCTACTGTTGGTGTTTGGACACAATGCAGGTTTACTTTGTGTTATAACCAGTGTGCATATTTCTTTGTTACAGTTCAAACTAGTGGTTTGGGTTTGGGACTATTAGAGATGGGTTTGGGACTATTAGCAGTGTCCATAGCAGGGCAGAAACAGGGCTAGAGAGCCCAGTGTCCAGAGAAGGGCTGAAACAGAGTCAAAACAGACTCAGTGCCCAAGGAAGGGCAGAGATAGGACCAGGGGGACCAGAAGGAGCCAAAGCAGGCCAGTTGCTCACAGCAGGGTAGAGAAAGGACCCAAGTACCCAGATGGAGCCAAAGCAGGCTCAGCGCCCAAAACCAGGTGGAGACAGGGCCACTGTCCCAGGGCTGAGGTAACTGAGATAAGAGCTGGTGCCCAGAAGCCAGGGCTAGAAAACCCAGCTAGAGAAAAGGAGAGAAAGCTGAGGCTCTGACAAGGAAGAGACTATACCATAACACCTATGAGGGATGGGCACACCTGCAGGGAAGGTCAGAGCCATGAACAGGCCTGACGCATAGGAGGAACACAGAGGGGTATGTGCCCCCCACCCATATTGGCTGTTGCCAAAATCGCTGCTGGCTTCTGCAGACAGTTGCCACCTGCACACACTCCACCCCCTTGCCACCGACACAGCCAGAGGCAGCTGTGGGAGGTCACCACTAGCTGCTTGCCACCATGGTTCCCCCCCACCCCACAGTTGCCGAAGGCACCAGTTGTTCATAGCCCTGAAGGCTACAGGTGCCCTAGGGGGCACAGATGGGCCAACAAGGCCCCCTTAGCAGTTAGTAAGGGTTGAAACAAGCAGAGTCCAAGGGGGACCTGCTGACTGTCAAGGAAACTGCGGCTTGCTCTTCTACTCATTAGGCAGTCTCCCTTCTGATCAATTAAATGTATCAAAGCATGGCAGACAAGTAAGTAGGGGAGGGTATCCTAGAATTAGATCAGGACAAGAATTGCATGGTCACTAGGGGTGGCATAGCTGTCCCTGGAGCTCAAACTTGTTACAGTCACTTCTTCTGTTTTCATGGCTTTACTGTTCATTCAACTGATGTTCATTTATGCTGAATCATTAATTTTGGAGCACCTGACTTTCAAACATGGAGGCCCCCTATTTACAGTCCCAAGTGTAAAATAATATGAAAGATTTCCTGTCAGCTACTATGTGGGAAATTGAGTCTTGATTGAGTTTTATCTTTGACTGTAGGATAAATATGAACCACCAGAAATTTAGCATAATAAAGCAAAATGGAATTAAGAGATTAAGTTTAGACATTGTGATGGTGATGGGATAATATGAAATAATCCTTAAAACTAGACTTGGCTTTTTAAAAAACATTTTGGTCCTTATAGTGAGGAAAGCTAACTTAATCTATGAAGAATTTCATGGACCTACTTAGTTTTCACGCACATCTCCTGGGGTTCCAGTCACCATACAGTATCTTTGCGTGCTTACAATTTCATTACCAGTGATCTATATGGTAATAATATGGTAGCAATAATCAAGAGTGGAGACAAAAGTTGGTTTGAGGGCCTTTACACTTGGTAATCCACTTTTATCCTAAAAATATTTTTGAAACATGTTTGGAACACTGATTTGATTTCAGTTCATGTGCTTTTAAGATGGGTTTTTCTTAGGCAGCTTCAAGCCTGCAGCTAGCAAACACAGCGTGTTAGAACTCTATTAAACTGCTCTTGATTCTTGAACTCCTATTACCTGAAAAAAATGCTTTCAGCCTACTTACTTGGAGAAGAGCTGAATACTAAACTTGTGTGCAAGTCAGAAATGTTGGCTACCTCATTTGAACCTCTGCCACTGTAGTTCTCTACAGATATGTGAAATCGACAGGAGGAGAACTACCATAAAGCTGGAAAGAGCAAAAAGCTGATGGGTTTAGTAATACTTTGTCACTTGAACAGTGACTTTCATTAATGATGGCTGTGATGGGAAAATGAAATACTTTCTGTTTCAGTAATGCTGAGGTTCTGCTGGGTGAGGATTTATCTTAAGGCAAACAGTGAAGAAGAACAAGACATACTTTGTTGTGTTCCCCACCAGAATATTTACAACATTTCTCCCCTGTAAAAATAGATCTGATTTCTACTTTACAAAGCTATGAGGAAGGAAGTTGAAATCAGATTTTTCTCTTTTATTATTCTTGAGTTCCTAATATACCCATTGTAGCCCCAATACAATAAAGACCAGATTTAAAAAAAATACTTGGTTCCCATTTAACATTTTGAATGCAATGAACAGACTTTCATAGCTTCCCAGCATCAAATAGTTCTTCGTATGGTTTGATTATTGGATACTAAATACTTCTGAAAATCTTGCCTTAAACTGTTCATATTATAATCCCAGGGGGACAGGATAGGAGGGGTAGACACTCATTTTGTATTTCCAATTTGCAAATCAAACCTCTTCTCTTATAAAACACTGTGTCTGTGGATCTCCTTGGAGATTTTTTGTTTCCTGCCTCCCTAGTACCTTTACTTAAAAAAAAAAAATCCTAGCTATCTACTATCTAAGAATGGGTATGATGCTAAATGCATTAGATAGATTCTTATTTCTGTTTGGTAGGAGGTGTGATCATTTTTAAACTCTGCTTTTCAGAAGCTATTGGGTGTCCTCCATCTTTCACTTTATTATAGAAAAGCTGAAACTTAAAGGAAACATTGCTATGTGAATAAGAGCTATGATAAACCTTCTTTGGCACATTGTTGGACTAGTCATTGTGGATTTGAGATTTTGGGCTCTTTTGTTCTGCATGCCACCATCTTTAACATATATGATAAACTACACACCTCAACCTGGTGTTTTGCCATGACAAATCAATCACTGGTTTCAGAAAGGGTTGCATAGTCAAAGAGACATTGCATGCTACTGAATGAAAACAATTGCCACATCCAAAACATGGCCAGAGAAATCTTTTAAAATACATCAGATTCTTTATATCTGCTTCGTGCAACAGATTGATTCCTCTGACATTTTTATGATGTGAACTTTGCCTTTTTAGAGACTGCCTCCTGGATCACTTCCCCAGCTAGCCTCCCAATCACAATTTCATTCTGAATTGACCAGCATCACTTCTGTAGCTACTTATTGTAATTGATGTGTGGGCAGGTAATATTAGGGAGTGTTTAATGAAAAACGGTATATCTTCTCAAATATAACAGGCCCCAGAAAAAGATATGTACCTTGTTTTTGAAAAGCATAATGAATGTTTTCCCTAAAAATATTGGTAAATAGTAGCAAGAACCATATTTAATCAAACAGAAGATGCCTCTAATTATAAGCTGACCCCCAAATAATTAGATTCGATAGATAGAAAAATTATAAATTGTTATAATTTTCCAGGTATAGAATCTAATTATTGGAAGTTTGCCTCAAATCTGTCCTTCTACCATTGCTGCTGCAGGGAAAATAAATATGTGGGGGGGGGGGGTCGGGTAGCTCCTTTGCTTTCTTCTTCCCCTCAACATTTTCCCCTGGCAGCCCCTTCCCCCTCTTCTTACTGTCAGACCCTACTCTCTCTGAGCACATGGAAATGAGGAACAAACATAAAAACAATGACCTCAGAATTAAACATGGCTGTAGCAATTGCATATACTACCCATACACGTAGGTTATCCAAAACTGACATTGATACCTTCTTTGAAACTGCTGCAAGTTTTAGTACAGATACTCCATAAACCTACTTTTAATCAATACTTTGCCATCTGCCTGTATATAGTAGAAAGCCTGCATGACATTAGTATAAAACCAAAAGACTCATAATTTACCATATAGTTCATTGGTCTGGGCCCCCACAGAGACAACAGTGTATCAAGCCATGGTGATCCTACAGCTGAGCAGTGCTCAGTATATGTGTTTACTGTATATACTTGCCACAAAGGATCCATGTCCTAAATAGCCCCCACTCATGACTGGAACTGGCTGTTTTTGTCATGAGTCCTGGGATGCTTCAGAAATGTATATGCAGATGAGGCTCATAGCAACCTGGTCTGGCTTCACTTCATGGCGGGTGGGGGGCCATATGAGTCATTTACACCAGGCAGAAAGAGGGGGTAACAGAAGGATTCTGAATGAACTGCTTGGGGCACCATTTAGGGATATTTGCCAGACATTTAAGGCAGGCAAAGAAACAGGGCCTATTGGAAATTGAAGGGGGAAAGGCACTGCTCAAATGTGGGAGTGAAGAGGAAGTAAAAATGTATGCAATATAGTGTTTCACTATGACTTGAAAAAGCAGCACCACTGAGGGGAGAGTGAGCACCATGGACACTAGTGTATGTTTTATTCAGATGGGCTGCACTGACCTATCCCTGTAATAGGTTCCCATCTGTGGTATAATTTCTTGGCCAACTTTGGCTAAGACCTAGTGTAGTTTTGCTGGGTGGAGGCCCAGTATACTGCCTGGATTGATGCCACAAGCACTGTGGGGAAGTGATGAAGGACTGGGATGAAAGGGGAGGAGTTCTCAGAGCCTGGAACAGTATTGGTGGTAGTCTTGGAAAGGAGAGTGGCAGTTATTGAAGGGAAAGTGAACCAGGAGATAAAAATGAATCAGAGAGCTGAAGCAAAGTTCTAGAGTCTGATGGAAGATGGAAAAAGGTAGGGAAGAAAGAAAGTAGGAAAGGAATGCTTGGTGGGATCAGCAATTTTAGAGGACATTTACTGAAGAAAGCAACAAGGGAAGAATCCAGTTGGGAAAAGGAGAGGAAGTCCAGAGGGAGAGATGAAAAAAGAAACAGTGATTGAAGGGAAGAGGAAGTCTAGTGAGAGGAATAAACCAGATATGCAAAGAGAAACAAGGTGGGACAAAGCAAGAGATGGAGCGGCTGGTAATCTGCACCTGAAAATAAGAGCAGTAGTAACAAGGGAAGGAGAACAGAGAATTTGGACAAGGAATAGGTATGAATTTATAGAAAAAATAGGTGGGAGAGAAGAACTGAAAGGGATATGTTTTATTGTGGGAGAAAAGACTAGGGAAAGGATAATAATTATTCAATTGTACACAAACATACTTGAGATGGGGAGTTAGAGAAATGACTGGAGAATTATGTACAAAAAGTATTGTATGTTGAGAATATATGTTATAAATATGATCTATGAATGGGATTGTGAAGAGCTCGGGTGCTAATAAGGGCAGCTGAGAGGAATTCTGACAGAATAATGCACTTTCCACCAGTAATCCAAGTAGGGCCATACTGAGGGTTTACAATGCATTTCAAACAGCCTAAACTTTGTAGCAAGTGTGGGCAGGAAGGATGCCAGGCTGCATACTGCTGGTATACAATATGCTACAGATATGAAGGGAAAGGGCACAGGGTGGCAGAGTGCCTAGAAATACTGAAGTGTGTTATTTGTGGGGAAGAGGGACCCTTACAGTGCTGATATTGAGTCAGAATGCATGATAGTCAAGGAGACACCATAAGAAGAAGGAGCTGGGGAGGAAGAGTGACATTTCAGTAGGCAAAGTGGCATAGCTGGCAACAGAAGAGGGAAAAGAAGGAAAGATAAGTGTAATAAGTGACTTTGAGACAGAGGAGAAAGAAGGGACTGAAATGGATGGTGGTGGAGTTTGAAAAGAAAGTACTAAAGATTTTTAATACATATGCACCAGCTGAACAAGAAGGAAATTAGGCAGGGGTAGGCAGCAAATTCTGGTTTGGCATTTTGGTTGCATTATTGAGAAGGGGGGTGGAGGGGAGCAAGAGTTAGACAACTCATCAAAAGTACCAATTAATATGGGAAAAAGGAGGTTTAATGGATGTATGGGCCAGTGAGAAGGTGATTATGAGGATGGAACTGGGTAGGAGACAAGTGTCAAGGACTGATTTTGTATTAACTTAAAATGGATTAGGGATTCAAAAGAAGGAGATCTTAGATGTGACCTTCAGCAATCACTGGATTCTGAGACTAGAAGTGAGTTTATAAAAAAGCAAAGGTAGGTGAAATGGATGTGAAAATTAAATATTCAATTATTACAAGATGAGAAGACCTTTCAAGACTATGTGAAACTGCAAAAAGGATGGAGTACTCTGAAGAGATATTACAAAAGCCTATGGGAGTGGTGGAGAATGATCAAAAGAAGAACAAGATAATTTTTCAGGAATTTTGGTCAAAGAGAAGTGAAAAAGAGGGTGGAGGACCTAGAAGAACTTCAGGCAAGGAAGCAAGAATTATTAAAAAAGAATTCGAAGACATAAAGCAACAGAATGAATAATGGTTCAAAAGAAGATGGATGAGAATCTTTCTGACTAGACTACCTTGGATAGAGAAAAGGGAAGGATGGTGTAAGTATTTTTTAGCAAAACTGAGGAAAAGATGAGAGGAACTGAAAGCAGTGAGAACTGAAAAAGGAGTCTGAGTAGAAGTGAGGGCAAAGGTGCTGAATGTGGTGGCAGAGTTTTATAAAGAGCTGTATAACAGAAGCAGAGTGGATGGAAGAAAAAATGAAGTTGTTCCCTGAGGGGATAAAGGAAGGAGGAAGGAATAGAGGATGGAAAGAAACAAATATTGGAGGAAAAGTTAAGCAAGGGAGAGTTGGAGGACTATTTAACAGCTTGAAAGAAAGGGAAGGCACCAGGAAGAGACTGACTTCTGGTAGAATTCTTTGATGACTTTTGGCAATGGCTGGGGACAGTTATAACAGAGACATACAGGGAAATAATGGAGGGTGGGGAGATAGGGTAGGATTTTGAAGAAGGTGTGATAATTTTGATATTCACAAAGGAAAAGGACGATATGTTAGGCAACTGGAGGCCAATAACCCTTTTAACATAGACTACCAATTGATGGCAAAAATATTGGTCAAAATAATGTATAACCCTCAATGTCGACCTGGGAGGGTGTGGGCAGCAGAGTCCCCCAGGGCTCGGTCCTTGGGCTGGTGCTGTTCAACATCTTCATTAGCGACCTGGATGAGGGTATGGAGAGCACCCTGTTCAAGTTCGCTGATGACACCAAGCTGTGGGGTAAAGTGAATACACCAGCAGGCAGGAACCACATCCAGGCAGACCTGGATGTGAACAGGATGCGGTTCAACAAGGACAAGTGCAGAGTGCTGCACCTGGGGAGAGGGAACCAGCATTATGGTTATAGGTTAGGGGCTGACCCTCTCAGCAGCACAGAGGCAGAGAGGGATCTTGGAGTCAGGATTGACTGCAGGATGAATATGAGTCGTCAGTGCGACAAAGCAATAGGCAGAGCCAACCACACCTTGTCATGCATCAACAGGGGCATCACTAACAGGTCCAGACAGGTCTTGCTTCCCCTCTATGCAGTGCTGGTCAGGCTGCAGCTGGAGTAGTGCGATCAGTTCTAGGTCCTGCACTTCAAGAGGGATGTGAAGGACCTGGAGAGGGTCCAGGGGAGGGCCACTCATAAGGTTGGGGGCCTCCGTGGCCAGCCCTATGAGAAGAGGCTGAGGGACCTGAATCTCTTCAGTCTCCGCAAGAGGAGACTGAGGGGGGATCTTGTGGCTGCCTACAACCTTATCAGGGGCCAGCAGCAGGGACTTGGGGAAAGTCTGTTCACCAGGGCCCCCCTTGAAGTCACCAGGAAGAATGGCCACAAGCTGAGGGAGGACAGGTTTAGGTTAGATATCAGGAAGAACTAGTTCACTGTAAAGGGTGGCCAGAGCCTGGAATAGGCTTTTCAGAGAGGTGGTGCTCTCACCTTCCCTGGAAATCTTCAAGAGGAGACTGGATAGGCACCTGGCTGGGGTCTTATGACCCCTCCCACCGCCAGTGCTCCTTCCTGCCCATGACAAGAGGTCGGACTGGATGATCTGTCTAGGTCCCTTCCAACTCATTGATTCTATGATTCTATGATATAAGAAGTACAAACATGTGCTGTTCCTGAGAGGAGGATAACCCAGATCCTGTGGTTAATGAGAAATGTCATCTCAGATGTGCAAGAGAGGAAAAGAAATGTGGTAATAATGGATCTAGACCTGAAAAGAGCTTATGATAAGAGTTGAACATGATTTAATGTTTGAAGTTTTGTGGAGGCTGGGATTTCCTGCAAAGATGATCAGATAGGTTAAACTGTTATATAGTGAAGCAGGAAGTTGTGCACTGGTAAATGATTACTTGAGCAAAGCATTCCCCATACAAACAGGAATAAAACAGGGATGCCAACTGTCCCCCTATCTTTCTGTATGCATGTTGGAGCTATTGACATAGAGAATTTGTGTTGATAAACTAATAAGTGGAGAAAAGAGATACCAGGAGAAGGATGAAATGAAATGTGCATTATACATGAGTGATATGAACATAGCGGCTCAAGACAACATGTCAGCAGTGAAGCGGGGAAAAGGGACATAACAGTGGGGGTCTACTACAGACCTCCCAACCAAGGGGAAGAGCTGGACCGTGAATTCTTGGGTCAGCTTGTGGAGACACTTAAGGCAAGGGATGTAGTTGTCATGGGTGATCTAAATTACCCGGATATCTGCTGGGAGGAGCAGTCAGCCAGGTCTGACCACTCATGGTGGTTCCTGGCTGAGATGCAGGACCTCCACTTAACCCAAAAGGTGCACAGTCCTACCAGGGGAAATGCCCTGCTGGACCTGGTCCTGGCCACAGGCGACAACCTGGTGAGGTGGCTCCAGGTCCTTGACCACCTGAGTGATAGCGATCATCACTTGCTGGAATTCACCATCCAGCGCAGGGTGTCAAGGGCCTGCAGCAAAGCAGTAACCTTAGACTTTAAGAGGGCCAACTTCAATGAGCTGAGGCGATTAGTGGGGAAGGCACTAGGATCCTAGAGAGTAGGTGAATTGGGTGCCCAAGATGAGTGGTCATTCCTTAAGGAGACAATACTCGGAGCCCAAGCGGTATGCCGCCGGCGGGCCTCGAACATAAGGTCTCATGCTGCTCAGCCTCTGGCATATGGTCTTGCCTGGTTCTTCGTCCCTAGATTTTGTCTCTTTCCGGATAGGTCTTAGAAGCAGTGCCTGCCCCTATCTTCCCGGCCACGACTGTGCTCAAATCTTCAGTGGACGAGTCGACTACTTCAGCTTCTCCGGTGTCGGGACTTTTGGGGTGATGGTCTTCTGCAAGGCTCCACCCTCCCCTCACCTCACCCTAATACCCAGCCACGCCGAGTTGCCGGTGATCCCTGGGGCCAACCCTCACCTTGCGATGCCCAGATGAACTGGTGGTGAATCCATAGGCTTGTCCTGAGCCTAGACCCTGCTGGATGAGGATTCCTACTCAGGGTTCCTTCCCTGGCCCTCTAACTGCGGGCCACTCTGCAAAACATAAAAGAAAGCTCAACCTGTAAGTCTCCCGGGCTATAACTCAAAGTTTGGACTCCCTGTCCTGGAGAAAGTCCTCTTCTTACTTAACTCTATCTGCAACACCCCTAAGGCTGGGTGCTGCGTTTCCCTGGTGGCCGCTCGGTCCCTCGCCGAGTGGTTCCGCCTGGGAGAACCCAGGACTCTGCAGCCCCTCTCGCCGCTTGTATTTTGGTTCCCTGCTGGGATGGACTCTGGGGTGCTCCCCAAACCTGTGCCAATCCCACCTGGATTGCCGGGTCCTCTTCTGTTCCCTTCTCTTCGGGGTGGCTCCTAGCATAGGATCTGGTCTCGGGATCCTTATGCCTGGTGTCACCGCAGCCAACCAGACCATCCACCGCCTCTCCCTGGGTGTTCCCCTTCCTGATGCGGGGAAATGTGTCCCAGCCTCGGGGCTGGCCGCTGGCCTCTCCCTTGCCTCCATGTGAGGCTCCTGGCTTGTCTCCCCTCCTAGCTGGTCTCCAGCTCTCCTCCTCCTCGTCTTCCCTCAGGGCGCTTTTTATGCCCCTGCGCCGGCTCCGATCATCATTGATCGCAGCTGGCTGTAGTTTGATAAAGACATGGTTAATCAGCTGCCCGGGTCCCGCTGCTCCTTCCAGTTTTCCCGTGTCATCGGTTGCAGGTAAGGAGTTCATTGGTTTCTTTCCTTCTCCCCTCCTCTCCCCAGCCTTGTTTCAGGTCCCAGGGTTCCCCTTCTTCCCTTCAGGGCTATACTGTGCCATCACCCTGTGACAGGGTGACAATCCCAATAAGAAGCAAAGGGAGCAAGAGTGCCCAAAAGCTCCCCTGGTTCACCAAGGGCATTCGTGAATGCCTGAAGGCCAAAAAGGAGGCATACACCTAGTGGAAGGGAAGGACTCATCACCAAAGAGGAGTATACCTCCACCTCTCGGGTCTGTAGGGAGGCTGTTAGGAAAGCTAAGGCAGACACGGAACTAGGGCTAGCACCAAGGATCAAGGATAAGAAAAAGGCCTTTTTTAAATACCGTATTTTTCGGACCATAAGACGCACTTTTTTCCCCCCAAAAGTGAGGGGAAAATGAGGGTGCGTCTTATGGTCCGAAGGTGTGTGTCCCGGGGAGATGGGGCGGAGCTTGCCCGCGGAGGCGGCGGAGCCCAAGCGGGACAGCCGCCGCTTGTTTATGCCGTGTCCCGGGGAAACGGGGCGGAGCTTGCCCGCGGAGGCGGCGGAGCCCGAGCGGGACATCCGCCGCTTGTTTAGACCGGAAGCCAGCGCCCGTGCAGGTGGCCGGGAGCCGGCAATAAAAATGGCCGGCCGGAACAGACGGGGCAGGAGTCCGAAGGAGGGACTTGCTGCCGCGGAGACTGAGGCTCCAGGAGGGGTGCGTCTTATGGTCCGGTGCATCTTATGGTCCGAAAAATACAGTACATAGGGAGAATGAAGAAGGCTCTGGGTAATGTGGGGCCCCTGCAGGATATGCTTTGCAATCTGGTGGTCGCACCAGAGGAGAAAGCAGACCTCTTTAACCATTTCTTTGCCTCTATTTTCTTGTGCAGGGACCAGGACTCCCACACCGAGATTCAGGATGGACTCGGGAGAAATTCCGCCAAGCCTAGGGTCAGGGAGGACCGGGTTAGAGAACTTCTGGAGGGGCTGGACATGTTCAGATCAGCAGATCCAGATGCTCTCCACCCCAGGGTGTTGAGGGAATTGGCAGGGGTTATCACGGGGCCCCTGGCACGGCTTTATGAGCACTTGTGGTGCTCTGGCCAGGTGCCAGACAACTGGAAGAGGGCCAATGTGGTCCCTATCTTTAAAAAAGGGAAGAGGGAGGGCCTGGGCAACTATAGGCCTGTTAGTATTACTTAAATCCTCGGGAAGCTCTTTGAGATTATCAAGGAGCACATCTATGATAAGCCAGCAGCAGGGATGATGCTTAAGGGCAACCAGCATGGTTTCATTAGGGGCAGGTCCTGTCAGGACCTTCTACAATCAGGTCACAAAATCACTGGATGCAGGTGTTGTGGTGGATGTATTTTTTCTGAACTTCAGGAAGGTGTTTGACACTGTCTCCCACCCCATTCTCATTAAAAAGCCAGGTGGCTGTGGCATTGATGCCTACACAGTCAGATGGGTTGCAAACTGGCTGAGGGGCCACACTCAGAGAGTGGTGATGGACAGGCCATTTTTGACCTGGAGGGAAGTGGGCAGTGGGGTCCCCCAGAGCTTGGTCCTTGGGCCCGCGATGTTCAATTTCTTTATTAGCAACTTGGATAATAGAGTTAAGAGCAGCCTGTTTAAATTCACAGACAACACCAAGGTTTGGGGTGAGGTGGGCATGCTAGAAGGAGAGGACAGATTACAGCAGGACCTGGACAGATTACAGGGGTGGGCAAATGAAAATAGGATGGGATTCAATACTGACAAGTGCAGGGTGCTGCACTTGGGCAGTAGGAACCAGCAGCATACCTATAAGCTGGGGAACTCCCTTCTTGAAAACACAGTGGCAGAAAGAGATCTTGGAGTCATTATTGACTCCAAGATGAACGTGGGCTGACAATGTGAGAACACAGTAGGGCTAACCGTACCTTGTCATGCATCCACAGATGCATCACCAGCAGGGCCAAGGAGGTGATACTCCCCCTCTGTATGACACTGGTCAGGCTGCAGTTGGAGTACTGCATCCAGTTCTGGGTGCCGCGCTTCAAGAGGGATGTGGACAACATGGAGAGGGTCCAGAAGAGGGCCACTTGCATGATCTGGGGACAGCAGGGCACACCCTATGAGAAAAGGCTACAGGACATTAACCTGTTCAGCCTACACAAGAGAAGGCTGAGGGGGGGACCTGGTGGCCGTCTATAAACTTACTAGGGGGGGACCAGCAGGATTTGGGAGAGACCTTGTTCCCCCAAGCGCCTCCTGGAGTAACAAGGAATAAAGGCCATAAGCTGCTAGAGTGTAGGTTTAGACTAGACATTAGAAGGCACTACTTCACAGCCAGGGTGACTAGGATCTGGAACCAACTTCCAAGGGAAGTGGTGCTGGCTCCTACCCTGGGGGTCTTTAAGAGGAGGCTCAACATTTACGTTAAGATGAAAAGTATGTTGATGGGTGTGGGGAATTGGGAGAATTTACAGAAGTTCTGGCTTCAGTTGGTAGAGCCTGTAATCAAGATCTTGGGATCCCACTGGACACCAAAGGGAAAGGAATAGAAGCATGGGAGAAGTTAGAGAGAAGAGTGAAGTAGATCTTGGGATCATGGAAGCAGAACATTATCTTTCAAGGATAAAGTAGTTGCAGTGAAAACAGTACTCTTGCCGGTCATCCTTTACATGGGAGTGGTGTATCCACTGCCATGGTGGCAGATGAGGAGGGTAGAGAGGCAGATACACATTTGGTGGCAGGAAAGTAAAAGAGGAAAGGGTAGCCAGAATGGAGCTATAGAAAGCCAAGAAATTAGGAGGCTGGAGAATGCCAGTTTTGGAAAGCTTTATAAGTATGTTCTGTAAAGAGACAATAAAGGGGGTGGTGAAAACTTTGTTTCTCCCATTATGTGGCAGGAAGAATGTTTAAGAGGATGGGGCATGTATGGGGAGACTGAAAAAGCCATGGGCATGGCAGCCACTAGCCCAGTATGTGGCTTCTTAAGGGTATATAAACTTGAGGGAGTGGAATTAGAGTGGTTGAAAGACATAAGAAGATGTACATTTTCTCATGGTGGTTATTCCGAATTTGGCTTGTCCCCACTTAAACAATCAAACTTTCCATACCAGGAGATATCAAATCTTCCATAGCAAGAACAAAATATCATAAGATAAAATAGCCCTTGATTAAATGAAAGATGTTGTTTAACAAATATCCATAAATCATTAAATGTCCCTTTTTTTGTATCTTTAGTGTATGATTCCTACGGACCAAATATTGTCTAGTTCTTTTAAAACACATTGGAAATGCAAAATTTTAAGACACAACTGATGCTAGACAAAAAGTGTTTTCATTTGCGTGTTCCAAATATTTCTTCTTAATGATTCTGGTCAAATGTTGTATGATGTTAATGACATTTTCCTAATTTACCCATACTGAAAACCTAATTTTTTACTTCTTTTGACACGCCTCTTTGGCACAGAGCTGATCCCTCCCCACTTGAACTCTCTCAGTCTCTCTCAAAATTCCAGTTAAAGCTAGGGAGATGAATTCTTCCCTAGAGCTTGAATTCTCTAAAATATAATTAGAATAGCAAGCCAAGTCAATATAAAACTAATTATTTAGTGGAATTACTCAATTTCCTTTAGTTTAAAACTATCTTCTTTTGAAATAAATCTGAAAAACGGGGAAATAGATCAGGCCTTTTTAGCAGTTGGACTAATTTTTTTTTCTTTCAGAAGAGATTTAAAACTCTCATGAGACAAGCTGAATTGAAAAGGATTAGAAACATTGCCATCTCGGTTGTCTGAAGGAGGAGACTGAAAATGCAAAGCCTTATACATCAGGCCTCTTTTCTATAGTGATTTAGAAGTTCGATTTTTATTGACTGGGGATTAAATAGCAATTGACCTAAGGAAGTTCTCTGGGAACTTTCATCCATGGTGTACAGTATTTCCTTTTGCACCAGAGAAAATCCCAGTGATTGAAGACCCAGTTAAGGGTTGTGATTGCTCTATTATATATATACACATGGTCATAAAAGTCACACACTCTTTTCCTGGAGTTTGGAAATTAATAGTCCTAAAAAAATTAGGCCCCAAAAATACTGCTGCTCAGTGAAGAGAGATTTTTCTGGTGTGCAAAAATGAGCTTTAGGTATCTGATTTCCCCACTAAAAAGTTCAAGGGCTAAGATCCAAAGCAAAGGGAAGATCTTGTACAAAAGCTGTACTACTGCAGATAGTCTGATATGATGGCAACGATTTCATGAATGAGCGTCTGGGAAAAAGTGGTGCTAGAAACAGGCTCTGAGTTTCCAAGCGTAGCCCCTGCAGGACTGAATGAATTTTGATGCAGCAATAAGAATCTCCAGCAGTAAGTATAGACATGAGGCAGTGGATGTCTTTTTCTTTCTTTTTCTCATTTTTGTTCCCAACTGTAGAATCAGAGAAATTTAGCTTTCAGGGTTTCTTATAATCTCTCTTACTATTCTTTTGCACATTGAGTAACAAATAGGGATTTGTTTTCATCTTCTGTTTTCTATAGTACTGCCTGAAGCGCCATTTACACCACAGCAAACTATTGCAGATGCCCAAACCACCAAAATCATCCTCATCTTAAGATTAGGAAGTGTAAGGCGTCATAGGAAATGGTATCTGAGTTTTCCCAGTCTTTTTATTTTTTTAAATGGACACCTTTTTGCCTCTCAGACCAAGAGAGAATAGAACATGTTTTTGGCTAAATCTTAAAGGTCAACATATTGCTATATCTCTTGAGTAAGAGAAGTGGACAAAGGCATAAGGATATCCACCTATTCAACTGTAACAACGATTACAGGACAACTGGTTTATGAAATAACATTGGCAACAATGGCTAGTGGCCTCGGATGAAAGCAGTTGAACAGCTGGAAGAGTGGAGCTCAGACTACAAGGCTGCAGGCACAAGATATGGTGTCAATAGTGGCTGCTTGAATACAGATAGTGTGGAGTTATAGAGTTCCTGCTAAACTCAAAGGGAAACTCGACTAAGACTGCACTTTTAAACATATTTTTTGTCAGCCAGTGCCAGCACAGAGGATTATGTGATGCCATCGCGATCTTGCTAGGTTTCAATGGCATGAAAAACACTGGAATGATGAAAACAAAAAGAAATGGGGAAAACCACACACACACTTCTGTCATGTATGTTCATTGTAATGTAAGAGAAATATAACTTCATACTGTACTATAATGTTATGACAACTTTATAAGTTTGATCAATAAACAGTTATGTTAAATATTTCCTCACTACCAATGAATTATATAGTTTTGTTATTGAGCTAACTGCACAGTTGGTATTTGTAGGGTTAAAATATGTATTAAACTATGGATGTGCAATTTAGATAATTGGGGAACTGTAGTATTTTTTACTGTACATGTCATGGGTGAATATGAAATGTTTATTTTAACCTTATGATAGCAAAGGACAGTAATGAATATTACTTGAAAGAGGGAAAAAAATGAAAGGAGCATGTTGAATTCAAAGAAAGAAAAAGATGGTAAAGTTGCATTCCAATCCCAGGAATTACTGTATCATCCATAGTTTCCTATACTATCAGCTGTTGTCTGTGTGTTTTGTTCTGCCCATGTTCTTATTAATTTATCACAGCCAATTTCTGCATTGTGTTGATCTTTCTCTCCATTGACCTTTTTGGGCTGCAGAAGTTAACATAACCCTGTGACCTGCTTGCCCAATTAATTAGTTCTTCTCTAAGATATTGGTGTTATCTCTCTGCATACCTTTTAAAGGTAGGATTTTCAAGTCCAAAGAACCTTGGGAGCACCAGTTTCATAGATTTCATTGATGCCCTTGTTCCTTAGTCATTCAGAGATTTTTTTAAAGTCCTGCCCTTGCACCATACAACTTCTTTTAGAACAGTATCTGAGCACCTGGCAACATGTTGTGAGCAATATGCCATAAGGAAAGCTTTTTTTTTCCTTCCTCCTGTCTGAATATAGTTTTTGGTGGTGCATATATGTTGGTATGCAGGCTCTTCACCAGCTGAGAAGGAATTAAGAAACTGACATGGACTAAATTAATCCCCATTCCATTGCACTTGGGTTGGCTATTGGTCTCAGAGGAAGTTTTAAAAGGAGAAAACCCCAGCAGTGGAGCGTTAGAAATACTGAAGAACAGACAAGCTTCTCCTGTGTGAGACAAATCTGGGAGCTCTGTGGATTGCAGCCTGCCCAAAGTTTTTGGAAGGAAGAAGTAGATCTGGCCTAGGTTGTTAACTTGATTGAGCCTGGGGAAGGTGGGGAGTTAGGTTTGAGAGCAATCTGTTGCAACTCGGGGAAGTGAATAGCTGCCTGCAAGGGGCAAGAAGGAGCTGAAATTTTAGCTTGCCTGGTTTAAAGACTTGGTTTTGGATTTAGCCTAAAGTGCTCCCTCTGCCATTAAAGGAGGATGGTCTTCTGGGGTGGAAGGCCAGCACTTACCTGTAATGGATGCAAGCTGAAGAGAGTGGGCACATCTACATGAGGCACTTACGGTGCAGCAGACTATTTAACTTTGCAGCAAACATCTTAGCATCTACATGTGCTAAGGCTGGAGTTTACTGTGCAGCAGCACACATATAGATGCTGCCATGGCTGGCTGGGGCACAAGGGTGTTTCAGTGCAGGGGCTGCCTGCTAGTTAGCCCCAAGCTGGAGCACCTCATGGCCCAGACAGCCCCTCCACAGTACATTGAGCCTCGGGGGAGCAGCCCCAGGCTGGCAGGCTGATCCCCTGGGCTCCCTGCCAGCCAAGGCTGCTCCACCCCAGATCAACATGCTGGAATCCTGGGGGCATGTGCAGATGTGTACCTGGAAGCAATAAGCACCAGCATTTATTGCTGCTCATTAATAGGCATATGTTGACGTGCCCAGTGTAAGGTAACTGAAGCAGAGTTGTGCTACCTTATGCTGAAATATGCTATGAATATCTAACATCTGTAGACACCCCTATATTAAAGGAGGCAAAAGATAAAGTTTTTTATGTTAATCACATATCAGTTTGTAACTTCTGGCAGCAAGAAGTCATCATCCCCATGTGTGGTGGTTTGCCTAGAGAATAGATATGGAGTGGTAACAGCAGAGGGGGAAGAGCACATACCATTGTATGAAGCTAGACCAGGAATCCCCAAGTTTGGAAGGATTGAGACCACTACCATGAAGAGGAAGCAATGGATGGTGGTAGTTGGAGACTCCCTTCTGCAGTGGGGATGGAGAGATCCATCTGCTGGCTTGACCTGTTGTCTTGGAAGTTCTGCTACTTGCCTGGAGCCCAGATCTGAGATGTCACTAAGTCTTGTCTGACCCTCTGACTACTACCCTATGCTGCTCATCTATGTGGGCACCAGTGATACTGCCAGGGTGACCCTGAGCAGATCAAGATTGACTACAGAATTCTGGGTGCAAGGCTGAAGGGGATGAGGGCACCGGTCATGCTTTCCTCAACACTTCCAGACAAGGGGAAGGGCCCTGGCTGGAGTGGACTCATCCTGCAGATCAACGCATGGCTGCACAAGTGGTCGCCAGCAGGGATTTGCCTTCTTCAACCATGGGATATTGTTCCTGTTCCAAGAATAAGGCTTGCTAGGAAGAGATGGGATCCACATGATGAAGAGTGGGAAGAGCATCTTTGCAGACAGGCTTGATAAGCTGGTGAGGAGGGCTTTAAACTAGGTTCACCAAGGGATGGAGAACAAAGCCCCGAGGTAAGTGGGGAAGCAGGGAACCTGGAGGAGGCAGCAGGGAAGTCCTCATTCTTCCTGAGAAAGTAGAGTAATCAACTAAACTAGACATCTCATGGATGTATGGAGTCTAGGAAACAAGCAGGAAGAACTGGAAGTCCTCACACAGTAAAGGAGCTCTGACATGATTGGAATAACTGAGATTTGGTGGGATAATTTGCATGACTGGAGCACTGTCACACATGGGTACAAACTGTTCCGGAAGGATAGGCAGGGAAGAAGAGGAGTAGGAGTTGTGCTTTATGTAAAAGAGATGTTCAATTGCTTGGAGCTCAAGTATGAAACTGGAGACAGGCCAGTTGAGTCTCTCGGTTAAGGTTAGAGGGAGAGCAACAAGGGTGATGTTGTGGTGGGTGTGTGCTATAGACTGTCAAACCAGGAAGATGAGGTAGGTAAGGCTTTCTTCAGACAAATGAAAGTTTCCTGATCAAAGGTCTTGGTTCTCATGGGAAACTTCAGTCACCCTGACATCTGCTGGGGGGGGCAATACAGCTTTGCACAGGCAATCCCGGATGTTTTTGGAGAGTATTGGGGACAACTTTCTGGTGCACATATTGGAGAGACCAACTAAGGGCCGTGCTTTTCTTGACCTACTGCTCACAAACAGGGGAGAATTTGTGGGGGTGTAGAAGTGGATGGCAAGTTGGGCAGCAGTGACCCTGAGATGACCAAGTTCAGGATCCTGAAGAAAGTAGAGCAGCAGAGTGTGGACCCTGGATTTCAGAAACACATACTTTGAGTCCCTCAGGGAACTGATGGGCAGGATCTCCTGGAAGGCCAGTCTGAAGAGGAAAGGAGTCAAGGAGAGCTGGTTGTATTTTAGAAAAACCTTACCGAGGGTGCAGGAACAAGTCATTCCAATGTGTAGGAAAAATAGCAAATGTGGCAAGTGACTTGGCTTAGCAGCGAACTCTTGAGTGAGCTTAAACACAAAAAGGAAGCTTATAAGAAGTGGAAACTTGGACAAACAACTTGGGAGAAGTATAAGAATATTGCTTGGTTATGCAAGCCGAAAAGTAATTGGAGTTGCAGTTAGCAAGGGATTTGAAAGGTAGCAAAAAGGGTTTCTACGAGTATATTAGTAACAAGAAAGACATCAGAGAAAGTTTCAGTCCCTTACTGAATGGGGGGGGGGCAGAGCAGGGTGAGGCAACCTAGTGACAGATAATGAGGAAAAGGCTGAAGTACTCAATGACTTTTTTACCTCAGTCTTCACAGGCAAGGTCAGCTCCCAGACTACTGCACCGGGCAACACCATTTGGGGAGAAGGTGAGCAGCTCTCACTGGTGAAAGAATAGTTTGGGACTATTTTGAAAAGCTGGACATGTACAAGTCTGTGGGGCCAGTTGCAATGCATCTAAGGGTACAGAGGAAATTGGTTGATATGATTGTAGTGCCTCTGGCCTTTATCTTTGAGAATGCATGGTGATCAGGGGAGGTCCCAGACCATTGGAAAAGGGCAAATACAGGGCACCAACACACGTGATGGATGTCTGCTCTGATGCATGCTAATGAGTCTGCTCAATCAAGTCTGCTGTGAGTCTGCTGGAACTTAATAGTTAGTGTGCTCAAGCACCCTCTGCCTCACATCTTTTCAGTGTCCTTGTGTTTCAAAATAATGGTGGAGGTGCTTTAACTAAAGCTTATCAAACAACCTTTAGTTAAAACCCCTCCGCCACCATTTCGAAAGACAGGACCCTGAATACACATGACACTGGGCACTTTAATTAGAGCAGCTCTCAAAGCCACTTTAATTCAAGTGCCCCCCACCCCCCCAGAGCATGTGTATAGATGCCCATAGTGCCTATATTTAAGAAAGGGAAGAAGGAGGATCCAGAGAATTACAGACCAGTCAGCTTCACCTCAATCCTCAGAAAAATCATGGAGCAGGTCCTCAAAGAATCCATTTCTAAGTCCTTGGAGGAGGAGAAGTTGATTAGGAGCAGTCAGCATGGATTCACCAAGGGCAAGTCATGCCCAACCAACCTGATTGTATTCAATGATGAGATGACTGGCTCTTTGGATGTGGGGAAAGCAGTGGATGTAATAAACCTTGACTTCAGAAAGGCTTTTGGTAGTTCTCTCAGCATTCTTGCAAGCTAGTTGAGGAAGTATGGATTGGATGAAAGGTGGATAGAAAGTTGGCTGGATTGTTGGTCTCAACAGGTAGCAATGTCTAGCTGGCAACCACTATCAATTGGAGTGCCCCATGGGTCAGTCCTGGGGCTAATTTTGTTCAATATCTTCATTTAACAATCTAGAAGATGAGCTTAATTGCACTCTCAGCAAGTTTGTGGATGACACCACGCTGTGGGGTGTAGCAGATGCACTGAAAGAGCTAGGATTCAGAGTGACCTAGACAAATTGGGCTGAAAGAAAGGAGGATTGGGCTGAAAGAAATCTAATGAGGTTCAACAAAGACATGTGCAAAGTCCTACACTTAGCAAGAAAGGAACCCATGTACCGCTACAGCCTGGGGTCTGACTAGCTAGCAGCAGCTCTGCAGAAAAGGACCTGTGGGTTACAGCAGACAATAGGATAGATATGAGTCAGCAGTGTGCCATTGTTGCCAAGAAAGCTAACAGCATACTGGGCTGTGTTGGTAGGAGCATTGCCAGCAGATTGAGGAAAGTAATTATTTCGCTCTATACTGCACTGGTGAGGTCACATCTCGGGTACTGAGTCTAGTTGTCAGCCCCTCACTATAGAAAAGTTGTGGATGAATTGGAGATAGTCCGGTGAAGAGCAACGAAAATGATTCGGGGGCTGGGCACAAGACTAATGAGGAAAGGATGATGGAACTGGGTTTATTTAGTTTGGAGAAGAGAAGACTGAGGAGGAATTTAATAGCAGCCTTTAACGAATTGACGGGTGGTTCCAAAGAGGATGGAACTAAACTGTTCTCAGTGGTGACAGATGACAGAACAAGGAGCAATGGTTTCAAGTTGCAGCAAGGGAGGTTTAGGCTGGATATTAGGAAAAACTTTCTCAGTGGTTGGGGATGAAGCACTGCTACAGGTTACTGAGAGAGGTGGTGGAATCTCCATCCTTAGAGGTTTTTGAGTTTTGGCTTGACAAAGCCTTGGCTAGAATTATCTAGCTGGGGATGGTCCTACTTTGACCAGGTAGTTGGACTAGGTGACCTACTGAGGTCCCTTCCAACCCTAGTTTTCTATGATTCTATGACTCCAGAAACCAATTGGCATCAAGTCTAAATCAGTTCACCAACATGTATGTTTTGGACTACGTGCTGGTTAAATCTTGAGATTAGCTCTGGGGCCAAGACTGGGGATCAAATAATCTTGGATTTGCTCCTACAGGTTCCCCCATCAGAAAAAGGGTTCAAATCTAGGTCTGTATCTGTGAGTGAGTTGCTATACTACTTTTACCTATATTATTCCACTAAATAGCTAACTCTGATTATATATAGTGAAGTGATTTTGCATACCTGTATTTTAGTGCAAGTAAGATAAATTTATATGCTGGCACTGGGGATGGCTTATTTGCTTCAGATTGCCTTACATTTAGCCTATCTGAAGATCTGAGAATGAATGATGGAAGAAGTAGTAATAAATTATCAGGCTTTTCCAAAGATTCATAAGTTCTGGAGTAACTGCTGATGACAGATGGCTTCTTCTCGCTCATCACTTGTCTTGACAGTATTTTTCTGATCTCTGCAAAATCTCCTTTGGTGTGTAGTCAACCCATTTAGAAAAAGAAAAATCTTATCTCCTTTAGCCATGTTGTTGCATGTTGTTTTGATGGCATCCATGTTTGATCACAATATTATTTAAAATTTGATTAATTTCAATAAGGAGTTAGGGGTAACTGTTAATTTGGTGTTACCACCTGGGATTTTAAACAGCAGTAGGATCCCCATTTCCAAAGCTGCAAAGATAAGAATATTGTATTTTATCTACACAGTGGAATTTTTCTGACTTCTTCTTATGAATAGGACTGTGTAATTTAGAAGCCACCTACCTTACACAGAGTAGCACATATGCAACTATGCCCCAGGACTTCAGCAGGACTTCTCATTTAACTACCATTCAATAGAAGTAAGGGTGGTAGAACTGAGCTCTTTCTGTTTCTCCTTCTTTTCTTTGTCTTTTCACAAATACTGGCTTTCAGTTTGAGTGGCTCATGTCATTGTTTCAGCAGTGTATAACAATGATTCCTTTCCTTAGCATGCATCCTCCTGGCTTTTGATCATTGATTTCTGTGGAGCTATGCTGATTTACCTCATTTGGGGATCTGTCTCTTTAAAGTTCAGTACAAAACTGGCCTCCTAACATGATGCTTTGTTGTTAGGTATTGAAGAGTTTTGTGATATGGCTGTAGAAATTGGCACCATAGCTTAACTAAGTGGATATAAAGGAACAGTACTGAAAGGGAAAAAGAAATGTAATTTTTGAAGTCTGTAGCAGTATTGGTCATATTGGCTGGGTCCACACAAGCAAAGGCTTGCCTGCACAGCATCACAAATATTAGCGGCACAACTTTGTGCTGCTACATTGTACTGAAGTGCAGACCCCTGCCTATGTGCTTTGCAGTGGGACACATTGTCCCACTGCTCCATGTGCTGCAGGTGGGGGCCTGGCTAGGGTGCAGGGTCCCTCAACAGGGGTTAGCCATCCCCTGTGCTGAAGCACTCTGTACCCTGGCCAGCTGGGGAGCAGCACGTGGAGGGTGTGTTTTTGTTTTTGTGGGGTGGTTTTGCTGCTGGGAAATCCCAATAGCAAATTTTGCCCCAGCACTGCAAATTAACAGTGCTGCACACTGATTAATGTACAACTCTTTGCAGCACCGCAAACCACACATACCTGCATGTCTGGATCCAGATGTCTGTATATTTGCATAATACTTTGCAATGGAATGCCAGGTACACAAAGGCAGGGAAGAATTGCAAGTTCACTAGTGCAAGGTTCTTTGTTTAATGTCATTTTGGTTGCAAATGACCAGCAGGCAGATACAATTTACAAAAATTTCATATTTCAGTGCAGTAAGAATAACTGAAATCTCATGGAATTTTTCTCTGTTGATACAGAGTAAGTAATGTACTGAGTTTTCATTATTTTTGAGTTCCAAGCCAGTCCTCAAAGTCTCAATTTTCATTAGGTACTTGTAATATTATTTGTTTTTATTAGAATGAGAGATCTATTTGGATTTTCTTCATATACCTACATAGGTCCATCTGAGTTCTGGAAAGGGTTAATTTTGTTCTGCTTAGTACTGGTGAAGGATTTCCTTTTTCATATGTTATCCAACTCTCATTTCAAATGTATTCTATAGTTTAGCTCAATTTTAGCCTAAGATGTGAACTGCATAAACAATGCAATCACCTGCTTTCTGCCTCCTATGGAAATTTCCAATCTGTCCTTTTTCTTTTAAGTGTGCAGAGCACTACTTTCTGTCACAAAGCTGGCAGTGTGGGCAGATGAAATCCAAACCTGCACAGTATTCAGAGATTTGGGTTATTAAATTCCCCAACTTTTTCATGCCCCTTACCAAAATGTTTTATAGCTTTTAATTTACCAGATCCCTCTTTAATTACTGCCCTCTATCCCATTGCACATGTTGTTTTGTACGTTCCATTACCCTGTTGCACAGAATGCCATCTCGCTGGATATGCCTAGAGATATTAATTTAAGCCAAATAGAAATTATATTCTTATCTTAGTAGACCACCCTCAGAAACTGAATAGATATTTTAACTTTCTGAACACATTATAAGCAATAAAACCCATTCCAAATCTGCATCGTTTCTTGGTCTCTGTGGTGGTATTATGCTGGCTTTTAGTCTTGGGTACTGAGGTTTAATGTAAGTGGAACTAAAAATGTTCTGTTTTGCTCATTAACCTAACTTCATTTGCTGTCTTTCTTCTGCAGTGAAAATATAGTAGACTCTTTAAATGAGTAAAACTGCAGACTCAGTAGAGACACAAGGACATTGTGAAACATTATGTCATGACTGTAAAGGCATGTCTTGTCCAAGTAATGACAATGCTACTGACAGATAATTGGATCTAAGCTGTGCTAGTGCTGGCTTTGGACTTTTTTTTTTTCCTTTTTACTGTTTTAATATAATAATTCAGCTTGTGCTTCGTAACTGCTGATCAAAAGGATCTCTATGTTAGACTGTGCATATAACAACATTACAGGCTTGGAGAAAATGAAGCACTGAACATCATATTCTTTTAAGCTTCAAAATAGGAATTGAGGCAAATAAAATATTTAATTAATTCTCCCCCACCCCTCTTTAATTCTGTCAGCGTACTATGAAAATGTATTAACATAATAATCAAAATGTGTCATAAAGATATAAATAGCAGAGGTAATAGTAGGGGAGGAATGCGGTAACCTTTCCATTGTGTTCCCAACCCCATCTCACATTCACCTTCACCTGTGGGAAAACACCTGAGAGGGGTGAGGATGCTGAAATTTGAATTTTGACAGATCTTGGAGGCAATTCACCAAGAATGTGCTGCTACCCACTGCTGCCATGAAATTTTGAGTGCATTAGCTTGAGGACCTAAGAATGCAGTTTATCTGCTTGTGCCAAGCCATGTAATTAATTTGTTGGCCATGAACGTTAGACACATTTTAGAAGCCCAGAACTTGAGCTTCCAATTCAAGAGCTTTATATGTAACAAGACTCTGACATTCTTCATTTTATCAATCATGCATGTGATTATCTGGAAAAGATTCTGTTATTTTAGAGATTAAATTGTTTTAGGTATTAGTATTCAGCACTGAGATCACAGATAGGGAATAAGCACATGAATGTGAGCAGTTACCAAGGAAGAGCTGATGCACTGCACATGCCAGCCTTCATTTACTTCTCAGTGGCCAAGTCTACACAAGATGCTAACTGTACAGAGCAGTCATTTAGTACTTGCATACCCAAGTACTAAATGACTGCACAGTAACCAGCGTTACTGCACAGTAGTGTACCTGCTTCTAGGTGATGCTTACTGCATGGTAGCTCATTAGAACTGCGCAGTTGCATCGCATCACTGTTCATGCCACGCAATACTACTGCTCGCTGGTAATGAACTACTGCACCGTACGCATCTCATGTGGATGTAACCAGTAATTTGTTCATGTGCCCATGTCATAGTTTTCCCCAGAATATAACTAAAGTGAGTTGCAGATGTATTGTTTAAATCAGGGGCAGCCAGCAGTGGATAGTCCAGCCAGCAGTGGATTCAATTTCCCAGCAGTCCCTGTCTGCATAGCTGGGGCTGGTCTCCATGGAAACCCCAGATGCAGCTGTACTATGATAGCACAAGGCTGCAGTTGCCATGGAGACCAGCCCCAGCCACGCTGGCAGGGTGTGCAGGAGAGCAGGGCAGGGGTCTGCTCCGGAGCCACTGGGATCTTGTGGAAGGGGCAGCTTGGTTAGGGCCAAGGCAGAGCCATGATCTACAGCCTGCATGCTCTGGGCAGAGGCACATGGGAGTGGATCACAGCTCTGACCTGACTCGGGACCACGCTGTCACAGCTGCAAGGAGCCAAGGCAGAGCTGCAATCCACTGCCTGTGTGCCCCTGCCTGGAGCATGCAAACTGCAGATCATGGCTCTGCCCTGGCCCTGACCAAGCTGCCCCCACTACAAGATCCCAGAAGCTCTGGAGCAGCCCCCTGCTCTCCCCTGCCATGCTCCTTCTATGGAGATTGGCCCCAGCCATGCAGGCAGGGGCTTTTGGGACATAGAGTCCAACTGCTGGCTGGATCTGCCATTTTGCCCACCCTGTTACATTCAGAATTGCTCATTGAACACGACTATGAAGCATAGATATTTGTGGTAACTTGTAGGGACCAAAGTCCCTAAGTAAATGTTTTATTTGTATAGGTATATAATAAAAAAAAAAAATCAAAAGTCTTGACCCTACTGAACATGTGTTAAGTTAACTGAGGATTCAAAATCTGGCTGTATACAGGGGCCCATCCAAGGAGCGGAAGGGGAGTGAACAGGTGCAATTGTATCCCTCCCCCCTTTTTTGCTTCTTTCTCCACCCGAAGTTTAAAACCAACTGCCTGGCAGTAGCAGAAGTAGGCAGCAGTGAGGGTGTCAATTGATTTTATGTCTCATTGTAGTCTATCTGATTCCTTCTAAATTCTTCTTTTTATGGGTGTTAAAGACTTCTCTCTTTTTTTAATAGTCTTGATATTCCATTAATCAAATGAGCTTTTCTTCTTCAATTCTGCTGTCTCTTAGCAGGTCCTGGTAATATAGCTCCTATTTCACAGCCCTGCAGACTATTTTGAACTCTAGCTAAAAACATTATTCCAGGTGTGAAATTGTTAACTCAGGTGAACATTAATTTGGTTGTGGAAATAACTTCCAGTGAAATATTGAATGCACTGTCAAGATGTTCAAAAGGGATGAATGTTGCTTTATGAATGTGAAAGAGATGAGGATTTAATATAAAGTGACTAGAAGACTAATGAAACATCTTTTGATTATTTCTTGCCTAGTTTGTTTTGGTTTTTAATACATAATATATGCTATAGCACATTAAAGTACATGCCAATAAAGTTATATTTGTTTTTACTTCATTCTTAAACTGAATAATAAAGCCTGAGACCCCTAGAATGTTATAATGCTTCTAGATAATTTTTAACTAGAGAAAAATCTGTTGTATTGCATTTGTGGTGATGCACAAAAGCACCTGTGCCCCCTTTTCAAAATCCTAGGTATGCCCATGATTGTATATAATACATAAAATAATGCAGAACAAAATTTGACATTGAAGGCAAATTGGATCAAAATATGAATGTTTGTTGCTTTAGACAGCTTCAGTCTTCCTGTTTTTTCTTCTGTTTTACTTAAATCTAGGCAAGAATGGTACCATATTTACTTATAGATGACCTCTGCAATAATTAGATTGTCTATATGGATCACTAATCAATTTCTTACAATTTTCCAGGTATAGGATCTAAGGGTTGGAGGTTTGCCTTAAATTCTCTCTCCCCCCCACCCCACCCCCAGTTACATCTGAGAAAATTTAAATCTGGTGTGGGTCAAGTAGCCACCATGCCCTCTGCCTCCCTGCAGCTCCTTCCGCTCTTCTTACTGTCAGATCCTACTCTCTCAGAGCATGTGAAATGATAGAAAATTAGGGTTAGAAGGGATCTCAGGAGGGTCATCTAATCCCCCTGCTCAAAGCAAGACCATCCCGAACTAGATCATCCCAGCAAGACTTTGTCCAGCCAGGTCTTAAAAACCTCCAAGGACAGGGGGTCCACAACCCCTCTGGGTAGCCTGTTCCAGTGTTTTATGTAGAAATGAGGAACAAATTTGAACAAAATGACCTTGAAATTAAACATACCTGTAGTAACTTGCATAAACTACCCATAGACCTAGTTCATTCAGAATTGGTGTATGCCATGTTTTTTGAAACTGCTGCAAGTTTTAACACAGGTACTCCATAAGCACATTTTAAGCAGCGCTCCGGCAGCTGTTTGTGTGTAGTACAAACTATGCATGAGATTAGTCCAACACAAAAAGGCTCATTATTCACCCTATGGTTCACTGAGCTGGGCCCCACTAGAGTTAACAGGATTTCAAGCCATGGCGACTCCCCCAGCTGAGCACTCCTCAGTATGTGTGATACTCCAGATACTTCTCCTCCCACAAAGAATCCGTGTGCTAATTAGCCCCCCGCTCATGACTGGAACCATAAGTCCGGGGATGCTTCAAAAATTTATATGCAGATGAGGTACAGGGCAACCTGGTCTGGCTTCACTTCGTGGAGGGTGGGGGCCACACTAACCATATGCAACAGGCTGAGAAGGAGGGAGACAAAGGGATGCCGGATGAACTCTTTGGGTCCCTGGTGAAGGTCTTATTGAAAATGGCAAAGAAAGGCACAGCTCATCTGGGGGAGTGAAGAGGAAATAAAATGTATTTAATATAGTTGCTTACAATGACTTGAAAGCATCAGCACTGAGGGGGAATATGCTTAATTGGCACTACCATATATCATATTCAAATGGGCTGCACTAATCTACTCTTTGGTAGATTCCTATCAGCTTATTTACCCAATATGGGCCATGCATTTTATAGCCATGCACAGTGATGGCTGCATTTAATCAGCTTTGTAGTTGGTTTCTATTGCTGAGAACATGCTGCTTTTGGCAGAAGTTTAATGACAGACAGTGCTTTTCATGAAGTTTCCTTGTATACAAATATAAGATGAGGGGCTTTTCACCCCATACTGAGTGGTTAAAAAAACTCATCTTGTATTCAAGTAAATATGGTACATTCATTTTGTAGAGGATTTGGAGATTTAGGTTTACAGGTTCATTCTGATATGGAATGCATAGTAACAGATATTATCCATGAAACAGAAGTAGACACTGAGGGCAAATTCTCCAGAGCACGATGGATCCTAAGCAGGCGGCCTGGCAAAACGCCTGAGAGAAGCTCTTAGGACCACAAAGAGTTGTGTTTTCCTGGCCCCTTGCTAGGTGGGCTGCTGAGAAACTGGGCAGGGAAAATGGCAAGAAAACAAGCAGGTGAGACTGGGTTCAGTTGGAAACTAGGAGAGTTTCATGGATATCAACATGACTCATTGGTACAAAGTTTAAATTTGATGAAATGGAAAATTTAGAAAAAACATATTTTGTATCCCCGCTCCCCTTAATTTAGTTTAAATGTAACTTCCTACAGCATGACAACACCAGAAATGTTATATGGAGGGATGATGTTTGTTTTTAGGCACTGGAAACATTACTATTCTCCCCATTTCTACCTTCACTTTTTTCTTAGAATTGGTGGTCTTCCATCTGATTTGATACAAGGTATTTGCCCAAAAATGACACGAGTTTTAGTTTCCAGGCAGTTTAGGTTGTGTTGCTTCATATTTCTTCATTGTTCAATTTTATCATGTCCCTATATGCCATAAAAAAGCTAATGTTAGAATGCAACAAAATGTCTAAGTAACATGACAAAATATGCTATATGCTATCTTAACATGGAGAACATAAATCTCACTTCAGCACTGGATCAGGACTCAGGAATCTACTACAAATGTTTACATTTACTTAGAGAGTCATACAAATTATAGCTATTCTTTTTCCCAGATTTTCATTTCAGCAGTGGGAAATGCTTACTATAAGGTCTATTTACATACAGAGCCTCTTTAACCACAATGTTCCCAATTTGAATACCTCTGAATTATTAATGAAAACTATTGACATTAGGTCTTTTACACTATTTTTAGTTTTAGTAACCAGTTACATCTTTCTCCTTTGGACACGTAAATTACCATTCTCCGTTGGCAATATAAATTACAATTATCCTTTGCTGCCAGTATTTGTGGTAATTATCATTAAAAGCCAGATACCATTACTGTGCACTGGTCCAAATAATAATAGGCCACTTATGACTTTCATTCACTTAAATGTCATACTATTGTTTTATGTGTTCACAAAACAGCATTCTTATCCTTGGCTTCTTTCCTCTGATTAATTTCCCCAGTTCTAGATTTGTGGTTTTGTGCTACTTTATTCATTTATTAATTTATTTACTTTTTATTCATTTATTTAATGCTGAGGCAGTCAAATATCCATGGTTTACTAGGTTTTTTTTCTCTTGGATTCTCTTGATTTTGAGGAACTATACCAGTGTCAATGCTACTTCCACTAAATCCAGTAGAATTACTGGGAAAGTGTTCAGCCATGTCTGTCATTCTTTTCAGCCTTCTCCCACAAAAGACATCTCCCTACTTCTAGCCTTTCTGTGGAAAGCAGGACCAGAAGCTCTCTTTCTCCTGATCTTGCAACATCGAAGCCCTCCAGTCTCTCATCTTCATTTTCCTCTTTGTTTCTGATGCAAAGAACTGTTATCCATAATGTGGAAAAAAAATTGCACACCAGAATTGAGATGGGCAAGATCATATCTGAATGATAGATGGCATATTGGATATGTCACATAGTTGCTGGGATCATGTCAAAAACAGGAAACAAAGAACCAAGGGGTAGAATTAGAAGGGAAAACCAGGAACCACTGACAGGAGGGGAAAGAAAGTAGTATCAATTCATTATAATTAAACAATTTCCTCTGTGACCTATATCCAATTCAATTTTACCATATCTTATTCTCTGTTCATATAAACATCACATTATTAATCTAAGAACCTCCCCATTTCCTGCTCAGTTATATGTCCAGGATAGGTGAATAAGGAGAGAGCATCATGTCTTAAAGATTTCAGAAAACTGACCAGTCTAAAGTGTCTTGGGGTTCTGTCTGAATCTGCTGATTCTCTGCTTTTCTGTATCTTTTTTGCTCCATCTCAAAATAAAGCGTTAATGCAAAAATGCCTTCATTTTCTTCTCAGTCAACTGAAACCTATTCTCTCTGATGCATTCAATGAAATATATTTCTGAGTTTAATTAGCAAGTCAAACAAAAATATAAATGCTTCAGCAGCATTTTGCTAAAGGTTCTGTGGCCTCAGCTGAATAATGAGTCTTTCAGAACATGTGCTTTGGTCTGTTTGGTTTTTGTTTGTCATTTGCAAAAAGCCTCCATTTATTTATTTATTTAGGCTTTCGTAAGTAAGGTGACTGATAGCTGGTTTGTTCTCTATTTCAGGTCGTGGAAACTAATTTGGTTGCTTTTGACTGTCACTGGATCATTATAAATGAGGTAACTGTCAACTAAACATTGCTTCTGCAGCGTTAATCCTGTTTTTATGCATACTGACAGTATTCATACTGATCTTGACTTTGCCAACAGGAAACAGTGGATGCAGCAAAGTTCAGGCACGCTGGGGGGACTCTGTTTAATAAAAATAGAATGACAAGTTTGGTGGGCTTTGTTTTCTTGTAAAGGCCCTTGTAAATGAAAAAAATAAATGAAAAACACTTCCCTACTGCATATATTTAGCCTTCTCTTTTGGCTTGAGGTGCCTGCTTTGGGAGATATCTTTTATGAAAAACAAAAAACAGTTCCTTTTTGAAAGCATCACGACTCTTTTTCAGTGAAGTGTTTGTATTCCACTTATATTTTAACATTGTTCCAAATACTTGTATGAGTTTCCCTGTTCCTTTCCCATTTAAAGAAAACACAAGGATTCAGTATAAGCTGGAGCCAAAGCCCATTACAGCCAATGGGAGTCTTTCCATTGCCTTTGTGGCTTCCAGATCAAGTCATAAACAGAAAGAAACTTTTTCAAACCCAAATATATCTCCTTTCAAATCTCTCATCCTTTCTACAAAACAATTTTGCTTAAATTGGAGAGTGTTTATTAATTGTGAAATGAGCTGTATGAATATATTTGTCAGCTAAAATCTGATAGGCCAATAAGCAAAATAGCTGCACATATAAAATCCAGCATAATTAAGCTGTTCTTGGATTCAGTGTTTCTCTTCTGTTTACAAGAAGTAGTTTCTTATGACCACAATAGCTGAACATAGAGGGGCCACACAATAAAACTTCATTATAATGTGCCTTGTTTATAACAAACACTCTTTTTAGAACAAACTTTCCAGCAACAGGACCCGAACCATAAAATAGTAAACACCGTCTTTTGATTAACCTCTCTCCCAGTCCCATGGGGGTTCCTTAAAATAAGGCTTCATGTATTCCCTAACAAGCTGCACACAGTCTATTCTATCTGTATCTTCTGTGAAAAGTTTTTAAAGCAGGGTTGTCTAACTGGCAGCCCCATAGGCTTCATGAAGTTTGCATGTTTGCAACATGTGGCCTTGAGGCTTCCACCTAGCTGCTCCTGCCCTCATTGCTTTGGCTGCAGCAGCAAGTGGGGTCCTGGGGCTCCCTGTCCTTCTTCCAGCTTCTACTGTATGCCCCTGTCCCAGGGAGTAGGGCAGGGCAATGAAATGCAGCCTGTGGTGCTGGGGGAGCTTCCATCCCAGAGCACCTGTGTGTCGTGGTAAAGTAGGGAAATCCATGGATGGACAGCTGAAGGTGAAGCAGGGATCTGTCCGCTCCTGAGAAACAGAGAGACACCCAGCTGCTTGCATGCAAGGTGCCAGGGAGGGAGGAAGCACTTGCAACGTGTGGTCCCCATTGGTGCAGCCTGTGGCCGCTTAAAAGTTGAACAGCCTTGATTTAGAGAATCATGCACGCAGTTCAAGATCTGATCTTCATTTGCTATGTGCTTTTGTTTTCCCATCTAAACATTAAGTTTTCATTATCACAGGACAATACAATAAATTAATGGAAACAGGTTCTTATCCCATTTTGTGTTAATGGGGAAGCTCATTTCAGAAACATCATGTGCTTACCATGAGGTCCTTAGTTTCTCTTTCTATGCCACAAGAAGGTCATGAGGTATATATAAGAGTACAGGGAATAATTTTTCAGCCCTGGCTTTTGCTCTTTTAATGAACAGACGGTTTTCAGCACTTACTTTCCATCTTAGGCTTAATCCAACTGCAGCCAAAGTCAATGAAAATCTCTGTTTACTTATATAGGTGCTGGAAAATATCCCTCCATCCTAGAGTTTACCAAAATACTTGTAAAGTGCTTAAGTGAAAGGCTTTGCTGATTGGTGCATATCCTACAATTACCTCTTTAGTACATTACCATTTTAGTCCATTAGAAATTAATCCCAACTTCAAAATGAGGGACAAAAAAAATTGGAAAACAGGAAAAGGTCTAAACATACTAGACATGCTTTCCACTGGGCTGTAGAAGCTGCAGATTTACAAATGAGTTCATCTATGGAAGAAGCAAGGATTGGTGTGGGTGATAGTCTTTTATTGGACCAGCTACATGACTGGGATAGACTTAGACAAATATTGCATTGCATTCTTCTTCCAGTCTCTTATCAGCTAAACCATTAGTCTAAAACTTCATGTATGAAAGAGGCTCTGCCCTCTCAGTCCATATCCACACAGGAACTGGTAAAATGTATCACTATTTTTTTTCTAGCAATCCAGACATTTACAACATCTTAAAATCAGATCAAAAACAAATGAAGATTTGTTGGCAGTAGTGTAGACAGAATTGTGTTTTGACTTTGCCCTGACAGTTGTAAAATATCTTTTCCTTCATTTGATGTTGTCTATTCAGACCGAGTGAAAAGACAAATATCTTCTACATGTTTACTTAATGTTGTCTGATTATGTTGATATTTTAGGTAATGAACTAAATCTGCTTTGATGCTATATTTCATTGGGAATCATAATGGACTCTTAAGAGGGGAAGGCACCTTAATAACAAAGGCTCTAGAAAGTGAGAGGCTACATAATTTTTTTAAGCACAGTCAATCATGTTAGTTGTCGTTAATAATACTAATCTTTTCTTCTAATCACTGCATCTATTGAGAAAAGTATCACCAAATAAATACCTCTAATACAGAGGGTGTGGTGCTTTACTTAAATTTTACAAGGTTCAGAGATTCCTATATAGAGAGATGTACTGATCAAATGTAGGTTAAAATATAAGAAGGGATTTGCCATCCTCTGCTTATGCTTCCCCTACCCACAGAAATGCATGTAACCTCAGACAGGCCAAGGAATTCAAGCTAAATTCCCTTGTGATTCTTTTAAGTCACAGTTATTTATTGCCCTGATATTTTGTTCAGTCTCCTAATAAAAATCAAGAGAAAGAATCATATGCCTGATATTTTAAGTGGAAGAAATGATCTATTTACATATTCATTTTCAAGAGATCTCTGTCTTCAACAAGTAGTTAAACCAGAAAGTGTTATCTTATGCCCAATGCCATTACCTTTTCTTTCTTTGGAAGGCAGTTAAAAGCTCCTTCCCATGCTCATAATTATTATAGGTAAGCTTCCTTTGAAAACTGTTGAGCCATTAAACATTTCCGAATGATGGGCGTTTATCAGTTGCAAGTGAGTGAGGAGAAGATCTTTGAATACAGTAGTTGATCATAGCATAGCTCTGAGCCAGCCATGTATAGCTGCTGTGAAAAAGGAAAATGTGAATCTAATATGTATTAGGAGAGAATGAAGTATAAATGTCATTGTGTGAGTTCATCAGGATTTCGTAGAGTCTTCAGTATTGAGTATAGTTCTGGTTACCCATGCTCAAAGGAAATGAAATCAACTTAGAATGTTTTAAAAGAATAGCTTCTAAACTGATCAGAGGAATGGAGACCTTGCCTTATGGGAGGGAGAAGGGAAGCTTGGCTTGTTTGACTGAGTGACACAAAGGAAAGTAGAGATTGCTTTCCTTAAATACATCAGGAGTTAAGCACCAGGGATGGAAAAAACTTTTTAACTAAGGAACAATATTAGCACAAGAGCAAATGGGCATAAACTGGCCATGAATAAATGAGATTTCTAACAAACATTGGACAATCAAATAAAAGTGGACAAGAAACCAGAAAAAAAAATTGTACTTCTAAGGTGAAGCGTGAACGTCAGTTTATGAACGGGAATGCACAATAGCATTTGTCTGAAATAGCACAGGACTGGGTGATCTAGTACGTCCTTTCCAGCCTTATGCTCTGTGTTGCCTTTGGTTCCACGCAAGCTGATACCACAGTTGTAATGGGAGTCCCACATGTATGCATCCAAGTACAGAATTTAGCTCAAAAACTGTCCAAAATGGGATTTGGCAGTAGTCCTCACATTTAACTTTTTCATTTTTATTTCAAAGCAGTCCAGCATAGTGAAGAGGAGACTGGGGACATCTTACAGTGTAAACTTGAGAAGCAACCACTGCAAATCTACTAGGCCCCAGAAAGTAATTAACCAGATTTCATGAGCACATATAATAGTACATTTTTAATACGTGCAATACTTTGGTGCAATATAATTACTTTAGGGGAGGCTTTGTTAGGTCCTTATATTTTAAAATGATTCCAGTAGCTTTCTGTAAACTGCTGCGGAACACTGTTCAAACTGCTCAGATACCTTTGGAAATCATTCAAGTTATGCAGGTAATAACTGATACAAATTGGCATTCTAAACCCCCTGTCAACACATTGCTCTTTTCTTCTGTTTCACTCGTGTTTCTAATATTTGCTTCAGATCACACACGCTAAGGCAGTTTTCTTCTTGTCCATCCCCTCCTCCCAGAATATTCATTATGAATAAAGACAGCTTCTGCAAAAGGAAGCATGTTCTCAAATGACTTGAGATTGCCTTTCTATTTTATAAAACTTCAGCTGGCAATGTTTTTCCCCCAGTTGCTCTTTATTGGGAGATAAGAGTTTAGAAAGGAAAAATCAAAACCATCACTGCTCTTGAATGACTTGGTCACAACATATAGTTCTCAAATCAAGGTTCAGAGGTCATCACTTTCAACTTCCTCTGGTTCCTGATATCATTAATAGTTCTCTGCTCTAAGAACAATACAACCCTCCCCCCCTTCATTCTGAGTGTGTCCAGGATTGTGAAGGAATGAAGATGTGTAAAAACTATGTCATTCAAGAATTTTCAAAGAAAGTAGGGGGTAAGCATTCCAAGACAGCATTATGGGTATAGCTTCTGTTTTCTTGAGTTTGGTTCAAAGATACAGGGGTCTCAACAAAGACGAGTTCTCCCCTCTATTTTAGATTTACAAAAGGAGTACTAGTATTTGAATCAGTTATTTCCCAGAGGCACAGCAGGGCAGCTCTGACAGCTGCAAATATAAGGAGTAGTACTGGCTGCCACAGTGCTGATGGTGGTGGTGTAGCCAGCTGGTACTGTGACACCAGCTGTGTCTGTACTGCTTACTCCCACATAAGTAGAGCCAGGGGCTGCTGCCCCAGTAGGTCTCCTGCCCACTTAGTTATGCTACTGTTATTTCCTTCTGCTTCTCTTGATACTTAGGCTGCCACTGTTAACATTCCTTAGTACATCAGTCATTGGTGCTGGCCCTTGAAAAAAGGTAGAACATGATGGTTAGATTTCTTGGCAAGATCTCCTGGATTCTTGGTGAATTATCTACTGGGATAAGAATCCTTGTTTCTTCTTCTCTTTACATTTTCCTGCTTGTTGGAAAAAAATGATTTCCATCTCTGTCTTATGTTCCTTGCCAGAGTTCTATTACCTTTCCATTTTTACCATGACAAGTAAATCCAGCACACAAAAAAACTGAACAAAAAAAAAAAGAAAGAAAATGGTGCACAGTGTCAAAATGACACACAATGGCAATGTAGCAACATGCTACATCACTGTATGGTGTGGTACAGCGACGTAGTGATCACATGGGTCTACATGTGATCAGCTTCTATGTTGCCATAGCAGCGTGCTTCCCATTTTAGCACATTGCTATGTCAGTGTGATGGCAAAATCTAACCGTGTGCAGTACAGTACAGGCAGTAACTGTGCCACACTTTAGTACTTCTAAATGTAGTGGAATGCGGGGCTAGCGGTTCTGGCACCGGTTGGGGAGCCGCGGGCTTTACAGAGCTGTGCGAGTGTGCGGCTTGTGGAGCGGGATTGGAGGTAGCTTTATAACTGCCTTCAAGGTTCTCCGAGTTGGCACAAGTAGACGAGTTAGAGTAAGTTGTTAGTTTTCTGTAATAAGTCTATAGGATGTCTGTTGGTTCATGGGGTTCCGGAGCAAGCCCTTGCTTTCCACCACTGGAACTAGTCCAATGATGGGTGCGGCTGCCGACTCCTTAAGTCCCAGAACTGGTCAACAGCTCATTGAGATGGGATGTTAGTAGTAGAAGTTATTACGGGGTAGATATAAAGTGAAGTAAAAATTTGTTTTATTCACTCACTTGGCCTCACCCTCTTACGAATAAGAGGGGAGACCGGCTGGAACGATGTTGTGGTAAATACAAGTACAGAAGCGTAGATATGCTGTCTAAGCTACCAAGAGAGGCAGTCAAGAAGTGGAGTCTCCGATGTTTCTTTAGTTACAGTATGCCGGATACAAAGGGGGTCTGTTGGCCCACAGGGTTCACTAGTAAGCCCTTGCTTTCCACCACTGGAACTAGTCCAATGATAGGTGCGGCTGCCCACTAGTTAGTTCTAGGGCTGGTCAACAGCTCATCAACAGGATGAAAAATAATAAAACTGTAACGTGGTGAATTGCTGTCGATTGTCGGATTTTCAAGGCCTTGGTTTTCGCTGGGATACGCCCAGGCGGGGAGGCTGAGGACCGGCTTACAGGGTGATCAATCCTGAAGGGTTGTCCAGTCATCATCTCTGCTGTTTCCTGCTTCTTTGCCTCTTTATAGATGTTGGTCGGGCTGCCTCTATGACACTAATTATGATATAAGCCAAGCATACAGGGATAGGATAGTTTCTTTTACACAGTAGCTACTAGGTAGATTTTCTACATAAGTTTCATTTCTGCAGAAATGACACTTACAGATAAGAAATGAAACTTACAGAATGTGCATGTGCAGCTTAATACACGCGTAGAAAAGTACAAAGCGTTCATTTTGATTAAAAGCCAAAACTTCAAGGTTACATAAATGTGACAGTGCCACGCAGCAGTTATACAGAAATAAAATAAGATCTTTACACCAAAAAGGAAGTACTAAAGCACGGTGCCATAGCAACGTTACCATAGGGCAATGTGTAGACATGCCCATCAGGCACATCTACATGCGTTAATAATGCAGCTGAATATGTAACTCAATTTGAGCCAGTATAAACTAATCACTATGTCACCATCTACATGTACATTTAAGTGCAGTAATTTACTGCATGGCTGGACATCACATGCATCTCACGGGACTGTTCAGCAGCATAGTAGATTAGTGTACTGCTTGCTAATTGCCATCCATGTGTAGGTGGTGACACTTTACTGTGCAGTAAAGCGTCCTGTATAGACACGCCCAATGTCATGTAGTTGCAAAATCTATTTATATAAAATCTCTAAATGTAAAGAATTTGGAGCTCTTAATTTATAAAAGCACCAGAAATAGGTGCTTTTTTGCTATTTCTTTCTGTTGTTACATCAGGAGTGTTAAATACTAGGGCATTTGTCACCCATATATTATATCTTCTTTGTAACACAAGTTAAAATGTTTCTTTCAACAAAATAGTTCCTTGATTAGTTTTCTTATCACTCTAGTTTCCTTCTGAAGTCAAATACATAAATGAAGCCTAGGAACATAGCATGACTGTGATAGTCTTAAGTTTCCTCAGGAATAGGTCCTATTCCTAAGTCAGAGTAAAGAAAAAATACTGGGAGAATCAGTACATGATAGAGGGATGTATTTATTACAGAAGGATAATATCTGGAGAATGTATACAGGACAGTCATCTCTTACTTTCCTCCCCCCCACACATACCTTCTGGCTTCCAGACAAGGCAGTGCACAGCACTCAAGCAGCATGCGTCAAGGACTGTAAGATGTTATGAGAATCATAGTTATCTAGAGTGGCAGTGGAGTTCACTGCAGTTGAGCAGAAATTTTTACCCTATTTTTGCTGTTGAAGCTCATATCCAGAGGGCAAAAAAATAAATGCTGATTTTGGCAACAAAATGGTGTTGAGTCTTCTCCCAGCAGCAGCAACTCCACTGTATGAATCCGAGAATGTCTTGCATGCTGTGATATATATTGCCTGTACTGACTGCTTCCTTCAGGCTTTGGTACAGGTGGAGCATGGAATAGGAGAATGAGGCACTCTCTTCCCATCTTTCTGTTGCCCCTCCTGTTAGGAGGTATCTGGGGCACGTGCCCCACTCACCAACCCCACATTATGCTACTGATTTATTTGAATGACAGGGCACATCTACATATGCAAATCTGGGAGCAATTTACTCTAGAGTAAACACTCTGGGCACGTGTCTACATGTGCAAGAACAGGGGAGCAGATTTGCTGCTCCTAGCAGCAGACTACTTCCACTCTCTGCGGCCCTGCACTGGGCCCCTGCAGCAGCCAAGGAGAGCTCTAGGCCAGGAGACAGCTATCCCCTGATAGGGGCTGGGACATTGCTCCCTGTCCCTGGGAGTTGCTAGCAGTGAGGGCACCTGTGCTGGGAGATTCTTATCTCTCAGCCCCAGTTCCTCAGTTAGGGGCCTAGGCTGGGAGATCCCCATCTCCCAGCCCCACAGTTGCAGGGCCAGTGCTGGGAGATTCTTAAGTTTCTCCCAGCCTGGGTCCTGCAACCATTGGGCTCAAGCTGGAGAGAAGAATCTCCCAGCACTGGCCCCATGACCACAGAGCTGGCACTGGCAGAGAAGGATCTCTCAGCCCTGGCCCCGTGATCATGGAGTGGGAGCTCCATGCTGCCAGCGTGGGGGACATTGTCCCTGCCCAGATTCTCCCACCCCTGCTACCCAGCTGACCGGGAGCACATTTGCTCCCAGTCAGGTGTCTGTACATGTGCTAGAATATTCTTGAGTAAATCTGCTGCTTGCATTTGCAGGTAGCAAATTTACTCTCAGTTGGAGCCAAGTACTGCTCAATAAGCATCTGCCCATGTAGACGGTGACACTTACTGTGCAGTAATTAGCCCTAATCTCATGTAAAGCATCTTGTGTAGACACACCCACAGTGATGTAAGAGGGAATTGCATTTATGGGTTACTGCTATGTAATTAAGAAATTAACTAAAAACTTAACCTGTGATAAGAGAACTACAACTCACAGAAACTGAAATACTGGGTTTTTTAAAAATGTATTCAGTGTATTTATTTTACTGTATCATATTGACACATAACCCGTGTCTCTCCAGTGTCAGTCTGGCTCTGTTTTTAGTTTTCAGATAATACATGTAAAACATACAAGGTCCAAGGGCTTATTCTGTCTCTAAGTCATCTAAATGGCACTTAGATGATTCTGTCTTCTAAGACAATTAGAGGATACTTTTCTTGAAGAGAAATTAATACTTTTTGGCTGCATAGGCTTAAATAGCTAGTTCACAGAATAGAATCTAGGCTAATATATCTAAGGTGTGGCAGAAACCTAGAGGCAAAAAGGTAGAATTCTAATTAAAATGCACAAAACTGCTGAATATTGGGAAAAATGCTGTACTTTTTAGGAGAAAAAAATATAAATGTTTGCACTGCTAAAAATTAAAGCCTTTCATAAAATGTTACTTGGCAACGTAATATGGCCATGTGTGTAGATTTTTCATGGCATTATAAAAAATGGAACAACTCTGGCTTTTCTTTTGCAATATAGGCAAGATGTGCAACAAAATGAATGCTCCTCCATTCTCAACTTCCTGTAACTACTGTGATTGATAGAATGTAGTAAAGAATAGAGACATTCTTTTTAACTCTCCTTTGTGATTATATTGCAGGTGCATTAAAAATGGTCTGCGTTTTGCCAAAAAAGCACCTTTCTTTCCCCCCTTGTAGCTAGTGAAATGACACAGACTAAATGAAAAGATGGCATCTTAAGCTGAGAGAAACCATTATCCATGGTACATTAAAGATTAATTGACCAGAAATGCAGGATATTACACTGGACACAGCTGATGCCAGGTGTTATTTTGTTTGCAGAAAAATCTATATTTCATAAAGAACATAAATAACAGATGAATTCAAAAGCTTTGACATGCTATGAAGAAGAATAAAATAGGCTTACTGTAGTCAAGAGAATTGATGTTGAAATTCACAATGCTCAGCATATTTTTCTTCAGTACTTAAAAGGACATAAACAAAATTGAGCTATATCTGAATTGCTTTTTCTCAGGAAAAAATGTTTAAGTATGCATATTATAGCCAAAAATGCATTCAGGCAGGCTTCTAAAATTTAAAGAATTGTATTTTCAAAGGGGCGTACTTGGCTTTTTTGCAGCAATAAAGGTGCATTGAGGACTCTAATATGAACACTTCTACTTATGTAAATATGACTGTAGGCACCAATCCAGATGTCTGAGGGATAGTTACTCTGCCTTGAACCTGTTTAGGTACAAATATAGGGGTAGTTTGTCCCAGACCAGTAACTAAGAAAAAGCGGGCCTTAGCCATTTTGAAAACATACCTCAGAATTTTTGCTGTGTTTTACAATGCAGACACTACTGTATTAATATTTATGCAAGTCATAGGGGACCCTCCAAAAGCTCACTTGCTTATCTAGTTTAGCCATTTAGCTGAAGCTTATTTAAACCTCTTCAGTCTGAAAATCTGAGTGGAATTTTCAGGAGAAGATTTCTCATAAGAGGTTTTTTAGTTTCAGCACAAAGCATTACAATGCCATATATCCAATATGTGTTGGGATGTTAATTGTGCTTTGATAAACATGAATTGAGAACATTAAGATGAAGAATGACAAATGGTTCCCTGTGATGAGGGACAGATCCTAGATGTGAGATCATTTAAGGTAACTAGGGTGTGTTATACTCCCTTCCTCTGTAGGGAAACTAGATGAAAAGGGAGAGCAGAACCTTAACATTTGTTAACAAAGCCTTGTTTATCCCAAGAAAAGGTCAAGTTACAGTTTTGTATGAATGTTTGCTTAGTTCTTATTGTCTGTGACCCCATCCTGAATTAAAGGCTTTGTTATACATTCATTTTAAGTGGCTTAGAGAACTCTTAACCCCAGGATTCTCCACACATTAACATGTGATGACATAGGCCTATGTGAACACAGAAGTATTTGATTTGGATTCAGATTCAGCTGATTCGGAGGACAGTGATTGAATTTGGAGATTCAGAATCACAGTTCCGAATTGATTCAGCCAAATCAGCTTTGGAAGACTTGCCACTGATTCGGAGAGATTCAGCCATACACTATAATGGGGAATCACTGAAATACTTCTAACTTTGTCATTTTGGTTGATTCAGATAAAAATTTCAGGGATGATAGCCTCTTCTGAGGGCATGAGGCCTGCCAAGTTTCAAGGAGATAGGGGCAGAGTCAGGCAGCTACCAGGTGCCTGATGATGGCAGCTATTTCAGGGAGGGCATGGGATATAAAGGCTGAAGTTTGCTGCTGCCAGCCCAAGCAGAAACATTGCCTGATTGAGCTCCAGCAGGAACATCTGGAAGATAAGAGCAGGAAGTTCTTGGTGCAGGGCATGACCTAAAACTGCACCTTGCTGAGGATGGGTGGCCTGGTGGGGCTCATAGTGGCGTGAGAGTCCCCAGAAAATGCCAGACCAGCTACCACCCTAATGAAAGGTGTGTCAAGGTGTCTTAATAATCCCAGCCCCCACAACTGGGTGAGTAACCCCATAATGGGTCCGAGAAGGCGGACCTCTGAGAGAGTGAGCTAGATGTTCGAGAAGCCTAACTTGAGGCACCCTCAACTGGTCAATGCTGGGGCCAGGACCAGAAGGGTCAAAAGGTCCACCATGAGGGATGAGCAGAGCTCCAAGGACCTGGGGTTCTGACAGGCCTTGGAGGTGAGGCCAGGGCCTGTGTGGCCTTGGGAGGGGGATAGCACACCCAAGAGGGGAAAGAGTACAGGGAGCTAGGTATCCCAGAATGAAGGCAGAGTAGGTCACCAGAATGAAGACAGAGTAAGGTGCTGGCCATGGGTGATGACCTGGTGAGGGGGCTACAGGTGCTCGACCACCTGGGCAACAGTGATCATCGCCTGCTGGAATTCACCATCCAGTGCAAGGTGGCAAAGGCCTGCAGCAAGGCAGCAGCCCTAGATTTCAGGAGGGTGGACTTCAATGAGCTAAGGAGAATAGTTGGGGAGGCACTGAGGTCCCGGAGGGGAGGGGAGCCAGGTGTCCAAGAAGAGTGGTCGCTCCCTAAGGAGATGATCCTGCAAGCCCAAAGGGAGGTAATCCCAACACAGATCAAAGGGAGCAGGAGGGCGCAAAAGCCCCCATGGCTCACCAAATGCATTTGAGAATGTCTCCTAGCTAAAAGGGAGGCGCACACCCAATGGAAGGGAGGAGCCATCACCAGGGAGGACTATACTGCGGTTGCTTGGGGATGCAGGGGGGAAGTCAGGAAGGCAAAGGCGGAGATGGAACTGGGACAAGCTACCCAGATCAAGGACAAAAAGAAGTCCTTTTTTTAATGCATAGGGAGCAAAAAGAAGGTACCGGGTAATGTGAGCCCCTGCAAGACACACTAGGAAATTCGGTCGTCACACCAGAGGACAAAGCTAACCTATTTAATGACTTCTTTGCCTCCATTTTCCTGAGCAGGGACCAGATCATCCCCCCCACTGGGCTCCCCTCAGGCCCCAGGGGAGGCACACCTCAGCCAAGGGTCAGGGAGGATCTAGTCAGGGAACTTCTGGAGGGACTGGATGTATTTAAATCAGCTGGTCTGGACAATCTTCACCCCCGAGTGCTGAGGGAATTAGCTGAGGTCATTGCAGGATGCCTGGCATGGCTTTATGAGCACTCATGGTGCTCTGGTGTGGTGCTAGAGGACCGGAAGAGGACCAACATGATTCCCATCTTCAAAAAAGGGAGGAAGGAGGACCCGGGACACTATAGACCAGTTAGTCTTACCTCGATCCTGGATAAGCTTTTTCTGAGAATTATTCTGGCACATGTCCACGAGGGTCCAGCAGGGGAGATTATGCTTAGGGGCAACCAACACAGGTTCATTAGAGGCAGGTCCTGTCAGATCAACCCGGTTGCCTTCTATGACCAGGTCACCAAATCCTTAGATGCAGGGGTAACAGTGGACATAGTCTTTCTGCACTTTCAGAAGGCCTTCAACACTGTCTCTCACCCCGTTCTCATTAAAAAACTGGGAGACTGTGGTGTTGACACCTACACAATCAAATGAGTTGCCAACTGACTGGAGGGCTGCACCCAGAGAGTAGTGGTGGATGGGTCATTTTCGATCTGGAGGGATGTGGGCAGTGGGGTTCCCCATGGCTCTGTCCTCGGGCCTGCACTGTTCAACATCTTCATCAGTGACTTGGACGAGGGGTTAAAAAGCCTTCTGCTCAAATTTGCTGATGACACTAAGGTGTGGGAGGATGTGGGCACGCTAGAAGGAAGGAATAGGCTACAATCGGACCTAAACAGGTTACAGGGGTGGGTGGATGAGAATAGGATGGGATTCAACACTGACAAGTGCAAGGTGATGTGCCTGGGGAGGAAGAACCAGCACCATACCTAGAGGCTGGGGAACTCCCTTCTCATCACTGCAGAGGCAGAAAAGGATCTTGGAGTAGTCATTGATGCCAAGATGAACATGGACTGGCAGTGTGGGGATGCAGTCAGGAAGGCCAACCACACCTTGTCATGCATCCACTGATGCATCTCAAGCAGGTCCATTGAGGTGATACTCCCCCTTTATGCGGCACTGATCAGGCTGCAGCTGGAGTACTGCATCCAGTTCTGGGCACCGCACTTCAAGAAGGATGTGGACAACTCTCCATGTTGTCCACATCCTTCTTGAAGTCCAGAGGAGGGCCACTCTCTTGATCAGGGGGCAGCAGGGCAGGCCCTATGAGGAGAGGCTAAGGGACCTGAACCTGTTCAGCCTCCACAAGAGAAGGCTGTGGGGGGAACTAGTGGCCTATTACAAACTAGTCAGAGGAGACCAGCAGGCATTGGGGGAGTCCCTGTTCCCCGAAGCACCAGCAGGAGTGACTAGAAATAACGGTCACAAGCTGGCAGACAGTAAATTCAGATTAGACATCAGGAGGTGCTACTTCACTGTCAGGGCAGCTAAGATCTGGAACCAACTTCCAAGAGAAGTGGTGCTAGCTACCCTGGGGGTCTTTAAGATAAGGCTTGACAATCACCTTGCTGGGGTCATTTGACCCCAGTACTCTTTCCTGCCATGACAGGGGGTCGGACTTGATGATCTGCTCCTTCTGACCCTACTAACTATGGAACTGATAAGAGGGATCCAGTTGGGACCCAGACAGGAGGATGGGCTCCAGTGTGGGGCCAGAGATGCTAAGAATGTTGTTGACATCTGTGAGGCATAGGCTAAGGTATAGGGAAGGTTCGGAGCCACAGATAGAGCCCCCGGGCATGTGGGCAGTAATGGGCTGTATCCCGCATTTATACCATCAGTTTCTGGAAACAACCAAGTTGTGGCAGGATAGATTGGGCAGATTGCTAGGTGGGTGGGCTGGCAGAAGATTCGGCCCTGAGAACTGCCCCCTGTCACCCACTGCCAGGGAAAATGCAGCTTTTTAAAAAAAGGTGTGTGTCGGGGGGGGAAACAAACAAGAATAAATATAAATTGAAAGAAATGGATTGGATAGGGACAAATAGAGGTATTCTAGTTAGTAAGCTATAGCCAATCTTTTTGAAGAGTAGAAAGTAGCAGGAGACTGACTAGGTAGGACACCACGCCAGTCCAGTACCTTTCAGATGCTGTTGTTCAGGTAGAAACAGATCACAAAAGGCACAGAAAGGCTGCAGACAGAGGCTTATATGCTGTTTCTACATCCCTCCCCCAGAGCACTGTGATTCGAAGGGGACTCAGGGAAAGATCACAGTCACTGGCCAGGTACAGATGATGTCAGTCTTCCCCCCGCTTCTCAGTTTCTGTTCCCCTGAAAGACTGCCTTCTGAATCTTTTCTGAATCTATTCAGAGGCTCTGAATCGATTCAGAGTTTTTTCTTGTTCTTGTGACTTGATTCAGATTCAATGATTCGTCCTCTGAATTGGGCCAAATCTTTTCCGAATTGAATTGGAGACTGAAGGGTCGCACACCTCTAATGTGACACCAGTTTAAGCTCCCTTTAGGCATCTTAAAGTTACGCCACTCTAGGGTATGTTTATCTGTGATCCATGTTCCCCAGCTTGTGTTATACTAATGTGTGACATTTTAGGCTACACCAGGGGTTTTCAACCTTTTTTAATAAGTGTACACCCAGCAGCCAGAAACAGAGCGGGGGGAGGCTAGGTGGTGCACAGCAAGATGCAGAGAGGTGGGGGGCACACATGGCTGCATTATGGGGTGGATGGCAGCAGGACCTGCCACATTCAAGCTTCCCGCCCCCCCCAACACACACACATCTGGCCAAATGGGCAGCACCTACACAGACCACAGAGAGCCATCACTGCCCTTGCCACGCCCCCCCCACCCAGCCCTGTTCCTGGGAGGCAGAGGCAGTGGTGCTGGGTGGTGGGTGGCCTTCCCAAGTACCCCCAGGTGTACACATACCCCTGGTTAACAATCCATGGGCTACACATTAGTGTAACACCCTACCTATCCCTGTCTCCCCTACCAGCTCAGATTCTTCTCCTGAGAGTAGCGTCCATAGATGCACCCAGGACAGCAGCACTTGGGGCTGGGGCAGAGCAGCCCCAGGCGGGCAGCAGGCTCAGGGGGTCAGCCCTGGGCTCTGAGTGGTGGAGCGGCTGACTGAGGGATGAGTGAGCAGAACTTGTGGAGCTGTGTGACTAGGTGCCAGGCAGGAGTCTGACTCTACCTGGCCACCATGTACACATGTGTTTCAAGGCAGTAAATGATGCTGCTGTAAGATAGTACTGTCTCCAACAGTACTAATGGCAGGTTTAATTAATTTACTGTACCGTAATACAGGCAAATGCACAGATTTCAACTCCACAGTAAAGCACATGTGTAGATGCACCCTTTATATGTCACCCTTTTTTTGTTGTTTCCTATTGCTCCTGTAACATTTTCCGTACATGTACACACAGGATTTTCCTCCCTGAAATGAAAAAAATGCAAACTTAATTATTTATTTAGTTTTCTCTAAATTGTTTGTCCCTAGCTCAATATTGGGTGCCTATACACATGCAGCAAGGCTGCTTTGATACTGTAATTACAGCATAGTCAGACCAGACTTAATTAATCAAATCTGCTGGAGTGTGGTAATTACCATGCTCCAGCAGACTCCAGTGTCATATGTATCAGTATCCCATGCTGGAAATAGTGGCAGGGGCATTTTAACTAAAGTTCATTTGACAAGCTTTAGTTAAAGCACCCCCACTGCCATTTTTCAGTGCAGGGATTCTGATGCACATGATGCTCTGGGCACACGTTAATTAGAGTGGCTCTTGGAGCCACTCTAATTACAGCACACCCTTCCCAACCCCACTCCTGGAGCACATCTCTAAATGCCTATTGTATACAAATTGCAGTCTTCATAGATACCCATGGAGTAAAAGGTTGTTTTAAAATTAGATCTCTTTAAAAAAAACATAAACACATACACTTTTTGAATACTTTAATGTATTTTTCTTAGCCATTTTGGTATATTATGTTAGCTAACTCTTAAATTGTTTATACTTTTACATATTCTGTTTCCAAGAAATGAACACTTAAGATCAGAATAATTGTTTGCACCTCCACAGCTCCTAATGTAATGCCACACTAACTAATAGTTCATGCTTTGACTTCCTACTGATATAAATATTATCTGCTAATGATGCTGTGAAACACTTTAAAGCAAAAGATCAAAGGTAAAATTAAAAAAAAGAAAGGTCTGATCCCAGTTACAGATCTCTTTATGGTTTGGTATAGCATACTTAAGCACTTGTGAAATGAACTTGGATATGGTAGGTCTGCCATTTTAATGAATGTGCATGTGTTCTTAGTTGGGGATTTCACAGCTCTGAATAAATGTGGCAGAGTGGTAACACATCTTTTGGCAATTTCAGTTTATTTTTCATTTATAATATGGTAGTGACATTTCTGTATTTTGACTCTTCTACATATTCTCTGCCTTATCTTATAGGAAATAAATGATGTGGATGTGCAGGAGTTAGTGAGAAGGTCAATTGGAAGGTTAACAATTATTCGACAGACGTTTCCAGTTCCACAAAACATAAGTCAGCGCTGTTTCCGTGGCAACCACCGAATATCTTCATCACTATGTGATCCTAAGGACCCTTTCTCCCAGAGCATGGAGGTATTTTATATGCCACTTTATAATCTTTATAGACAACTTTGGGGGGGAAATGGAATTTAGTATCATTTGTAATTGTCTTTCATTATTAACTCCATGTATGAGAGGTATCCTAATGGTTCAGGCAAGAGACAGTGAAACGATTTGACTGTTTTTTGTTCAGCAGTGATGACTAGAACTATCTAGCCTAAGCCATAGCAAACATAGGGCAAAGGGGAAGAAGCAGCTTAGAATCTAGAAGAAAATGTAGTGAGTTGCCATCCTATTGAGTGTTATAGTTCATCATTTCTCCATGCATTTGGATTCTTAGACTACGTTTTTCAAGCCACAGAAGTATTGACAATAATAAAGCCATCATGGTGAGAACCTATCTGAATAATCAGAGGCAAGTGTTTTCAAACTTGGGTATCACAAGCTAAACACCTAAGCCCATACACATACATTTAAGTGGCTATATCTCCTATCTGCCAACTTATTGCCCTTTCTCCAAAGTATGTGTATGAGTTTTTAAACTTATATACATATGGAACGAAAGGCAAAAGAAATCAAAATATTTTTTAAACTTAGTATTGCCTTCTGATATATTAGGTACTGGATTGGAAATATTCAAATAAAATGTCTAATTTCTCTTTTTGGTTTATGGTTTCTTATTTTCACTTTCATTCTTCATTTTTTTCTTTCCTGTGCCAATTTTGGGAAAATAGCTTAGAGGCACAATGGGTCACATCAAAATATTAAATGTTCGGGAGAAACAAGATTTTAACTGTTTTTTTTTTTTCAAATATAATTTCTCTCAAAAATGAAACAGAATAAAACCTTCAATGGGAAATGAAAAAAAAAAAGCAAAACCAAAAAAGGCCTATCTTGTCAAGTATTGTTTTGTGTTATATGAAGGCAAGCTAGATATGACACACCTTTTTTAAACTAACTAAATTATACACACACAAGCAAACTGCCTGTCAAGGATGCCAAGGGGGTGGGGGGGGATGAAGCCCCACCACCCCTGCTGTTTCAGGTCTGGATCCACTGCCCTCCCCCCACCACCACCACCATGCCAGATCTGGCCCCACTCCCCCACTGTGCTGGGCCTGGGTCTGGGCCCACTCCCCTGCTGCACCAGGCCTGCACCCACTGTCCTGACTTTGCCGGGGCCATGCCCACAGCACCTGCCACACTAGGCCCACAGTCCCTGCTGCCCTGAGCTGCTCCCCCTCCTTTGTCACTCTGGGCTTGGCCTTGCTCTGCCCTTCCAACCCTACTCTCCCCCCTCCCCCATACTGCTCTAGGTCCAGCCCTGCTCCACCCCCCTCAAACTGTCTAGGCTTTGGAGGAGGGACAGACTGAGATGCCCACAGTGCAGGAGGGAGTGGGGCAGGGGCAAATTATTCCCAGTGGTGGGATTCACATGGCACCACGCCACACTGTGAAAGCAGTGGCAGCAAGCGGAGGATGCAGCCCACCCTTGCCCCGTGCACAGACCAGGGAGGCCACATGCCCACCCCCCCCGCCCCCGGCTCCCTGGGACCACAGCTCTGGAGGAGCTGCTGGGCTCCAGTTGTCCCACGGCCCAGCCTGGCTCGAGCTCTATTTACCATAAATGCGGCCCCAGCTAGGCTGGGCCAGAGCATGAGGCAATCAAAGCCCAGTGGGTTATCCAGGGGTGTGGTGTGGGGGAGCTGAGGAGGGTTATGTGCCACCCCTCTCCCAGGTTCACTTAGGGTGCTCGCAGTGGCAGGAGCTGCCCATCTACACCTTTGGAGCTCCTAGTGCCAGCCTGATCATAGCCTGCCCCCACCAGGAGCAGCCTGATATAGCCCCAGCCTCACTACCTCCACCCCATGGCCCTTCCCCTGGTGGTGGCAGCAGTGGGCAGCTGCAACCCCCTGCTCCCCTCCCCACTCCTCTCCCTACCAGCTGTTGTGAGGGGGCGGGAGTGGCTCTCACTCCTGACTGCTTCTGCTTCCTTCCTTGGCCCCGGCTCAAAGTTGTTCCCATGGCCACCCAGGCCAGTCAATCACTGCCCACTCTTTTGGCAGCACATGCGCTGTTGGCCCAAAGCATTACAGACAGACAGGTGGACGGACTGAGGATTTTATTTTATTTTATTTTGTGCGTGTGTGTGTGTGTGTGTGTGCATTACGTATATACTTAGGGCTGTGAGAAATTTCACTGTTTCGACTCATTTTGAGCTCAGAACAGCAAAATCAAAATGAAAAAAAAGGCTTCCAAACAGCCTCAAAACTAATTGAGGGTAGGCAAAACATTTCAAAAGTTTCAAAACATTTCAAGTTTCAAAGTTGGGCTTGCTTGCAGGGAAAGAGAAACTAAGGAGAGGGAGAAGGAAGAAGGGGAAGGACTGCTGTGATACTGAAATGTGTAGCTGATCCTTCCCTGAGGTCCCTTCCAATCCCAGTGCTCTGGGGGAGGGATGGAAAAACAGCTGCATCTTAACACATGCACAGTGTCACCCACGTCATGAGTTTTGCTTGTCAGTAGCTTGCAATGCAGTTTTCCAGAAACCCCTACACGTTTCTCCTTGAAACTTGGCAGACTTCATGCCCTCAGAAGGAGCTACCACCCTGGCTGTTTTCGTCCAATCTGCCAAGAAATGACAAAGTTATAGGCAGTTTCATAATTCCCATTATAGCCTATGGGTGAAACCTCGATGATTTCTTGTTTTGCCATATCCCATTCAAACTGTTTTTACCTATTTTTTTCTACTTGAGAACAGCAATCCTGAGGTCAGCATTGGAGTGTTCAGGGAGGTTGAAGTGTTCTGCCACAGGTTTTTATATATGGTTTGTATGATCAGTGGGCACATCTATACAAGATGCTTTTCTGTGCAGTACAGCAGTTAACTGCTCAGTAAGCATCCACGTCTACATGTGCAGACATGGGCACATGCGGTAAACTTCTCTAATAGCAAGTAAATCTGCTACCTAAAAATGCAAGTAGCAAATTTACTCATGATTAGTAACTATGCAGTAGAGAATGTGTAGATCCCAGCCCCAGGCCCTTAAAAGCCTGTGGAAACTTTGGGGCCCAGGGGCACATGCTGGCAGGCTGTGGCCACAGCTAGCTACTGTGACCCCCAGCACAAGCCACAGGGCTGCTGCAGCAGCCTGCTTGCACCCCAGTGCTGCTCCCTTGCACCGCAGTGCTACCTGGGTGCCAGGGCTGTGCCATCCAGCTCTTCAGGGGGCTGCAAGGTTTGACAGCACTCAGACCTAGTTGCAGCCAGCTTCTGGCCACCTGGCAGGTGATTCCCAGCAGCCTTCCCTGACCCTGAAGCTGCTGTCTAGCACCACCTCACCACATCACCTGGTAATCCCATACTGTGCCCTGCTCTAAATGCTGCAGACATCTGTCCAGGCCTGGCAGCACCAGAACTGCCACGTGGAGGCCCAGTGAGCCATTGAGGGAGCCATGCTGTCTTCCTTCCCAATGCGATACACTGCCTTCTGGGGCTCCAACTAATCCCATGAGGAGACTGCAGACTTGATTATGCCATGGGGAGAGCCTGAGATCCTCAGCCAGTTCACACTGTTTGGGTGCTCCAACACCCAAATTTATGAGGGTCTGTCAGGCCATTTGCAGGAGTGTGGGCATGACTGGTTGGCGCAGCAGTATAAAAGTCAAGTGTGAGCATAAAGTTCAAGGTCTTGTAGGCACAGTGGGTCATCATCACTGACTGCAACTGCTGGTTGGGGGTTGTCCGCAAATAAATGCCCTTTATGTGGCAACTGGACAACATTTTCACACCTTGGGATCCTGGCCGTATTTGACCACAGGCGGCCTGCTGAACCTTCACTATGGCCTGCCACCCACGGTGATACATCACCAACGGAGGGCTCCTTGAGCCACCAGTAGCCTGTCCTGCTGAGCTTCACACCCTGGGCATCATCCAGCAGTTCTGAGAGCCTGGGCCAGTGCTTGCCCCACCAGCTCCATGTCCTCAACTCTGCCCACTATGCCAGGCCAGCCATGGCACCACTGGCCATCAACAGCTTCAGCTCCAACCCAGAGGGGCTCCCTGTTCAGGCAGACATGCCCCTGTGACCCAGGACACTATGACCCAGGACACTGCTGGGGGACACATGCCCTTGCATCGGTGGGGACCAACCCAAGCCATCAGGCACACCAGCCCTGCCCATCTAGTAAGTCCTGCACTGTGGGGTGGGCCCTCACTGCCCCTACCCCTCTACCAGCCCCTGCCCTGGTCCCTCTCCCCACCTGGTCACACTCCCCTGGACCCCTGGTCCTCCCCCCATAGCACATTGGGAGGTGGAAAACAGTGCAAAACTTAAATGAGCAGCCTGTACCCCCTCAGCTAGGTGGACATAGGACTCTCACATGTCATGGAGACTCTCACATACCATGGAATGCGTAAATGCCGGTTGTGATATCCCTCTCAGCTGCAGGGGGCAGGGTCACATAGCGCAGCTACAGGTAGCCCTCCAGGTTTACCCACTACACTGTCAGATCTCAGGTCACATGCTAGGTATGCAAGTGTGCCCAGGGAACTATGGCCAGCAGCAGCAGCAGGGTGTAATGGGCTCTTCAGCCCATGCAAACAGCTCTTGCATTACCTCTGGGAGATTTGCAGCAAGGGCACACTTAGGGTGCAGTGCCACCCTAGGGGGTGGGGCCAGCCCTGGGGTGCCTCACCAGAGAGATCCCCTGCAGGGAGAGCAGGAGCACTGGCAGCATTTGGTCCCAAACTTGCAGTTTGTGGTATTCCCATCTTCTGGGAGAGTATCCTAACTGCCTACCTTCCAGAGTCTTTCATTTCTTTCTCTTTTTGTCTCAGAAAGAGACTATTTAAGTATTTTATATATACTGGAAGATTGCCAACAGGAGAGACTGACAGCACTTCATACCATACTACATAAGAAATTATGGCACCCTATTGGGAAGAGGGGGTGGAAGAACATATGAATGAAAAAGAACATGAGAATTAAGAATGTGTGCAGAGCTATTAAAATATCATTTCAATAATGTATAACCACAGAATGTAAGGAACAAAAGTTAAGAATATTGGACGAAAATGAGAAATTAAGTCAGGGAAGAGTTTTTGTAAATTAAGTGAAATGCTATTTTTCGTTACAAGATATTAAAAACCACATTGGCTGTCTTCTACAAGACTGAACAACTATTGTGATCATGGTAAAAGCTTGGTGTCAGTTCTCTATGATTTAGAATCAGCATGTCATTTGAGTTGAATGTAGTGCACACAATTAAAGTATTGGTGTGCAAGTCAACAATAATTATGATAAAAGTAGCTGAAAAAATTTTTCTTCTAATTCAGCTGACTGATGCATTGATATTCAAAGAATTACACTTTATGAACAAAACAAGACTGGCCTCTTTTTTCCCCTTAAGTTTTATCTGGTAATCAGACATGTAGTGTTTGTAGTTTTGATCTTGATTCCACAGTCTGTCAGGCTAGAAATTACCTAAGCTGCTGGTTCATTTTAATGGCCAGAAATGTCTGCAAAAATGCTGAATTTTAGGACATCTGGAAGAAATAGTATTTTAACAACTGAGAATATAGTGCATTATGCATCCTGCTTTTGTTACCTGGGAGAATAGGTGTGTGTATAAACACTTGTGTGTATGTGTTTACACAGAGAGAGTGAGCATGCAGACTTTAAATGGTTAAATGGTCATCCTCTGGTGCATAACAGGGAAATAATTAATGTACCAAATGTCTTGGGCAGGAGAAGGGCAGATATGCAGAAGCAAAAATTAAGTCTAATATTGTGTTACCAGTGACAGATTATCCTATAAATGCTGAGTTGAACTATAGGTAAAGGATCTAAAAACTGCGTAAAGGCTCCTGAACTCTATACACTAGAGTCCTATTAATACTTGATATAGGCCCAGCTAAATTGTTCCTAAATTAATAAGTGTATTCCTCTGCATGAACTGTGACAAAGCGTTTCTGTTCCCATGGTATTAAGTTATGAAAGCTACCTTGAAAGCAATGTCATTTTGTTGTGAAATGATGACTTGGTATCTGTAGTTTTTTATGTACTAATTTAGTCTCATTAGTGGCCTTATTGTCTTTGTTCTCTAGAGATTATTCCTTTTCAGTCAAAGTTTCTGCAAAATTTACTATTACTACAGGAATTAAATTATCTCCCATTATTCTACTTTTACCAAGAAAAAAATCTTTGTGGGATGAATTTCTAAGTGGATTTTTTTTTAGTTAAAGGATATTCAGCCCTTCAGATTGGTAGATAATGCAAGTCATTCAGAGTACACACTTAATTCCACCATTTTTAAACCAGTCTGTGTGCCCTGAACTTCTGTTCTGTTACAGGTTTAGACTGGTTTATCATCACTTATACTGGTTTATGTGTAAAGTCTGTTCCTGGCCTGAAAAAAATTGATATGGGAGGGTAATGTGTTCTGTGAGTAAATAGAGATGATTGTAGAGTGATTTAGAAGGAATGGAGAAGTCTCATGAAGGGAAGAAAAGTAGGCTAAAGCTCATTGTGGAGTTTTGCAGAGGAAACCTTTCCTGCATTCTGTGGAAGTCCGAAGTAAAAACCTTCCAGTGAAGCATAAGGAGATATCATATTGTGGAAGAGAGTCAAATCCAATACAGAATGAAGGAAACTGGAGCCTATGTAATGCAATACATTTATTAAATGTAATAGATAAATAAAATGGGTATAAATGGTCATCATTTTCAGGTGTTTTTTGGGCCATGGAACATCTAGACTAGCATATCAAACTCTTCAGAAATCCCCTGTTCATCCACAACTGAATTATCGCCTCATTATCTCCAAGACCTTCCTAACCTTAAGTTATTTTCTAAAAACAAAGTAATTAACATCCTTCCCCATTCTTTCTCTGTTTCACAGCTTTAGGTTCCTGTCCCATCATTCCCTACCCCAAGCTCTGAATGTTGACTCTCCTCATTTTTAATTCTTGGGTAGAAACCACAACACAGGCTAGCTAACATCTCTTCAAATCAAGTAAAGGCATTTTGGGAGTGGCTAGGAGATTGGTCTTTGTAGCAGCAAAAACAAAGGCCTGCATGAATTAGCACAGGTCTGTCCAACTGGTGGCCCACAGGCCTCATGCGGCTCCTGGGCTATAGGGGCTACTGCTCCCCATATTGTTCCAGCTCCATAAACAACTGGATTTTCCAGGCTTCCTCTCCCTCTGACTTCCCTACCTGTACCAGGGGATGGGATGATGCAGCATGGTACAGCCCATGGTGCTGGGGGATCCTGCGACTCAGGGCACTTTAGAGGCATGATGTGGTGAGGGACTCCATGGTTGGAAGAACTAAGGTGAGGCTGGCTGCCTGGGAGGGAGGGAGGAGAGAGGAGTACATGGTGCTGCAGGGGGACCTGTGGTACAACAGGGTGGGGCATGTACGGTGTAGTCCAGGCCCTGCTAATGTGGCTCATGCAGCACGTATCCCCCAGTTGCTTAGAGATTGGATATCCCTCAGTTAGCTCATTGCTGATTACTAATTACTTTTCAGAAGCTAAAAGCATTTTAGAATCCCTTGTGATATGACTGGGGAAATTTTGTTTCCCTAGACAGCTGCTGGCTTAAAAGCTTTACAGAATTGATAGGCAGATTATCTACCTACCTACCTACTTGTAGGTACTCCTCACTTAACATTGTCCCAGTTAATGTTGTTCATTATTATGTTGCTGACCTATAAAAGAACATACTTGTTTGAAGTCATGCAACGTTTGTTTATAATGTTGTTTGGCCACTGCCTGCTAGTAGCATCCAATTGTGATTTAATTGGATTCGCTTAACATCGTTTCACTTAAAATAACATTTTTCAAGAACGTAACTATGACGTTAAGTGAGGAGTACCTGTATATTCTCAAATGCTCTGGACATGTCTTCTAACTTCATATTGCTTGCTGGGTACCATATGCTCAGGAAGATCTGATGATGTCTCTCTGTGATATTTTTAGCAGGTTACTTGCCCCTGCCATTTCAGGAGATAAAGGACTGAAATAAGGCCATTTTTAAATGATTTGTTTCAGGAGAGTTTATGAATTATGTTCCTTTATTCCTTCATGCTTAGTTATATATTAGCATTCACATCTGGCTGAACCTACAGTAAATTTTAAAAGTAAATATATAAAAATGTAACCAAGGCAACTGCAAAGGGGAAGGCAGATTACTTTTTCTTCTGAATTTCAGCATTCTTCCTTGTATAGGGTGGGTAAACTTATGGATGTAAGTACGAAAGTGTGTCTGGGTGTGTAAAGAGTGTTTGATCCTTATGCAGTTAAGTCCCCATGCCGTGTAATGTGACAACATTGAACAAGGACATTTGTGCAACAAATTTTAAACCAAGAACATTGTTCTCACATTTTACAACTCTCATTCTCATTCTCTACATTTCTCATTCTCTCATTCTCATTCTCATTCTCTACATTTTACAACTCTCACATTTTACAATGTTTACAGAAACTAAACATTTCACCCAGACATGACAGTACTCACTAGTGCTTAAGACCCAAAAAGTGAAAGCATTTAGAAATAAGAGGGAAACTCATACTGATCCTGCAATTGAATTTGTACAGGTGAATGGGTTTTCTGATACCCCGGTTTGGAAGTCAGCAGTAGAGATCCAGTTGTAACTGTTAAGAATAGGGAATTTTTTAAAACAGATATGTGTTGTAAAGCAAATGGTGGCCTGACAATGTAAAATCCAAGTAAACCAAGTGATTATTGAGAGGCAGGAGAAACAAATCAGTTATGAATTCTGAAGTGTGGATCTTCTTGTATCTAAAACTGAGTTTCAACTCTCTTTACAGATTTCAAACCTCTACATATATGACACTGTGCTGTTGCTGGCTAATGCTTTTCATAAGAAGTTAGAGGACCGGAAGTGGCATAGCATGGCCAGCCTGACCTGTATCAGAAAGAATTCCAAACCCTGGCAAGGAGGGCGATCCATGTTGGATACCATAAAAAAGGTAACTTTCATTTTCTGCTTCATTCTCTTTAATTTTTTTACCAGTTGGAAAGTAATCATATATGATAAAAAATCATTTTGGAAGCTGTAGTATTTTTGGTAGCAGCAGCAGTGTCTTTTTTATTAAAAAAAAAAAAAGAAAAAGAAAAGAAAAAGCAGTTCTGCTGTGACCAAAAAAAATCTAATGGAACTTGCTCTTTAAAGATTGTATTTTGTTTTGCTTTTTCTGAGTGGGCATATTTGAAACAAATGTATTATGGTTGCTGAATATTAGACCAATGGGGATTTCAAGCCCAAGTAGTACCGTACCTGGAACACATCACAACCTGGGAGCTAAAAACATACATATAAATAAATAATTTTGAAATAACTGATCTTAAAATTAGTTGTTCTTTCATGTGTAAAGCAACAGCATAAGAAAAGTCATTGGATAGTTCCATCCCACTGATATTTTGTGCCATTGCATCCATCTGATATCTGTTATTACAGTGCTGCAGGCATAATGTAATGGAATAATAGAAATCAGAGCTAGAAAGACCTTATTAAATCATCTAGTATGCTAGCACAGAATTGTTCCCTATAGTAATTTGTCTAGCATAAGTATCAAGTATGGGATCTCCCTACTTCTTTCAGATTGTTATTTCATATACTACTTGTGCTCTGCGTGAAAAAACTTGTCTTGCTTTTCAGCATACATGTCCCTTTATTGAAGGACATACCATTATTCCCAGTCATCCACCTTTCCTTCTTGGTGTTTGCACCTTTCAAGTATTTATAGATGATTATCATGGCCTCCTGGATCAGTATTTAGTCAAGATTAACATATTTTACTCTGTTTATGCTTTGCTTGGATGTAAATCCATTCAGCCCCTTTACCACATGGGTATATCTTGTTTTGACCTTCTTCCAGTTGTCCTCTTTCTGGTAATGAAATATGTACAGTGTACAGATAAACTGTGCACTGGCAATGCCTATATTGCATTAATGAAGGAAAATTACAGTGATTTTTTTTTCAAAAACTAGCATATAGTTTAATTTTTTTTTTAAAGAATTAAAATTAATGTTTATAAATGCCCATTTAATATAGGACCTGGATCTATGAAAGTAAGCTGTAGCTGCTGTCTTGGGTCAGATTTTCAGCTGTGCCACATGCAATTTCTTCAAAGTACCTCCATGCTGTTCCCAGTTCTGGGGCAAATCTACACTAGCCCCTGTGAGCTGCTTCTTGTGATGTTAGCTGACTCAAGACCTGGTCTAATAGTTAGAGATCACCAAGATATAAGGACACCTAGGGCCCTCCTTTTATACTAAAGTCAGGACCTATACACCAAATGGCAGGAGCCTAAGAGCTTTTACAACTGGACCACTTGTGTCTTCCACACATATAACTTCCTCTATGATGGGATGGGGCCCTCCTTTTATACTAAAGTCAGGACCTATACACCAAATGGCAGGAGACTAAGAGCTTTTACAACTGGACCACTTGTGTCTTCCACACATATAACTTCCTCTATGATGGGATGGGCAAAATATGGCCTGCAGGCCAGATGCAGCCCTCCAAGGGATTTTCATAGTTTCATAGTTTCTAGGGTCGGAAGGGACCTGAGCAGATCATCTAGTCCGACCCCCTGCCATGGCAGGAAAGAATACTGGGGTCAAATGACCCCAGCAAGGTCTACATCTAACCTCCTCTTAAACACCCCCAAGAACGGAGCCTGCACCACTTCTCTTGGAAGCTGGTTCCAGACCCTAGCCGCCCTGACTGTGAAGTAGCGCCTCCTGATATCTAACCTGAACCTACCCTCTGCCAGCTTGTGACCGTTATTCCTGGTCACTCCTGGCGGTGCTCGGGGGAACAGGGACTTCCCCAATGCCTGCTGATCCCCCCTGACTAGTTTATAACAGGCCACTACATCCCCCCTCAGCCTTCTCTTGTGGAGGCTGAACAGGTTCAGGTCCCGTAGCCTCTCCTCATAGGGCCTGCCCTGTTGCCCCCTGATCATACAAGTGGCCTCCTCTGGACCCTCTCAATGCTGTCCACATCCCTCTTGAAGTGCGGCGCCCAGAACTGGATGCAATACTCCAGCTGTGGCCTGACCAGTGCCGCATAGAGGGGGAGGATCACCTCTTTGGACCTACTCGAGATGCATCTGTGGATGCATGCCAAGGTGCAGTTGGCCTTCCTAACTGCCTCTCCACACTGCCGGCCCATGTTCATCTTGGAGTCAGTGATGCCCCCCAGATCCCTTTCCGCTTCCGTGCTGACAAGAGGGGAGTTCCCCAACCTGTAGGTATGGTGCCGGTTGTTCCTCCTGAGGTGCATCACCTTGCACTTCTCTGTGTTGAAACCCATCCTATTCTCGTCCGCCTACCCTTGTAACCTGTCTAGGTCTAATTGTAGCCTGTTGCATCCTTCCAGTGTGCCCACATCCCCCCACATCTTAGTGTCATCAGCAAATTTGAACAGGGTGCTTTTTACCCCCTCGTCCAAATCACTGATGAAGATGTTGAACAGTGCGGGCCCGTGGACTGAGCCCTGCAGAACCCCACTGCCCACGTCCTTCCAGGTTGAGAGACCCATCCACTACCACCCTCTGGGTGCGGCCCTCCAGCCAGTTGGCGACCCATTTGACTGTGTGGGTGTCTACACCACAGCCCCCCAGTTTCTTAATGAGGATGGGGTGAGAGACAGTGTCAAAAGCCTTCCAGAAGTCCAGGAAGACTATATCCACTGCTACCCCTGCATCTAATGATCTGGTGATCTGATCGTAAAAGGCCACCAGGTTGGTCTGACAGGACCTGCCACTGATGAACCCGTGTTGGTTGCCCCTAAGCATGCAGTCCCCTGCTGGCCCCTCCTGGATGTATGCCAGCATAATTTTCTCAAACAGCTTGCCTAGGATTGAGGTAAGACTAACCGGCCTATAGTTTCCCGGGTCCTCCTTCCTGCCTTTTTTGAAGATGGGGACCATGTTGGCCCTCTTGCAGTCCTCCAGTACCTCACCAGAGCACCACGAGTGCTCGTAAAGTTGTGCCAGGGAACTTGCAATGACCTCGGCCAGTTCCTTTAGAACTCTAGGGTGGAGATCATCCGGGCCGACTGACTTGAATATGTCCAACCCCTCCAGAAGCTTCCTAACTAAATCCTCGCTAACCCGTGGCCCAGGTGTGCCTCCCCCAGGGCCTGAGGGGGGCTCAGCAGGGAGGTGGCTGTTCTGGTCCCTACTTAGGAAGACAGAGGCAAAGAAATCATTAAACATGTTAGCTTTGCCGTCTGGTGTGACGACCAAGTTTCCCATGGCATCCTGCAAGGCCCCACATTACCCGGGACCTTCTTTTTACCCCCTACATATTTAAAAAAGGACTTCTTATTGTCCTTAATCTGGGAAGTTAGTCCCAGTTCCATCTCTGCCTTGGCCTTCCTAACTACCCCCCTACATCCCCGAGCAACTACAGAATAGTCCTCCCTAGTGATGACCCCTTCTTTCCACTGGGTGTAAGCCTCCTTTTTAGCAAGGAGACATTCCCGGATGCTTTTGGTGAGCCACGGAGGCTTGTGTGCTCTCCTGCTCCCTTTGATCCTCATTGGGATTACCTTCCTTTGGGCTTGGAGGATCGTCTCCTTAAGGAGCGACCATTCTCCTTGGACACCTGGCTCCCCACCCCTCCGGGACCTCAGCGCTTCTCCAACTATCCTCCTTAGCTTGTTAAAGTCTACCGTCCTAAAATCTAGGGCCCCTGCCATACTGCATGCCTTTGCCACCTTGTGCTGGATGGTGAATTCCAGCAGGCAATGATTGCTGTCGCCCAGGTGGTCGAGGACCTGCAGCCCCCTCACCAGATCATCACCCGTAGCCAGGACTAGGTCCAACAAGGTGTCTCCCCTGGTGGGGCTGTGCACCTCCTGGGTTAGATGGAGGTCCTGCACTCTGGCCAAGAACCTACGTGAGCATTCAGACCTGGCTGACTGTTCTTCCCAGCAGATGTCCAGGAAATTCAGGTCCCCCCTGACTACCACATCCTTAGCCTTCACTACCTCTGTGAGCTGACCCAAGAATTCCTGGTCAAGCTCTTCTCCGTGGTTGGGAAGTCTGTAGTAGACTCCCACCATTAAGTCCCTTTCCCCTCGACTGCCTTGTACTCTAACCCAAAGCACTTCAGAGTGCCCCTCCCCTGACTCCTTGCTAATTAACAAGGATGTGTATTCCTCCTTAATATAGAGCACCATGCCCCCACCTCTCTTTCCTATCCTGTCCCTCCTGTACAGCCTATAGCCCTTGACATTCACTGCCCAATCATGCGTTGCGTCCCACCACATTTCCGTAATCCCCACTATGTCCGGGCTGGTGTCAGCCAGCAGGAGGGTGAGTTCCTCCTGCTTGTCGCCCATACTACGAGCGTTTGTGTAGGGGCATTTGAGGCCTCCTGTGGGTGTGTATACTCACCCCCTAGTCCCAGCATTACCCTGGCCCCTATCTCTTACCTGTTTATTCGCTTTCCTCATTGGTCTGGGCTGGGCTGTAGTTGTGGATGCTGTTATCTGGCTCCCAGTATGTCCCTGGGTCCTGCCCATCCCAGATGCTGGAGTCAGTCTGGGCCATAGCGCATGTGGCTAGTCCTGCCATCCCCAGGCATGCAGCAGGCACGGGGCAGCATGGCAACCAGACTCCACTTCCTGGCAATGGTAGCTTCTTCCAGTGTCACCACGTTATCCTAGTTCAGGGCTGTGAAATGGGTGGTTCAGTAGCCATATGAAGCCCACAAAGGGACAAACTGTGGCATCCAGACTTCCTCCTGGGCACTGTTCCTTCCACTGCTCCAGCTGCTGTTGCTCCTGGAGCCTTCCATCTTTCCCTTCCTTCTCTGATTCACACTTCCTCTCTGCCCTTGGGGACAGGACTGCAAGCCCCAGGGGGCACAGGGCTCTGGGGCCCAGGTGGCCCCACAAAGCAGGGAGTCTGCATGGCAGTAAGCTCCAGGTGGCTTGTGCAGCAGATAGGAGTGTGGAGGAGACAGCATGATGGCAGCATAGGAGCATGCAGTGGGGGAGCCCATGCATCCCAGGAAGCCTGTGACACACACAGATTTGGGCTCCGTGATATTTGGCCCTAGGCTGCTGAGAAGTTAGACAGCACTGCCCTAGATGACACTTTCACCTCATGCATGGTATGAAAGGGGCAAAGGCCCCTTTCATTAAGACTTGCATTTCCTAAATATTAATACACTAAATATTAGTGCATGAATGTTAACTCCCAGTTACTCCTGTCTGTGTGGTATGTTCAAGTCAGAAAACCCACTTTACACTTTTGCAATAAACTTAACACTTGTTTTCTGAGTGGGGAGTTGCAGGCAAACTCTAACAGCCCTGTTACACTCCCTCCAATACATGTTTGGAGTGCACACCCATAGAAAGCACTACTGACTGCACTATATTTATTTTTCAGTATTTTTTTCAGCTTGTCTATGACATCTGTAGATGTAAGCCTAATTTCATTTTTCTGCATGAGCATTATTTATATTGTTTCTCAGCACTGTCTTAGCTTTTTCCATTTCAAATGCTGCAGAGTTTATTAAATTCTTTGTCATGTCATCCCCACTAACCCATCAAGTTTGTCTCCTTCTATTTCCTGTCTTTTAAAACAGAATGATTAATAAAACAAACAAGAAACTCTGCCTGTGACCTTTCACACAAGAGCCCCACAGTATGAAGATTAATCTGGGAAGTGGATCACCTTGAAACATGAAGAGAAATGACCTCTCAAATGAAATATGAAAGCATTTGGGAAGGCAGGAACAAATGAAAAAGGCAGGGCTAGATCAATAGTGAACAAACTTAAATATGTGGAAGTTTCTCAAATATGCAGCCTTAGCAGAACTGTGTTCTTGTTTCTCTCTCTCTCTCTCTCTCTCTTCACCGTCTTCTGTTTAAATGAAATGGCTTTGACGAGAAGCCAGAGGTTGGCAAACTGAAGACACATCTGATTATTATTTGTACTGCACTGTGTTGACAGAAGAGGATTTTCTGTGTGCAAAATACTGCAGCTATTCCAAAGCCAGAATCAAATCTGAATTTAATTACATAAGCCCCCATGTTTGCATACCTTTCCACATCCCCAGGGGTGACCATGACACCTCTGGTAGCCACATGGCTCCTGCCTCCACTCTAGCTCCTTGGGCTCCATTTTCATTTCCTGCCACACCTTGATGGAACTGTTTTGATCCCTCTGGTGGCTGGCATCTCTTGTACCTGGCTAGTCCCAGTCCTGCCCCAGGGCATTAAGTTATAGCCCTCTGGCCCTATCAGTGCATCTCAGCACCAGTAGCCTTATAGGCTACATTTGTGGTCTCCACCTTCCCCTGTAGCCTCACAAATGTTACTTACTGTTTGTTTGGAGGGGGCCCCCTGTCCTAGTAAAATTTTTAACCTCCAGTCCCCAAACCTTTGTCTGGGCCTCAGCCTTCCTGGCCTTGGTCATTTTATTCTGGCTTTACCATTCAGCCCAGATCCACTGTCCAGGACCTTGGCTCCTGGGCCCCAGCCCTGTCTTGCACCTGCGTGTCCTGGGATCTTGGCCCCTATCTTGTGGAATCTGGTCCAGCCCCCAACCCTCTGGGTCCCTGACCTCAGGCTAGGTTGCTTTCATTCCTTGTGGCCTCCCTTTTGAAATGACAGAGGCCTTGGCCCCGTTACACATGTGGGCAGGAGCCTCTGGTTATGGACCAGTGCAGTGATTGCACAGATGGATTGATTATTCCCTTTTGCCACGCTCTCCCTTCACTCTGAACCCACCAAAACCATAACAGAGGGGCTCTATAGGGTCTCATCTTTGTCCCTTTTGGAAAAGATGGGTTACATGTGAATCATATCTCAATGTGGTGCCGGGTGGGTTACTGTCATACACAGACTGTTTCAATGCTAAGGGTTGCAGAATCTATGGGATGCCAGGAAAACAAATAAAAAGCAAGAGCAAGGCGGAAAAAGCCAACTCTCCATCTATGGAAGAATATTCTATCTCATTTCTTTAGGTTCTAATACTCTCTCTTTTCCCCTCTCTCTCTGCCCAGGCATCAGGAAATCTACTACTCAATACCACTGTGCTTCCTCCTCTTTACCATACAAAATTTCTCTTTTTTCAGACTTCTTGATTACAATACTGCCCATCACTGAACAGCTTCCTGGCACTAAGCTGGCTACAGCCTGTCTAAAGCAGACAAGCCAAAATTGAGTTCAACCTGAGGACCCTGCCCAATGATACTTCCCCCAGCAGAGGAAGAAATCCCTTCTAATTTGCTTCTTTTCCCCCATATTTCCTAGAAGAAAAGAATTCCTTCATTTGTGTACATCTAGCTGAGGCAATGCATTTGTGATGAGTCTGGGAGCACAATGCTTGTGGTTTATCTGGAAGTGGACTGTGTGCCTTTGACAGCCAGAGCATGTTTGTGGAAACATTGGTTTATGGTTAGGAAGGAACAGAAGCCATGGTTAGTGGGCAGGAGTTGTGCATGAGGGAGAATGTGGAAGTCTGTAAGATGAATAGTGGTAAGTGCAGTGAGTAAGAGAGCTCAAAGTATTTGACTGAAGTACAAAAAGGAAAAAAGACAAAAAGGTTAATAATGACCCTTTACTTGCATCTATTAAGCCAGTTATCTCTCCACCTTTACCTATCCCATGTTTCTCCAATTTGTTTATGAGAAAGTATAGGGCCCTGTGAAAAGCCTTGCTGAAGTCCAGATACACTATATCTACAACATTCCCTTCGTCCACCGAAGTATCTACTTTGTCAAAGAAAGAGATCAGGTTTGTTTGCTGCAGGCTGCTTGCGACCATTCTTTCCTCCTCCGGATGCTTGCAAATGGCTTCACTTAGGATATGCTCCAGTAACTTCTTGGGTATTGAGGTGAGGCTTACCAATCTGTAGTTCTCTGAGTCCTCCTTTTTGTCTTTTTTTAAAGAGGGGGACACTACATTGGCCCTTTTCCAGTCCTCTCCCATGACTTCGTGAAGATCATTGCCAAGAACTCCAAGGGCTCTCGTATCAGTACCTTCAGGACCTTGGGGTGAAGTTCATCTGGCCCTGCAGACTTGAATTAATTCAGACCCAACAAAATCTCTCTGATTTTCGTTATCTCCTTCTTCAGCTTGTTCCCTTCCTTATCCAGATAATATTTATCAGGTGTCTGGATGCACTTTAATATTTTTAAAAAGACTGAGGCAAGGTAGCTGTTGAGTAGCTCTGCCTGCTTTGTACCTTTTGTTGGGGGTTGCACCTGGCTTGGTAACAGAGGACCTAGAGTGTCCTTGGTCCTTCTTTTCTGGCTAACATACTTACAGAACTTCTTCTTGTTGTCCTTAAACTCCTTTGCTGGGTGCAGCTTCTTCTTTCTCTGATTTTTTTTCTCTGATTTTGTCCCTGCAGGTTCTTGCTATTTCCTGATATGCTTCCTTGGTGACTTGCTGATTCTTCCTTTGCCTATATGCTTTCCTTGTGCATTTGAGGCATTTTAGAAGGTCCTTGTGCAGCCACATTTGTCTCTTGCCGTTCTTGTGCTTTAGTCATGTTGGGACCATTTCTTGCTGTAAATAACTGTGTAGAGATGCTGTTTCCTGACAGTTGTTTCATCCAGAATTAGTGGTGGGTCTATGGGTTTGATTAATTCTCTCAGAACTTCCTTCACAGAGAGAATAATAACAAAGTATGCTTGTTTTTGCTTTTAAACCATGCTTTACAGGTCTATCTGGAAGTGGGATATTGGGTAGGTCATAATTTACATGCTTGGGCAATGACCTGAAGTCTCACATCACAGCAAACGTTTTGTATTGCAAATGATTTTAAATAGGCTTAGAATTGAACTTATGTTTGGCCCACATGTGGCTATTTCTCTGCTGTACTCAGGGGTTGCTGTACCCAGAAGTGGTGAGGTAGGGGTTTATATGCCTAAGTAACTACCTGAGAAAACAAATGTAACTTGAATTCTAAAATAAAGTCCAACGAGTTGCCTAACAAGGATACTAGGAATAGGTAAAAGATAGCTTTTCATTCTTTGAACTGTGAGCATGCATGTAAAACAATTGTTTTCTTTGCACATGGAATTCTATGTAGTCTTTGAAACGCTGTGATATTATCAGACCCTTCAGCTAAATTTAGTTTGAATTAAATAAATCCTTAAGTTTTAGTGATTAGGAAAAGACCTAGAAACTCTAATGAACAAGGAATCATAGCAATAATGAGTTGATAATCTCTCTTCTATCATTGGAGCTCACTCTAGCTAGATACTAGTTTTGCTTTTGAATGGAAATCTCTATCATGTTAAAGAGAGAAGAATACTCAGGGAATACTGGGAATTGTCACTTGGAGAAACTCTAATTTATCAGATATACATTGGAGAACAAATAATGATAGTATAGATTTACTTCTGAAAGTGAAAGTCAACAGATTTCTTTACCATATACTAAAGATCAAGCGGTAGTGATATTTTAGAGCTGATTTTGATAAAGAGGATATTATGGAAGGGATGATTGTATAAAAAATCTTGGATCAGGTGATCATGAGTTGATTCCATTTAAATTACATAGAAGGATAAATAAAAACAGCTGTATCATTAATTTAAAACGTAAAAATGAAAAAGTTGATCAACTAAGGGAACTAATTCATAGGATCACAGGAATGAGCTAGTTAGTGATGTCAAGGGACAAAGATGTTCAGGCACTTGAATACAGAATATTGTTAGTATCTCCTGAATTCAAAGATACAAAAATTATCTCAAATTCATATTTCAGGTAAAAGGATTTGTATGGAAAGACTTCAGAGTTAACTAGATGAATAACTTTCTCAAAGAGAATATAATGAATAAGATGAAAGTCTCAAAGGAATAGAAA